>NC_134489.1:13351896-13726896 GCF_040206685.1 Ascaphus truei
CTATGTGTCCGGTATTACCATTGTTGCGGCAGTGGCTGCGCGAGGGCTGGCATGGTCAGTGGCGAGGGCGGCGGCAAGCGTTAGTGCTGAGAGGCCGGAAGGACGCAGTGAGAGGGCGGGACGTGGCCGGGCAGAGCAAGGAGGACTGGTGTGCTGTCCATGATTGGAGGATAGGACAGCCAACCAGAGGACATCGGGGGCAGAGCCCACACCAAGGCGGGCCAGAAACATGTTCTGTGATGTCTGCGGCCTGCAGGAGATAGGTAAAGTACTGTTAGGAATGTGAGCACACAGCGCCACAGGCGGAGCTCACGGCTCTCTCCTAACACTGCTCAGACCCTTCCACTACAACCACGCAAGCCCTCTTCAGCTGCATCACTTACCCCTCAGCATGGTGGGATGCTTCACGAGGTACTTCCTCCACACTCTGCGCTGCAGCCATCGGCGCGGAATCACGCGCACGTGCGCACCCCACGTTGCTTCCTCTCATGCACATGTTGGACTTACAGTGCACACACAACAGACCCTGAAATTATCCCTGCCCAGGCTCCGCCCCCAAACACCGCACGGTTACAATCTGGCTCTTGCTGAGTGTCACCTGAGCTCTAAGAACAGCAGCCAATGCACTGAAGCTCCCTGGGCTCCTCCAGGCACGCCCCCTCTCCTGGTTGGCTGTTCCAGTTTTATATACCCTCTCTGTTCTGTGCTTCCTCGCTCGTCATAGTTTTTGTATGGGTGTTTCACAGTGCTTGCTCTTTGATTCTCTCGGTTTAGACGCGGCTTGGCAGACTACCCCCTTTGGCTCTCGACTTCAGATTGTTCCTGTTTAAGTACCTTCTGGCTCCCTTCGACCACGGCTCTCACCTCGATCCTTCCATACGTCTCCTACCCCTGATCTCGGCAACGGCAACGACCATTCTTCTGGGAAAACGGTATCGGCAAGTATTCTCGCAATACTCCCCATCTGGCCTGGCACCATCTAATACCACAACCCGGACACGTCCCTCGCTCTGTCGGTGTGTGTATTCATATCTGCCACCTCAGTTCTAGGGACAGGTCTGGTCTGCGGGCTACTCCGGCGTAACAAGTACAATGTGGGGGGTGGTGGGGGTATATTTAATATGTATTGGGGAGGTGGGGGTATATTTAATATATATGGGGAGGTGGGGTATATTTTATATGTATTGGGGAGGTGAGGGGATTTTTATATATATTGGGGTGGTAGGAGTATATTTAATATATGGGGCTTGTAGGGGTACATTTTATATGTATTGGGGTGGTGGGGGTATATTTATATGTATTGGGGAGGTGGGGGGATATTTTATATGTATTGGGGAGGTGGGGGTATATTTATATGTATTGGGGAGGTGGGGGGATATTTTATATGTATGGGGAGGTGGGGGTATATTTTATATGTATGGGGGAGGTGGGGGGATATTTTATATGTATGGGGGAGGTGGGGTTATATTTAATATGTATGGAGGAGGTGGGGGGATATTTTATATGTATTGGGGAGGTGGGGTATATTTATATGTATTGGGGAGGTGGGGGTATATTTATATGTATTGGGGAGGTGGGGTATATTTATATGTATTGGGGAGGTGGGGGTATATTTATATGTTTTGGGGAGGTTAGGGGGTATTTATATGTATGGGGGTGGTGGGGGGATATTTTATATGTATTGGGGAGGTGGGGGGATATTTTATATGTATTAGGGAGGTGGGGGGATATTTTATATGTATGGGGGAGGTGGGGGTATATTTTATATGTATGGGGGAGGTGGGGGTATATTTTATATGTATGGGGGAGGTGGGGGGATATTTTATATGTATGGGGGAGGTGGGGGGATATTTTATATGTATGGGGGAGGTGGGGGTATATGTTATATGTATTGGGGAGGTGGGTGATATTTTATATTTATGGTGGTGGTGGGGTATATTTTATATGTTTTGGGGAGGTGGGGCTATATTTTATATTTATGGGGGTGGTAGGGTATATTTTATATGTATTGGGGAGGTGGGGGTATATTTTATATGTATGGGGGAGGTGGGGGGATATTTTATATGTATGGGGGAGGTGGGGGGATATTTTATATGTATGGGGGAGGTGGGGGGATATTTAATATGTATGGGGGAGGGGAGGGGATATTTAATATGTATTGGGGAGGTGGGGCTATATTTTATATGTATTTGGGAACGTATTTTTTTTTTATATATATATATACTGTATATATATATATATATATATATATATATATATATATGTATTGGAGGGTTCACAACTTTTACCATTGTGTCTAGTATTTTTGGACATGCCATCTGGCAACCCTACATAGGACTGAAGTGACCAAAAATGTATAAAGGGTTAAAGGGCCAGTCCCATGAATGACCAAGGAGAGTTAATGAAAGCGACATGTTTAATGGGCTAACGTATCAGTGACACATGGAATCAAAGTCATCTAATGACAGTGACACGTTTAATGGGTTAAAAGGTCAGTCCCACACAGCAGACCCCTCTGAGTTCTTTAGCTAAAATGTTAATCGTTCTATATACATAAGTATACATGTGTGTAAAATAGCCGTCAGCTTGTTACAGCAGCAGCCTGCACTAATTGCTGCATTCTTTTTGCACATCTTATTCTTATATATTTAAGAATGTTTTACGTCCCTCCCAGTGCTGTTTTTTTTTATTTTTTAAATCGGATGCTCCTTTCAGGAGATATAACGTTTGAAATACAATATGTAGTGTCCAGGAAGGTCAAGATAGAGGTCTCCCAGGAGCCCAGTGCAGTTACCATGGTAACCTCAGACGCTAGAGATAAAAGAAAATCATGATTTGTAACACGAAGAAAAACATTACAAACAAAAGAGCAGGACATTCCCAGGGGGGGAAAGAGCCTCCCATTGTATGAGTTAAATTCATAGAGCAAGGGTCTTCAACTAGTTTTCCCAAGGGGCAGGATCAGAAAAAATGTAGGTGTGAAAGGGCCACAAGAATATTATAATGTCATTTTGGATACATTTACGACATACACATTTTATACTTTAACATTTGGCAAGCGTTTATAACACCTGTACATTTATATTACATTAGCTTGCCAGTGAGTTTCCATGTTAGAAAACACACTTAGCTGCTTGAGCTTCTGCACTGTAATTAGCAGATAGAGAGTGTCCGCGGGTCACTGACATGCACATGATGTCTTCATACAGTTCTAGTTAAGGCGATAAATGCAGCTCGAGATGATAGAGGGACCAATTCATTTTCTAAGTGGCAAAGAGGGAATCGGCTTTATGAGACGGGCTGAAGATAAGAGCCGGCGTGCTGAAAGCGGGAAACCCTGCAAACTGTGGGGAATGAAACAACTGTGTTTAATGATACTTTAAACCAGGCATAGAATGGACGTTTTGTCTGGCTTTTATCACTGGCTTGTTATGGTATTAAACATGGCCACATAAATGGCACTGACAGGAGCAGTTTAATGGGTTAATGTGTCAGTCCCATGTAGGACCAAAGTGACCTAATGACAGTGACAGGTCATACCATCCAGTGGGCAGAGAGAGAGGGACAGTGGCTGCAGGAGAGGTGGTAAGTGGATGCAGGAGAGAAATGGGGTGCATGAGAGAAAGGGGGTGCAAGAGAGGGGTCAGAGAGAGGGCAGTGTGTGCAGGAGAGGTCAGTGGGTGCAGGAGAGGGGGTAAGTGGGCACAGGAGAGGGGGCAAAGAGAGATGGCACTGGGTGTAGGAGAGGGGGCAGATTAAGAGAGGGCAGTGGGTGCATGAGAGGTGGTAAGTGGGTGCAGGAGAGAAAGGGGGTGCAGGAGAAGCAGTGGGCAGAGAGGGGCAGGTAGCAGAGAGAGGGGCAGTGGCTGAATGTCCTACCTCTTCAAGGGAAGATTCCAGAAGGAGGAATTCACATGGCAGGCAGCCTCTGCGCTGAATAGCTGCTACCTGCAATGTGACCTCCTCCTTCTAGGGTGCTTACTGTATACTCAAGGGATTCTGGGACTTGTGGTCCTGTTGCCTTTCTAAGTTGTAGTATTACATTAGGATCTGTCATACAACTCCATATAGAGGTGGGAGGCAACCTCCCACGTGCCTCCCACTTTGTATGTTGCCTATCCTCCGGCCGCTACTTATTTTCCTGGGCCCTACCAGTGTAAGTCCTGTTAGGTGCAGGCAGTGGATGGGTTAATTCTAAGTGGGCTTTTGCAGCCCTAGCTACATTTGATGTATCCAAGGGTGGGCCTAGTAACAGCCAGAAAGTGTCAGCGTGAGGGGTGGATACTGGTTGGGCCACATGTTGGATGTGATGGCCAGTCAGTATTCAGACCTGCTCTGTTATAGGGCACCACAGCAAATATGGAGTAGCAGTCCTAATCTCACTTAGGGTGGGGTAAATGGGCTACATGTACAACCCCTGCCAGTCACCCTTCCACGGTCCCCAGTGTGCGCCAGGACCTGAAATTGTTCAGCGGGTTCCTGAGCTGATTGTGTCACAGCGTTCTCATATTTGGTAATCATCTTTTCAATATAATTACCTAGAAACACATTAGCAGGAATATCATCAATTTCTCCCACCTGCCACACACCCTGCCCAGTACCTCAATTTAAGTATACCTTTGCCACCAGCAAATTGTGGCGGCCCCCTCCCGCCACCCCCAAATGCAGAGTCCTTCCCTGAATGATTTCCACAGGTCCCACCACCCCTGGCTGCACCAGGGTAACTGTAGCATTGGAGTCTCTCAGTCCTTGTGTGAGTTTTTGACCGCCATGACCAGCTGCAAGTGGCCACCTCTTTTTTCTGACACCGCAGATACAACCTAGGCACCTAGGGGCATTCCTGAGGGGCATTCCCTTTCAAAAGTAGTTGCAGGCTTCTTTTCTGGCAGGTAGTGCAGATATGCCCCAGCTGTTTGCAGACAAAACACCAACAGATATCCCCCTGTCCCGGTGTGCCAACCGTCCCCACAACAAGGAGCCTCAGTAGGTGTAACATGAGGAAGTTGTGGGGATTTACCCCTCTTTCCTCCTGGGACTCCTTGATAAAGACTCCTTGATAAAGTGCGTAATATACGCACGAAATGCGTAGGAGTGTTGCACCCTCCGTTTTATTAAATGCAGCTCCAATAAAGTAATTTTTTATTTGCTAACACCTGTCTCTTTGTTGCTGTGCACCACGCAACGTATTTTTTGGATATCTCTGGAACTTGGACACGGCTGCACGCTGGAGGAAACTACAGGGGACACATAGTGAGTACCTATTATTTACCTATGGGCCATCCCAATGAGGAGGGGAAAGATATTATCACACCACACTTCACCTTCAGGGAACAATAGAGCCTTAATATAGGTTGAAACTGTTTTTTGGATCAATAACTATGGATCATACTCCCATGTATTGTCACCTCTTTGATTACCTAAACATTAGTGTGGGACCAAGCACTTGAGCATCCACCCAATTCCTATACATACTCCAAACAGCAGAGGTTCGGGCCTCCTGTGAGCCGCAGGTAAAGCCCCACTTACACTCAGTAGTCGCCACATCTCCCATAGGGTGGGGAAAACATCGCTACAATTGGAGGCGCTGCTGAGATTCTGACCTGGGGTGCCCGAATCAGCAGTTAAATTAGTAAAACCAACAAGACACCATGTTTGTACTCTTCCAGCAAGAGGTCCATGACTGGGCCTTAGAATACCACGTGGTCCCAGTGGGAGGAGTTCCCTCCCTTACGTTCATAATTGCCGTCTGCGGCAATGCGAGAAACTCTCCTGGTCTGGCCGACACCGGAATCCTCGGTCACAAGAACGACACCACGTATCGTTGGAGTGCCATACTATTGGGCAAAGGGCAAGAAATATACCTAGAAGATGCTCCTCAGGCCCTAAATCAATCAGAGGCTCTGCCCGAGGTTTACCCACTCATATACCGTGGGATATCACCCCCTCTGGCCATGTCCACCCCAGGACTCTCCTCAAAGGTCTCCTATCTGGCGGAAGCATCCACCTCATCCTACACCCCTGGGGGATGGAGGACTAAGGTCCCGGTCTCAAGTACACCCACCAGGGCAGACACCCACCAGGGCAGACACCCATACCCAGGGAAACCTTCACTCCAAGTGCCCTGCTAGAGGCCCTTCGGCGATTCGAAAATCTACGGCTGTCCCATACCCCCAGCCGGTATGAGAACGATATGAGTGTGCCCCATCCTATTCAGACGCCATAGTATCATAGTCGTCTGTCCACTGGTGGGTCCGAAATGGGAGTACTCCTACCCCAACTAGTCGAAGCCCTGACGATGTCCTCCCAGTCGCAGAACTATTGAAAGTTCAAGGCCTTCTCCGGGATAATCACCACACCCTTGGGAGAAGGGTTCGAGACCTGGAATGAGCAAGCCCTCCACGTGCTTGATGAGTGGTCCTGCTCTGAGGCATTCAAGAGACAGCGGCTGGTTGAGTGCCTCCGACCACTGAGGGAGAAGTCACTGCTCGTGAGTTGTTGGAACTCCTAACCCAATCCTACACAGCAAAGATGATGAGGTCGAAATCTTGTCTCAGTTCCCGGGCTCTCCGCCAAAAGGAGAGAGAAGAACTGTCTGCCTTCGTCCGAAGACTAAAACCATCATTATGCATGCTACTCTCCAAGAGAGCCATTCCAGCTGCAGTGGTGGACCAGTATTGGTTGAAACAACTTCTGAAGGGATCCCTACCCTCGCACCCGGTGGCCCTCACGATGCAATGCGCTTCGCCGCCCACCACACCCCCCAGCTACTGTGCATGGCTCTGATGAGCCACATCCAGAAACAGGAAGTGCAACTACACTTCCACACCCATAAGAAATCTAAAGAGTCCCGCAAGGACGAGCTCAAAGGGGCATCGACCCCAAAGCCCAAGGAAGCAGAAGGTACCGAAGATGACCCTCCTCCTATGGCACCTGCCTCCATGCCCAGAAGGCCTAGGTGAGGATCTCCTACCTTCATGACTGAGGCGAACCAGAGTGACATAGTCTGCTTCAACTGTGGCCAGAAGGGTCACTTCTTTTGGAACTGCCCAGAAAAGAAAAATGAGGACACCCCACCCTAAGTCCATGATCTGCAAGGTCCAGTTGGCAGAAACACCCTCCACATCCTCAGAGAGCACACCAGCACCAAGCCCCGATAAAATATCCCTATACGACGCTTACAGTCACGTGGGACCGTCCGCCATCATACGTGTCCTCGTGGACGGCATATATGCATCAGCTTTGCTTGACACCGGGTCCCAAGTGACTAGTGTATACCGCCCTTTCTATGACCAACATCTTAAGCACCTGCCCTTGCGGTCGGCGGACAAGATGAAGTTGTGGGGACTCAGCAATGAGGACTACCCCATCGACGGTGTGGTGAAGGTTCGGCTGGATATACCACAGCTGAACACCGGCAAGTCTCACACCATGGATGTGGAGGCTCTGTTATGCTGAGCCCCGAGAACACCCAAGCTCCCCGATCATATTGGGAGCCAACTCTGATGTGGTGTGTGCGGTGATCCGAGCTTACCTGCAAAAGGCTGGCGAACTACCACTGTCTGCCCTACAAATCCACCCAGTACTAAGGGAAGAGTACTGCAAAATATCGGCCCAAGATGGATATGGGGACCTCTTCACTCCCCCTGGTGGAATCTCGGTGAACCCCGCTTGGAGATTGAAGTGCCTGGACGCAGCGTGCTGCTACCCGGGCCGTAATGAGGCTGATCAGTACTTCTCTCTAGAGAGTATGCCCTAAGACGAAGCCAACCGAGGCTATAAGCTCGTGCCAGAGGTACGGGATTGGAATTCCAAAATTCCTGGGCGGACAAAGGCGTTTGTTCAAAACATCTCTCCTTAAACTATGCCCCTCAACTAAGGCCAAAGGTTGGGTAAGATATACCCCGTTATCCCCGTCGAGACGATGGCTCAAGTTAACGCCGCCACCATGCAAGATCAACCGGCTGGGCTCGCATTCGACTTCGGGGAATCAACCCAAGCCGAAGTCAAAACAGGAACAGGATAAGCTAGACAAGACAGCAACAGGGCAGCAGGGTGTTTAAGGCAAAATCTAGTACACAAACAGAGGTTTATGCTCAGCCAGTTTGCAGCAAGGCTGACTGAGCATTTAAAGGACAGGCAGCCAATGGTAGGGCAGCACACAGCTGTACGGTAAAGAATAAGAATCGCCCCTAGATATATTAAGATATAACAGGCGGAGAGAAGTGCAGGTGTGGAATAATTGCTGATGCAATTAAACTCTCCTGTACCTAAGGCAGCACAGCGCCTGCACGTAGCTTGCATGCGGTGCGCCTCACCGATGCCTGAGCGAGGTCAGTGCGGCGTCCCCCAGCATGGCAGAGTGGCACGCAGTAGGCACCTCATCACAGGATGCATCACGGGGCGGAGCCTAAGCGCAGGGCGTGTGGTGTCCCTCAGCCTGGTAGTGCATCGTGCGTCACCCATCCGATCACGGGGTGTTTCACGATGGACAATCCTCACAGCCAGTGGTTCAGTGTAATGTTGTACCTGAGGTCTGGGTACTACCAGGTACCTATGAGCGCTGAAGACCAAGAGAAGACAGCCTTTGTATGTCCCTTTGGCTTCTTTCAGGTCACCCGCATTCCCCAAGGCATTTGTGGTGCCCCAGCAATGTTCCAGCATTTGATGGAGAAGACCATCAGCGACATGAACCCACCAGAGTGCTTAGTCTACCTGGACGACATTATAGTCTTCGGCCAAATTCTGGAGGAACTTCTGCTGAAAGTGCTAGATCGGCTGGGCAAGGAAGGCTTGAAACTGTCTCTGGACAAATGGCGGTTCTGCCGCATATCAGTGACCTACGTGGGACACATAATGTCCGTGGATCGAATAGCTACCGTCCCCGCTAAAGTCAAAGCTGTAGAAATCTGGCCGAGACCAGAAAACGTAATGGAACTACTCTACTTCTTAGGATTCTACAGAAACTATCGCCGCTATGTGGAGGGTTTATTTGAGTAAAGCAAAGGTCCTCAATAACCTGCTCAAGAAATACCCAGAGGATACAGGGTGGAAAGCCACCTCCGCGGCTACCGTTCGAAGACAAGTGGATGTCCGCCTGTGAAAAGGTGTTCATCGGCCTAAAGAAAAGCCTAACAGAGGCGCCTGTTCTAGCTTACACTTATCCTGAGCAGCCATACATCCTTCACGTGGATGCGAGCTTCAATGGCCTAGGTGCGGTCTTGCACCAGAAGCAGCCGGCTGGCTTCCGGCGCATAGCATACGTCAGTTGTAGCTTAACCTCCAGCAAGCAGAATTATCCTGTCCACAAGTTGGAATTCCTCGCTCTCAAGTGGGTAATTATGGATAAACTCCACGAATACCTACAGGTGCGCCGACGATTATTCTAAAACTTGCATTAACTTGCCTTGGAAAATCTGGGGCTATCACCAACAAGATCCGGGTACATGCTGGGTACATGCTGGAACATTTCAGTGACATTTCTGCAGAGACTAATGGCCCATCGGATTAACACAGCAGGGGTCCCTGGCAGTCCCATTCAGTTTGAATGGGACTGCCAGGTACCCCCTCTTTTAATCCGATGGGCCATTAGTCTGTCTGCAGAAATGTCACTGAAATGTTGCAGCATGTACCCACCATGTACCCAGCATGTACCTGGGTCTTGTTGGTGATTGCCCCAGATTTGTTTTAGAATACTCGTCGGCGCTACAGTATATGAAGTCACATTCGAAGTGTGAACGGACAACAATCCTTTGACGTACATATTGACGTCCGCCAAACTGGACGCCACCGGCCACAGATGTCTGGCGGCCCTCTCGAACTGCCAGTTTACGTTAAAGTACAAACCGGGGCCCTTGAACATCAGAGCCGATGCTCTGTACAGAAGACTGGGACTGAGCACCACACCGGACGATGGCCTCTGGGAAGATATCCCTGAGCTATGTGCTCGACTGCAGCCATCGTGGAGGACAAAGTGGCGTACTCAGAATTAAGGGTTGCTGACTCGCTGGGATGTCAATCCAAGTCTATCCCTGCCGCCTTTTGCCACCCAGATGGAATGAATATCACCCCAGACAAGATTATGGTGTAACACGTAGTTCATCACAAACTAAGCGCGACTGTGGTGCTGAGGTAGAGAATTAAGTAACGCCAACCCACAAGCACGTGGGCGCACCTAGAATGTAGATTGGTCATGCAAGACAGGTCAGGAGTATAGATGTGAGAGTAGTAGAAGGTACTTGCCGGATCAGGATTGGAGAGTAGCGGATCGTCGGGGTACGTAGCCAAATTCAGGATTGGAGAGTAGCGGATCGTCGGGGTGCGTAGCCAGGTTCAGGAGTAGAGAGGTGCGGAGTCAATATACGTAGCAGGGTCAGGCAGCGGCAGGATCAACAGGCAAGGCAGGAGATACAGGAACAAAATGCAGCATGGCATGGCTCACACAAGACAATGCTCAGCAATGAGTGTCTGGAGCAAGAGGGTAATAAAGGGATATCCTCCAATGGGGAGACAGAGCGGAACCAGGAAACCGAATCCTATAAGCTGCTGGTGCACACAGGTGTGCCCTATGATGCAGCCGAATTAGGAACGGAGGCGGGACCGAGCGCGCGCCGACTCGCGCGCGTCACAGAGGTCAGGGGGCGGAGACTGGAGCACACGTCACTCCCATGCCGGTCCTGTCCGTCACCAGGGCGGGGGCGGAGACTGGGGCGTGAGTCAGAGGGGAGGCTGGATGAGCTTACCCATCGCGCACCGGAGCAGGGGCAGAGATGGCGTCCGCGGGCCACGCAATATCCGCACGTGTGTAACGGGGCCATGAGACTGCGCCTGCTGAGTGTCCGTTGCGGCAGGAGCTTTGGGGTGAGGAGACGGTCTCCAGCCGCCAGGATGGCGAATCTTCACACATGGCCTGGAAAGATCTGGTGCAGTACCAGATACGGGATTCAGTGGCTCGAGCTATCCGCCAGGCCGTCAGCAAAACAAGCCCTCATTGATGAAACGTGCTCCCAGTGACACGGTCGCAATACTAATGCGTGAAATGGACAAATTTGAAATCGACAAGGGTCTACTCTATCGGGTGGTTCAATACCATAACCACCTTGATAGAAGGCAGCTTGTTCTACCAAGGAACCTACATCATATGGTCCTCCGATCGCTACACTATGAACATGGGCATCTTGGATTAGACAAGACCTTCGGCTTAATACGAGACCGGCTCTTCTGGCCTCGGATGAGAGAGTCGGTAGAACACCATTGCCGCCGATGCTCACGGTGTATCCAACGAAAGACACTCCCTACCAGAGCCGCTCCAATGACTTATCTGAAGAGCTCGGGTCCCCTGGACCTCGTATGCGTGGACTTCTTATATATCGAACCAGATGCCAGAGGGATCCGCAATGTACTAGTGATCACGGATCATTACACCCACTATGCCTAAGCCTTTCCCACCAAAGACCATAAGGCCATCACGGTGGCTAAGATCCTGTGGGAGCGGTACTTCATACATTATGACCTACCCAATCGCCTACATGCGGATCAAGACCGGAAAGTAAACTCATCCGAGAGTTGCTGAAATTACTGAATATTACTAAGTCCTGAATGACCCCTTACCATCCAGAGGGAGATGGTCTGCCGTGAGGTTCAACCGGACCCTCCTCGAAATGCTCAGCACCCTAAAGGGCTCTCAGAAGAGTGAGTGGAGTAAACACGTGGAGTCCTCGGTACACGCCTATAACTGCACCCACCGATAATCTACGGGATTCACTCCCTACTTTCTAATGTTCGGGCGAGAAGCACGGTTGCCTGTAGCTATATGTCTGAGGGTATCTACCGACGGGGTACCAAACAGGACGTACTTCAAGTACGTACAGCGGCTCCAAGAAAGCTTGCAACTAGCCTACCAACTAGCGGAGAAAGCATCAGCTCATATGATTGCCGGTAACAAAAGTCGCTACGAACATAAGGTCCGTCATTGGGAAATTCGTCCTGGAGATGCCGTTTTCCTCCGCAATCTAGGGATATCCGGCAAACACAAAATGGCCGCTCATGGGCACGACGGGTATACGAAGTAGAATATCAGATGCTGGGCCTCCCTGTCTCTACCGCATATGTACCTCGGATGGCAGGGTAAAGGTCTGGCACCGCAACCATCTCCTGCCTATTTTTCAAGTGGGTATGATGATTCAGAAATAGAGGCTCCACCATTGGCCAGTGAGCCGGAAGGATCTGACGAGAATTCAGAGATAGTAACTGAAACAACCGAGGATCCTATGGAAGGACCCTCTAGTAGTGCAGATCAAAATCAAGGGGCACCTCCCGAAAGAGCAACAGGTAATGGGCCCAGGCCTCATACACATACTACGGTGGCTCCAATGAGCTCTCCTCTGGACCCCAAGAGTCCTTGCTTCATACCAGCTAGAGACATTTCAGAGACTGTTATACCCCCAATGAGAGAGACAGAGCCTCAAGTGTACGCTTACTACTCCCCAGAGGGAGTTCTAGAAAAGCTTCACAGAAGCCAACGTGTAAGGTACCCTGCCAACCGGGTAGCCTATGATTCATCAGCAGTGGTCTTGAAGCAAAATAAAATCTGTGATTGTCCTGTTCACCGAGATGTATAACCTGATTTAAAGTCATTACCGTGTTAAGTTATATATATAATTGCATTTTTATTATATATCTTCTGTTGATGGTTATGTCGTTCCCAAGCGGGGAAGTTGGTTCTTTCACCAGGGGGAGAATGTGGCCAGGTTCCCTCCTGGGTTCCCTTGTCCCCTTACCTTCGGCTGTGGCTGTGACTGGCAGCGGAGGCTGGGGAGAGTGTGGGAAGGTGCACGGGAGCGTGCAGGGGTGCTGCGGCCAGTGGAGGGGCGACCGGGCCACCAGAGGTCCCCGGCGGCTTTCTTCGCAGGGCGCCGCCATCTTGAATGTGTTCACGCATACGCAATGATACCCCGAGCTACGGCGGCCATCTTGGTGCACCTTGCGCATGCGCATGAGGCATTGCAAGCGGCGGCCATTATAGAGCAGGTCCGCTGGGGAACTACATGCCCCATAATGCATAGGGGCTGCCGGGCATGTGAGCAGCATAGCCAATAGGGCTGCAGCCTTCTCCCTGCACAACAGTTGATACATTTGGCAAGCTAGAGGTCACACCAGTCGGAGCTGGGACACAGAAGGGTGAGTGTGCAGGGTGTCTGTGGCCAGAGACCTGCTTATAGACACCAGCAAGGCACCGACTCCCACAAGTTTGTGGGAGCCCCTCTAGATAGGGACATTGCTCCCTTTATTGAATGTAGTGATAGGGACACAGTAAGAAGATGCAGCTGTGGGACTACCCTTTCTGTAGTTAGCGGTACCAGGTGCTGGAGCACCTGGCAGGTATAAGACAAGTCATCAAGTGCACCAACTCTACACTCTCACGGTGGGCAGCGCTGTCTCACACACTTTGGGGCTGGGTTGGTCCCTGTGGATACCAGGGTGGCTAAGTGCCCAGGGCACCTCAGTGCGTTGAGGGACACTCAATACACAATACACACACCCTCTCACAGAATACACACACAATACCCCGTGCCCCACAACCTCTGCCATGCAATACACACAATACCCCCAGCCCCACAGTACACACACACACACAATACCCCCCTACCCCACAATACACACAATACTCCCCCCGCTCCACACTACACATAAAAGCTTCCAGCGGTCGCCGTGCCCCTGCAGCCACTGAGCATGGGGCTCATGTCCCAGCTCTCCCTCCTGTTGGCAGACAGGCGCAGGCCCCTGTCCCGGTTTTTGCCCCTGGTCCTGTGCGCGAGTTGGCGGCAGTGCGCGGGAGCGGCGGCGTGAGGAGGATGCAGCAGCCAGTGAGTATTTTTTTCAATGGTACAATACCGGGGGCGGGGCTTTAGAGTAGGAGCAGGGGATTGGTTGGAGGTCAGAGAATGCCGGGGGCAGGGCTTTGTACCGGGGGCAGATGTAGTGAGCTGAGCTGCTTCTCAGTGTGTGTGTGTGTGTGTCCTGTCTGTCTGTGTGTGTGTGTGTGTGTCCTGTCTGTCTGTCCTGTGTGTCATAGGAGGAGAGGGAGAGGTATGAGGAGGGGGAGGTATGAGATGGGGAGGGGCAGGTATGAGGAGGGGGAGATATTAGGAGATGAGGAGGGGAGGGGGAGGGATGGGGGACATATTAGGAGATGAGATGGTGAGGGGGAGGGATGGGGGAGATATTAGGAGATGAGATGGTGAGGGGGAGGGATGGGGGAGATATTAGGAGATGAGATGGTGAGGGGGAGGGATGGGGGAGATATTAGGAGATGAGATGGTGAGGGGGAGGGATGGGGGAGATATTAGGAGATGAGATGGTGAGGGGGAGGGATGGGGGAGATATTAGGAGATATGAGGAGGGGGAGATATGAGGAGGGGAAGGTGTGAGGGGGTAGGGGAAGGTGTGAGGAAGGGAGGAGAAGGTATGAGGTGAGGAGGGGGAGATATGAGATGAGGAGGGGGAGATATGAGATGAGGAGGGGAGGGGGAGATATTCGGAGGGATCGGGGAGATATTCGGAGATACAGTATGAGGAGAGGATGGGGAGGAGGGGAGTTATGATGCAGTGAGGGGGAGATATGAGATGAGAAGGAGATACGAGGAGTGGAAGGGTGGTATGAGGAGGAGGTATGAGGTGAGGAGGGGGAGATATGAGGAGAGGAGGGGGAGGTATGAGGAGGGATCGGGGAGATATTCGGAGATACAGTATGAGGAGAGGAGGGGGAGGAGGGGAGTTATGATGCAGTGAGGGGGAGATATGAGATGAGAAGGAGATACGAGGAGTGGAAGGGTGGTATGAGGAGGAGGTATGAGGTGAGGAGGGGGAGATATGAGGAGAGGAGGGGGAGGTATGAGGAGGGGGAGGGGCTGTGTGTGTAGGCAAGTGGCTGTGTGTTTGTCACTGTGTGTGTGTGTTTGTCACTGTGTGTGTGTCTGTGTGTGTGTCACTGTGTGTGCACATATATGGGGGAGGGAGGCTAGTGTGGGGAGGGGAGAAAAATACATGGGGGTGAGGGTGTAAGAGAGTGGGGGGGAAGGAAAGAGTGACTGGGGAGTGTGAGGTGGGGTGAGAATGAGGAGGTGTGTGAGAAGGGGGGGTTCTCGCAAGGCCGCCGAAATGTGGGTGTGGGGCCCCTGGTAGAAACGTTGGTCCTGGGCCCCGGGAAAGCTGTCTGCGGCCATGCATGGCAGTGATGTCACTGACTGCCACGAGGAGAGCAAGAGACCCTATTTTGCAAAGTGTAATATACATACAAGGTCAGGAATGTCACATTTTTAAAATGTCTTAATTTGAATTAATGCCTACATTTTATTAAATTTTAATTTATGCCAATTATTTATTTAATTTTAATTTGTTAATTATTTTAATTTTAATTACACATACACACATACACGGTGAGGGAGCTGAGAGAGCGAGAAAGGGAGGAAAGGGGGAGGAGACGAGAGTTTGTGTTATGTTAAGAATCAAAAATAAATACATTTTTGAAGTAGTAATCATCCCCTCCGAACTGGGCATTCTTGGCCAATAATGCCCTGGCTGTAAGAGTTGAAGGGCCCAAGCAAAGCCCCCAACTCTATGCACACAAACACACACTTCAGTCCCCACCTCTATACACACAAACACACACTTCAGTCCCCACCTCTATACACACAAACACACACTCCAGCCCCCACCTCTATACACTCAAACAAACACTGCAGCCCCCACCTCTATACACACAAACACACTGCAGCCCCCACCTCTATACACACACGCACACACTGTTGCCCCCACCTCTATACACACAATCACACACTGCTGCCCTCACCTCTATACACACAATCACACACTGCAGGGCCCACCTCTATACACACAATCACACACTGCTGCCCCCACCTCCTATATACATATACTGTACACACACACACACACACACACACAAACTCTGCAGGGCCCACCTCTGTATACAGAAACACACACTGCAGCCAGGGTTGCCACCTTCTATTGACCCGGAAATAAACATTTTTAGATCTTTTTATTATATATTTATCTTGCCTTTGGCTGTATCTTCCCCCACAGATTCCGTCAACATGGCTGCGCAACAACACGTAATGCACATTGCCATAACAACGAGACGCTCCATGACGTCACGCTGCATCAAGTTGACATGACAACGGGACGCATTATGGCGCCGAGGCATCACGTGATGCAACATTGTCATGGCAACGGGGTGCGTCATTTTGAAAATCGGGTCATCCTATTTACCCATCATGCACTATCCCATTTGAAGTGTGTGTGTGTGTGTGTGTGTGTGTGTGTGTGTGTGTGTGTGTGTGTGTGTGTGTGTGTGTGTGTGTGTGTGTGTCTGTAGGCTGAGTGAGGGGATCTGTCCCGTTTGTCCTTACTTTCCCTAGGCTCCAGTCACATATTCACAGTTGCTGAATTAGCAAGCAAGCTGTGTCAGATGTAAAAAGTTTGATTAACAGGCTTCTTGTATTTGACACCGCCACAAGCAGAAGATAGAGTTTAGCAATGAATCAAAAATAGACCTTGATTTTTTTTTTTTTTTTTTTTACTTTAATTGCAAAAATCCTCTTGCTCGGTTTTAAATGTACTTTCTAGAAATGGTTTTTATACCTTGCACGGTCGCTGAACGTTACACAAACGTTCTTTTTTTCCCCTTTGCAATGTATCATTCAGGAACAACCTGACATTTTATAATAAGCCTCTGAGTGAGTTTCACAGTCCTGTGCATTAACAGATCCGTTAAGAGATAAAAGGGGACAGGTTCCCGGCTGCTGTGTGGAAACGTAGCGTCAGACACACATTCTGTCAACATTTCATTTCCTTGAGGACGGACGATGCATAATAGGATTGAAGTGCTTATAGGCACTTGTAAGGCCTTTTCTTAATAAGGAAGGAAGGAGATTAGAGTCAGGCAAATTTTGTTATTTAGAAAGCGCTGCTTTTTGGATGTTGTAAACTCAATTTTCATATTGGCCGACTGGCCTTAATCCAGGAGTGGCCAACTCCAGTACTCAAGGGCCGCCAACAGGTCAGGTTTTCAGGATATCCCCTGCTTCAGCACAGGTTGCTCAATCAGTTCACACAATCAGCTCACATAGCCACCTGTGCTGAAGCAGGGGATACCCTGAAACCTGACCTGTTGGCGGCCATTGCGGACTGGTGTTGGCCACCCCTGCCTTAAGCCCTTTAGTGCCAGAAGAGCCGGTCCATGCATTGCAGAGGGATTGTATAGAGTTAGTAAATATATGTATTATATACAGCAGATTCCCTATTACCAGCGCAGGTCAGCGGACGATAGAGACCTCCTCCATATTCTTTCCAGATCTGCCTGTGATATGTAATGATAGTGTTACATTATAGACAGGAAAACCAGGGGAGCGCTTGTACCTTAAAAATAAAACAAAATCTACATGGTGTGATATTGTTAGCACAATGAAGTGGTTCTAAGAAACTTAGAAAGCTTGGTATAGGCTATGTCACGTATAACCAACAAACCAAAGTGGTTAAAACCACAGGAGGAGCTACGATCTCAAGCAGAGACAGAAGACAAAGGTAAGGATAAAACAAACACTTTTATCCACACACGAGCAAAATGGAGGCTTACAGAATCCAAAAGGATAAACAGCATAGGGAGTTGGTGATCTTCCGATCACTGCACGTCGCTGCTGCTGCTGCACGCCACCCGACTGCGTCTCGAACAGCCGTCACGTGGCCACTTTAGTCCTACTGTACATGGGGCTGACCCTTTAAACCATTAAATATGTCATTGTTCTTCGTCCCTTTGGTCCTACATGGGATTGGCCCGTTAACCCATTAAATATGCCACTGCCATTAGGTCACTTTGATCCTACATGAGACTGACCTTCTAACCAATTACACATATCACTGACATTAGATCACTTTGATCCCACTTGGAACTGACCAGTAAGGTGTCTTATGGCATAGCACCACTTAGTAGATATGGTCCCTTATATTTCCCTCAGATAGATTGTAAGCTCTTCTGCCCACAAGCTCACCGTGCCACCCCCACTCGTAACAGAGTCCCCATCTGACTGCAATTGAGTGCTCTCTTGACTCTACCAGCATTTCCACCCTAGTGATTGCTAAATGAAAGCTTCAAAATAGTTAGTTTACAGTGTGTCGGAGTTGAAAGGTGTGATATAAACCCTGGTTATTGTTTAGGGCGAGTGTACAACATTCATTTCCAACGATTATTGTCACACAAACAGCAATGTTCCCCGAGTTAGGCCATTACTACGATGACTTTTTCAAAGTAGTGACGAAACGCGTCAGGGTACGTCATTGCGACATTACGTCATCACGCAAGTGCGCACTTTACGGCCGGAGAGCGCATGGAGCTGATCTGAGGCTGATACACTTGGAAATCGCACTGCAAGCAGAGATACGGCGTTCTTATCCATCAAGAGCTGCTGGAAGTGAACCGGATAGGATATCGATCCGGTGGTGTGATCCAGGACGATGTTACCCTGTTGGTGGTGATTATATCACAAACGGCTTGATTTTCTTTTACTTTTGTGAGTGTCCTTAATCCCCTTGTTCTCTTTTTAACATTAAATGTACTTTTTTACACTATGGGACGTGCGCTCTCTGTTCTCTTGTTTCTATAGATTTCTGCTGGAATTGGTTATTCCTTCTGAGAGCAGCCTTGGATCCCTGGAATTCATCTTGTTCCTAATTTGAATTTTTCTGGACTCTACAAAGGGTTGGACTTTCTGTACATGTTTTGGTTTTATTTTTTTTGTTTGTTATATTATGTATGTTACCACCATTGCTGGCACAGAGTATTTTTTAGATTAATAATTTTTCTATATTTATTTATATGTATTAGTTTAATTATATTCACATTTTTACATATCATACTGTCTCACAAGTGGCGCTACTGTATCTTTTCTTTGTATATATATGTATATATATATATATATATATATATATATATATATATATATATATATATATATATATATATATATATATATATACTGGAAGAAGCAGCAGTGAAGAATATAAAGAAGTGGATGATGAGAGGGCAGGAGAGTTCAGGGACGGTAATTACAGAGCCCAGAGACTGAGTAATGATTTGACTCTTCCTAATCTCTCTGTCACTACAATATCTGCCAGTGTTCAGCAATCAGAACTAATGCAGCAAAATAACTCATGTTTAATTAGCACTGGAGAAAGTCAGAGATGTGTGTGCGTACCATTTGGCCGTTGGTGGATTTAGGCTGGAGGCTACTTCTCTTTCTCCTTATGTACTTACCCACTCCCTCAAATATGTTCTACACTGCATTTGCTCCTATTGTATTCTGTATGTCTCCCATTATTCCATTTACATGGCAAGCTCTGGCTGGGCAAGGCCTCCCTAATTCCTTTTGTTTAACTCTGTAGAGTATCTCCCTGCACTGTCCGTATTATAATTCTGCGTACATTGGCGACGCTGTATATAGAAACATGTGCAAACATAAGTTATTATTTGGATATTGACTGTTGTTGTCATTAGGCTACAAGCTGGCCCATTAATATTATACATTTTATATTTAAAGCAGCAGACCTCACTTTTAATTTTTTATTTATGTACCTGAACCAAGAGGCCCTTCAAAGCTGATGCCTGGTCACCCAACTTCCAGGGACCCTCGGCGCTGACAATAAAACTACAAATATGGCCATGGATTCACCAATAGAAAGTTTCCACATCTTTGGGAAATGACATTGAATTGTTCTACTGGCCCCCGGAGCTTGGCTAACCCATCGGACAGACTTGCAGGTCAGAGCACTGCGAATAGTCTCAGGGGACGAATGGAACATTTAGTCGTGACGCTTCGCCGTTACCAAATCGCTGCCTGTGTTCGGCCGCAAATGAACCATTGGCCACAGCCGATCCACAATCCCCTCCACCGGAAGCTTCTAAGGCAAGTTTTAGTACTGTTATGGGTAGGGGGTAATTTAAGGGGTTTTAGCCGTCAGGGTAAGAGGTTTTAGGGTAAGTGCTTAGGGTAGGGGGTTTAAGAGTAAGGGCTTATGGTAAGCGGTCTTAGGGTAAGGGCTTGGGGTAGGGGATTTTAGGGTAAGGGTTTAGGGTAGGGAGTTTAAGAGTAAGGTGTGACGGTGAGGGGGTAACCAGGCTCACTAATAAAGGTTACGTCCACTTGTTGCCCCTGAACTGTTTTTTGGGTCTTAAAGTGTTAGCTCTTGGACCCGTGTATTGCGCATGTGTTGCCTTGCAGTGTGTAAGGGATACAGGCTAGTGTAAAGGAAGCAGGTTAGCTTACACTCTATCTCAATACACCAAAAGGCTGTAACATATTTTAACAGAAGTGTGTATAAAAGTATATTTTACTAAGCAGCCTTGTTTTAAGAAAATATGTTTTACTTTATACATGTAACATAAAGGTAGGGTCTTTTCATCTCGGGATCAAAGGAGAACTCCTGACCACCCCAGGTTTTGGTGCCAGGTCGTCTCCTGGAAGTCCCAAAGATCAAATTAACACTTGTGCCATAAGTGTGAGCAGCCAGATGGACAGAATAGCTGAGTTAAGTGCTAGCATCCTGGGATGAAGGCAAGCTATCCTGGCCATTTGTCACCTGCCCCAGACTTTCGTACATTGAGCCTGCGTGGAGCTTAGAATAGTAAGTGAGCAACATGGCGATCTTCTAAAGCCATAGGTGCCAGTTTTCACAAGCCTGACAAAGTGTGTAATTGGTCAGCGATTAAATTCCCACTCCGGGGGTTGGTGGACAAGCTGTGGGACTGCCTGTCCAAAAGTGTATAATACAGCTAGTCACCATCCCAGATGTGTGATTCAATGTGTGCTCCAAGAATTCCAAGCTCTGAGTAAGTCATCTAAGATACTCAGAGGCTATGGGGGCTATGCACTAAGCTGTGATAAGTGCTTTAAAGACAGATAAGTGCTTTAAGAATGTGATATTGCGCTCAGCGAGATTCACTAAGCTGTGATAACAGGGAGTTTGCGTTCTTAAACGGGCTTTTTTCCCACAATCTGATTGGCTCTAGTACCATGTGACGGCGGCCATCTTACTTTTGATGATGTCATCTTAAAGGGAAATGAAGCACAGCCATTCTAATTGGCTGACTTCATTTCCTTTATATGACATCATCAAAAAAAAACAACACATGGTTTTCACTGACCAATCAGGGCCGTGGGAACCATTTGATGGAAAATGTGACGTCATAGGCATATAAAAGCCTATGTCGTCTAATTTTCTGAGCCAGACGCTGAGGAGGGAGGACATCCTCTCCAAAAAAGAGGACCAGGGCGTGCCGGAAGAAGGTAAAGAAGACCCCAGAAGAGATAGAAGAAGACACAGAATATTTAAGAAAGACTTGTGTTTTTTTTTGTACCTGTTCCTGTTTCGTGGATTGGTTCGAGAGCAATCAAATGTACAGTGTGCAAAAGTGACAAGCACGTAACATCTTTACATCCAGAGGCGCTGACACTCCACCAACTCAACAACCCATCCTCCGTAGCGGAGCATGGCGGGGAGGAAGGAGAAGGAGAGCCAACATCCGTCACGTCCCAGCGCACCGAGGTTTGCGAAAAAGAAAGTGACAAAATGTCCTGCTCCAAAATATGCCTTGTCGCAGTGCACCCCCAGGGACAACCTGAGAAGGCTATTCGGATGTATGCAATCCTCGACGACCAAAGCAACAGATCATTGGCGAAGACGGAGTTCTTCAACTTATTCAACTCACAAGACAATGCCTCACCCTACACCCTCAGAACCTGTGCAGGGTCAACTGAGACAACAGGGAGAAGAGCAAGCGGTTACGTCATACGTTCAGTGGATAACAGAGTGAAGATAGCTCTCCCCACACTCATCGAGTGCAACCACATGGCCACAAACAGGAACGAGATTCCGACACCAGACGTGGCACGCCATCACCCGCACCTCAGAGGAATAGCTAACTACATCTCGCCGGCAGAACAAGGCGCCAAGATCTTGCTGCTGCTCGGTAGGGACATCTTGAGGGTACATAAAGTCCGTAAACAGCATAACGGACCCCACAACGCACCATACGCCCAAAGACTTGACCTAGGATGGGTGATAGTGGGCAACGCGTGCACTGACAAAGAGCATGGACAAGATTATGTTGACGCCCGCAGAACAGTGATAACAGAATGTGGACACACATCTCTCTCTGAACCATGTCTTGGCTATCTCCGAGTGACAGGAGGGCCAAGTGAAGAGAAGAGACAAGGTTATACCCCTGAGATCGACAAGAACATCTTCACATCAGGGGGATGTGACAATGGCCTAGGATGCTTAGTGGTTCAGACAACCAAGGATAATGAGTCGACTCCACCGAAGGAAGAAAGTAACCTCCCGAAGGTGACAGACAAAAAGATCTCCCAAAGGAAAAGAAACAATCAGACCGTTCCCCTGAGAGCAATGACACAGCTGAGACGTACAGCCATTCCTCTCCACAGAAGGTCAAGTGACAAAGCAGTCAGCTGCCACGGCTGGAATAGCCGCAAGGGATTGTACCCTGCAGGTGAAACCACAGGGATAAAAAGACTGTTCTTTCACACACATAAGAGGAGACAGTTGCAGAGACATTTCCCAAAAGGATTTACAAGGACAAAAGAGACTGTTTTTTGTCATGTCCAGGGAGTGAACAACCTCCTGAGGGCAGTCAACAAAGAGACACAAAGGCGTTCACCAAAATACGTGGAGACGTTCTCTTGCAAGAGGAATGCACAAATGACTTAGGGTGCACAGTGTTTCAGACCACAAAGGACGATGACAAGCAAACAACCTTGATGGGAGATAGAGAATTCCTGATGTTAACGGCCAAGGAGCTCGTCAAAAACAGACCTGGCAGTTGGGAACCCGCTACCATTCCGTTCACCAAGAAGGCGCCTCCCAAACAATGGAGAACATGCCATCTCTAGGTTCACTTCGCACCTCTGCGACCTACAAAGGGAACCAGAGACCAAAAACAACCTTGTGGCCTTCATCCAGAAGATATTCCTTACCGGCCACGCAAAGCCAGCACCTCTAATAAAGAAAGGTGAAGAATACTGGTACCTCCAATCATCTGGGGTCTACCACCCTCAGGAACCCGATCAAACCGTGTAGTGGTCAGCCCCAGTGCTCAGCTCCAGGGAGTCTCCACAAACGACGCCCTCTTTACTGGACTAGATTCGACAACTGATCTTCCAGGAGTGTCGATCCGCTTCCGCAAGGAGCCAAAAGCCATCTCCTTCTGCCGAACGCCAGGTGTTAGAGTGACAGGTGGCCACAGCTGGCATACCTACAAGGGGATGCACTCTGTAGGTAAAACCACAGAGACAAAAGGACTGTTCTTCCATAAGTTTAAAAAGGAACAGTGCCAGAGACTTTCACAGAGAGACATTGTGTTGAACCCAGTTAACCTGGACCGGTGCATCCACCCAACATCCTTTGCTATAAGACTTTGCCAAAGGATTTCAACGCCAGTGGTACCGGCCGGTATCGCCTCGTTATGTGGACATGGACTTTGCATTATTATGTTATGTTTGTTTGCATTGTACATATGTTCCACACATTCAAGTTATATAGTGGTATCTCCAGATACCAGACGGGGAGTGTCATGGAACAAGAACCCCATTTCTGTTTCACCCCCCCCTTTCCTTTGCAGCTTCTGCTTGTCACGTTCTCATCCCAGCTGCATGTATTTTGCTCTGTACACTCACAGTGCCTGTGTGTTAGACACAGTGTTGCGATCCCTGTCTCTGCATTATGCCAGTGAGTTGCTACAGCAACCTTAGCTTTTCTGTCAGAATGGGCTAGTCTGCCTTCTCCCCCTCTGCCTTGCTGACAGATGGTCTGTCCCCGGGCTATCTTGCTACCCAGAATACACTGGCACTTCCTTTTCCACTTTCAACACTGGCTGAGTGAGTACCCTCCTGTAAATTGCTCTACTGGCAGGACTTATCCTTTTTCACCTTTCCCCACTATCAAGTGCACTCACCATAGAGACATTCTCTCCCAACACCATCATCCACAAGTGCCTTTGTAAATCCATCCTTTTCTCAATAAAGTGAAGAAAGACAAAGAACTTGTTGTGCTTGTAAAAGGAATGAGTTGAACCTATCTGGGCTAATCATACTACACATGACCCTGGCCTCCAGAATACCCAATCTCCCTCCTTTCTCTCTCATATCCCACTCTCCCCTCTTTCTCTCTCATATCCCACTCTCCCTCCTTTCTCTCTGAAATCCCACTTCCCCCTTTCTCTCTCATTTTCCTCTCTCCCCCTTTCTCTCTCACATCCCACTCTCCCCCTTTCTCTCTCACATCCCACTCTCCCCCCTTTATCTCTCATATCCCCCTATCCCTCCTTTCTCTCTCAAATCCCACTTCCCCCTTTCTCTCTCATTTTCCTCTCCCCCTTTCTCTCTCATATCCCCCTCTCCCCCTTTCTCTCTCTCATAACCCACAGCCATCTTTCTCTCTCATCTTCCTCTCTACCTCCTTTCTGTCTCTTATCCTCTCTCCCTCCTTTCTCTCTTATATCCCTCTCTCCCTCCTCTCCCCCTTCTTTCTCTCGCATATCCCTCTCTCCCCTTTTCTCTCTCATATTCCCCTCTCACTCCTATCTCTCTAATATTCCCCTCCTTTCTCATATCGTCCTCTCCCCTTTTCTCTGTAATACTCCTCTCCTTCCATTCCCTCTCATCCCCCCTGTCCCCTTTCTCTCTTAACTCCTCTCCCTCCTTTCTATCTTATATATCCCCATCTCCTTCCTCTCCCCCTCCTTTCTCTCTCATATCCCCCTTTCTTTCTCTCGCATATCCCTTTCTCCCTCCTTTCTCTCTCATTTCCCCCTCTCCTTCCCTTCTCTTGCATCTCCTTCTCTCCCTCCTGTCTTCTAAATTGTACATCTCGAGATCCTTTCATCTTTTGTAATAGACTTTATTACTCAAACTTATTCCACTGTGAAATTCTGACTAGGGGAAGCTGTACATATGCAAAATTATTAAAGAAAACACCAAAGGGAAGTTTATTTGTTTCCTTAAGATGTCCCAATTAAAAAGATGTATCTGACATATTGTGTTGTTTATGCTAAAGAGGTTTACAAAACTTGCCTTTATTATTATTATTAGATTGCATGTTACTGGACTGTTACTAGTGCAGAGAGAATACAATTCCCATGAAGAACAATACATAGTTTTAATATCATAATTAGTTTCAAATTTACAATGTACATCTTTTAAAGATTCCGTCAGTCCCATGTAAAATGCCAAAGTGAACTGGCTCATCAGTGTATGTTTCTAAGACATTAGATACAAAATGTAAAAACTCTACAAATTATCCTTTTCAGTTTTTTTTAAGGTGCAATTTCCCCTATTAAACATATCACTGTCACTAGGTCACTTTGATCCTACGGTTGACTGGCCCTTTAACCCATTAAATATGTCACTGAAACAGAACAGAACAGTTTCCAATGTCTGGGCCCAAACACTGCAGACACAATGCATCAGAGTACTGACATTTTGTTGCTCAGATTAACTGGAGGCCAAGGTTTACGTTTAGTTTGAACACGTTACTGTTATTTGGGTCACTTTGCCGTGTGTAGGACTCATGCTTAACCTATTGAACACATCATTATAACAAAATCACTTTGGTCCATCATGGGACTGACCCTTTAACCCCAGAGTTCTTAGCTCCAGTCCTCAAGAGTCAAGACCCCCCCAACAGGTCAGGTTTTCAGGATATCCCTGCTTAAGCACAGGTAAATCAATCAGAGGCTCAGTCGAAGACTGTTATTATTTGAAAACATTCCAGTGTGTAAAGGAATAAGGATGTCATGTGGCTAAAAACCGTTATAGAAGAGTCTTGCTGTGGAAAAGATATGATTGAAAGCGATTTATGAAAAGATACGTGAAAGCGATTATGTTTATTGTAGGCGGTGTTTGATGTGTGATAATATTATGAAAAGGTTACTGTCATGATAATATCATGAGATATGTATTTTAACCAATCTGGTGCTTCAGGGGTTAATGTGGTTAGTTTGATTTAAAAAATACAAAGAAATTTTATGTGTATGACCTTTTGGCCAGGTCTAGTTTTAGGACCGATAATATCTAGATATAAGAACATATGTTTTGCAAGAGATGGGAGTAAATTATGGTTCTCCCGACACTATTGCATTGCTATAAGGGTTTTACAGCGTGCCAGGAGGCGTCTATCCCATATCACCCAAAATATATTACACTTGGAATCATGAACTTGACAGCGATGCTGAAGTATAACATTTCAATATCTGCAATCGTGACAGGGAGAAGAAAGCAATGAGGCCAGACACATGAGGTCCAGCTGGTAATGGGGGACAGATATCTATTTGTTGCTCAAATTTAGGAGCAAGACAGTCATACTTAGTCTCGTTACGTCCGTCATGAGCACCTGAATCTATTGCTGTGACTCACGTGTGTCTAGTTACTAGAGAAGAGAAGTTATGAGTGCGTTCAAATACTAAGGCAACACTTAAACATGGTTTTGTAGATGTTTAGTTACTCGCAGATGATTTACGACAGGGGTGGGCTTATGTTGTTTCAACGGGGAACAATTGGTACATAAGACTTAGCAAGGTATTATGAAAATCAGATTTCAACAGAGGTGTGTTTTGGACCAAACACGTGACGTCTCATTTCTGTACCAGTGACCTCTCTGAGACAAAATCCTGACATATGGTAACGTAATGTATAAGGATTTATATTTTATGTTTATTCTGTTATTTTAGGAAACTGTCTTGCATTTACTGTAATTGTATATTCTTGTAATTCTTTTTCTGTAATCTAAGCACTGTATTTTTAGATATATTAAAACAATTAATAAGTGATGCTTTGGCGCTCTGAATTCACTTTGGCACACTCTGGAGAGAGTGTTTAAATTTTCGGACACAATTTGCACAACAGATTTTTGTGTGTTAAGTGCACAGTTTTTTCTATTATCGACAGGGGCCTGACACCCTGGCAGATATTAATTGTACATATTTTTATTTACATAATTCCTGGGTGGTGACAGTGGATAGATATGATTGCAATTGAGTAAGGGGTTAATTTTAACTCATTGAACGTACCTTGTGCAGGAGAAAGTGAGTTGGCTAGAGTAGCCATGTGTATTAACCCTGGTTGCATTTGTAAGTCACTTGTGTGCTGTTTGTGGCAGATAGTATATGGGGACGGAGTTAGGGGCGATATTGTTAATTCGAGGGACCTTTGCGAAGGTGAAAAGTGGGTCAGCTTGCGAGCTTTGTATTAATACTTGTCCCTTATGGAGGTCACATGCTCACAGGTGTGCCTTACGTGACAGTTACTATTACATTTTCATTTACAAACCCACAGTAGATGTATTGTAGAGATACCATACATGGGATTTATTTGATAAATGTGTTTTCCATAGAATACATTATAGTGTAACAAGCTTTCAAACCTCACAGGTATCTTCTTCACATTTACAGAGATTTTAAAACCTCTCAGGTCTCTTTCTGATGTGTACAGAGTGTTCCAAACCTCACAGGTTTCTTCTTCATGAATCATGTGTAGAGAGCTTTCCAAACCCATGGGTGGTGACTCCTAGGGTGTTTACATCAATGTCTTTTATCTTGGCTTACTCAGTGGATTACCATGTCAGGATGGGCCCCAGGAACTTTATTCATTCATAAAGCAGCTTTGTTACATCAACATAATCAGTGATTTTGGTATGGACTTGACAGCATCCTCCCTTGCGCTGTCTGAACCTTGTCTTCCCTAGCTGACCCTCTCTCTGCCCACTAGGCAGTCTGGAGTAGGGCCAGCAATGGACCTTCCAATGGAGCTGATTCAACTATCAGTGAGGACCCAGACCTGTGTCTCCACCAGGGACCTGACCTTCCAGAAGTCAGTCAGTCTCTCTCTCTCTCTCTCTCTCTCTGTCTCTGTCTCTGTCTCTGTCTCTCTCTCTCTGTCTCTCTGTCTCTCTCTCTCTCTCTGTCTCTCTCTCTCTCTGTCTCTGTCTCTCTCTAATTTTGCCTTGTCACACAGCACCAGGTAATGGTGGAGGAGCATTACTCTGTGTGGACCAACAAAGTTAATCCCTTAAAGCCCTAATAATCTCAAAGCCTGGTTACATACAGTAGAAAAGACTTGATTTCTGTGGGAATTGCTGCTTTAATACCTCAGTCCACAGATTGCGAGTATGGAAGGCTGGTTTGATCCGCAATGATTAAATTGCGATGGCTACAGAATAGAAAAGGTAAATTGGCCTGCAGATAAATAGCACATTCTGCTAATTTTCCTACCTGCTGTGAAGCCTCAGTCCAGTTGATGTTAGGTGTTTTTTCATATTTAGGTGTTCATCTCAGTTTTCTTCTTCCATTAACCTTCCCCACTTCAAGTGGCCTCCAATATATAAATCATTTAGGAAAATCACCTTCGCTTTTACGTTTTTTTATCCTAATCACATACTTGGTTGTCAAATCCTCCGTAGTTCTCGACCTCAAGTAACAAGGATGTAAAACAGGAGACACAGGGGCCTATTCACTAAAGTGTGATAAGTGGTTTAGTGGGAGATAAATGCCTTTATAGCAAAGCAGTGATAACAGTGCAGTATCGCGCTACAATGGTTTTTTTACGCCCCATAAACAGTCAGAGACAAAAAAGTCGTACGATAGGCCAAAAAATAGTAAACACGCCATTGTTTGCCAGTAACAGCTACTCACAAAGCTGTGATAAGTTTATCGTAGTATAAAAGCTCGCCATCTTTTTTCACCAGCTAAAGGCTGGCACAAAAGAGATTGAGACATGCATAAAAGCATGTTTTTTTTTCAGCAAAGCATTGATACCAGAGGCCAGCTGGGTTCTCCAGGTGGTCACTGTGGGTGTCTGGGGGCCCCAGAAGTGTCCTGGAGTGATCAGCCATGGGGACTACCCGAGGACCCCCGAATACCCACAGGGACCAACTGAGGATCCCAGGACATCAACTGGGACCACTTGAGGACCCTCGGACACCTCCTGAGGACCCTCGGACACCCACGAGGAAAACCCGTGGGGCCACACGAGGGCCCCCAGACACCCATAGGGACCACCCGAGGACACTCAGACAACCGCGGGGAATACATGGGGACCCCGTTGGGCCCCCCTTACACTCATGGGGACACCTGGAGGCCCACAGACACCTGCAGGGACCACTCGAGAACCCCTACCAGCCTCTGGTATCAATCCTGTTTATCAAAAAACAAATTATGGTTTTATTGGGTGAGCACAGGGGGTGGGTTGTATATTGGTGGTTAGTACATATTGTAATGTTTATTGGGGGCAGAGTGGGTGAATGAAGGGCCAAGTACGCACTTCACTCACCCCTTCTGCCCTCAAAAAGCCTGCTATTGTGCCTTAACCCCTTCATTGCCTTAGTGGCTATCCTCTAAGGTAATTAAGCTGCTTTAATGTAATTGTTATTAATATTGTGCGGGAGCAGGGGGTCTCCTGAGATGAACCACATTGATTTCAGCCTCGGGGACACCCTGCTTCCCGAGTTACAGACCCAGATATGGATAGGAAAAAGTGTTATATCTCTGGCGCTCGGCACTTAAATCAAACTATATATAAAAATTATGTACAACCAGATTCGTTGATGTGGCAGATCCAATCAAGTGCTCCACGTGTAGATGGTTAAACATGGAATGACAATAGAAAAAATAACATAGCGTAATCCTGTATACTGCACCGACACACTTTATTCGAGCAAATACCCAGTATGTACCTGGCAGATACCTGGAATGCGCCGCTCCTCACCTCTGACAAGCCCCGTTGCGTTTGCCTTCCCAGCCTGGGTTCATGCCTGGCTGATGGGCGGCTGATCTGTTAAATGATAATGATTAGGATTTAATAGGCTGCAATGCTTCGCGTGTCTACCAGATGGCATAAATTCATGAATTGTAATGCAGTATATATATATATACTGTGCAGTATTGCAGCCAGCGGGAATAAAATGCTTCAATCCCTGCCTGGAAAATAACTCAATGCACTCGGGCAGAAAACAGTCACAAACCTCAATACACCCGGGTATACCCGAATTCGTGGGACTAGCCGAGCTCGAATAAAGTGTGTCGCCAGTGTAATAACTAAAACAAATAGATACAAACACACACAAACACAATACAAACAACAAATGCTGAGAACAAACAGGTGACTGATATTAATAAAATGACATTTAATAAAACACATCAATAACACAAATGATAAGAAGATTAAGAATGAATGGGTCCCACACGAACACTCTAACAGTAGCTGAAATACCCGCTTACCAGAAGCAAGAAGGTATCGGGCAGTGGATAATTAAAGAGTATCCCCTCTTATCATGGCCAGTCAGCTCCAGGCGGTCACACGCTGCATGTCGGCGCCTGCATCCGGGCGGGGTGCTCCCCTGCTCTCACGGGGACAGACCTCTATGGATCTGTGACTCCAACCTCCGTCCCCCGAACGGTCTGCGCATGCGCAGTTGTGGCTGTAGGTCCGTGGCAGCAGATTCGTCAAGGCTCAGCTCGGCAATACCATGCAGATAGTGGCGGCAGATTCGCTTGTGCTCTGAACGCTGTGCCAGTTCGGATCAACCTCCAACGGGGATATAGAATGTATATGGGACAGTAGAGTGTAAAACGGGACCACCCTACGCGTTTCGGAAGTCGTGGCTTCCTTCCTCAGGGGTGATAACTTTACTTTATTATCCACTGCCCGATACAACCGATATCTGGTTGTATATAATTTTTATATATAGTTTGATTTAAGTGCCGAACGCCAGAGATATAACACTTTTTCCTATCCATATCTGTCTGACCTGGGGTCAGAGTTATATCATAGGCAGCTAGCCCTCTCCTTTTAGTAATTAGCGCTAACTTATTGTTTTTCTGCAGACCCAGATATGGGGTGCAGGTATCTCCTTCATTATTTAAATCCTCTGGTCGAGGGACGCGGACAATTTAAAAATGGCGGCAATACCGGCACCTGATGCCCCATATCAGGGCCTTTAACTTGGGAAGCAGGGGGTCCCTGAGGCAGAAACCAAAGTGGTTCAGCTCAGGGGACCCCCTGCTCCCGCACACTATTAATAAAAATTACATTAAAGTAGCTTCATTAAGGCCTCGCTCAAACAGAACGCGATGCGACGCGCGCACGTTCGGCGCTCTTTCGCTGTGTTCTGTGGGAGTTTTCAAACAGAAAACGACCCCCGGTGGTGAGGTGCAGCGTTGTCGCGGCTGCAACTCGAGCTTTCAACTGAAGTTGAGATTTCAAGCGGTGGCCGCGTCACGTGTACTTCGCGTCTGGGTCAAAAATGCAATTATTTTATTACTGCTTTGTGAATAGGCGCCATAGAGAGTGGTTATATGGATCAATGAAAGGAGTTATATGGAGTTGTTAAATACATCAATAGGAGTTATAGGGCGCATTATATGGAGCAATATTAAGAGTTAGGAAGGGGTTCTATGGAGCTATGGGGTGTTTATAGGGAGCGGTTATATGGAGCAATAGGAGGAGTTATAGGGAGCGGTTATATGGAGCAATAGGAGGAGTTATAGGGAGCGGTTATATGGAGTAATAGAAGGGGTTATAGGGAGCGGTTATATGGAGTAATAGGAGGAGTTATAGGGAGCGGATATATAGAGCAATAGGAGAGTTATAGGGAGCGGTTATATAGAGCAATAGGAGGAGTTATAGGGAGCGGTTATATGGAGTAATAGGAGAAGTTATAGGGAGGGGTTCTATGGAGCTATGGGGTGTTTATAGGGAGCGGTTATATGGAGCAATAGGAGGAGTTATAGGGAGCGGTTATATGGTGCAATAGGAGGAGTTATAGGGAGGGGTTCTATGGAGCTATGGGGTGTTTATAGGGAGCGGTTATATGGAGCAATAGGAGGAGTTACAGGGAGCGGTTATATGGAGCAATAGGAGGAGTTATAGGGAGCGTTTATATGGAGTAATAGAAGGGGTTATAGGGAGCGGTTATATGGAGTAATAGGAGGAGTTATAGGGAGCGGATATATAGAGCAATAGGAGAGTTATAGGGAGCGGTTATATAGAGCAATAGGAGGAGTTATAGGGAGCGGTTATATGGAGTAATAGGAGGAGTTATAGGGAGCGGTTATATGGAGTAATAGGAGGAGTTATAGGGAGCGGTTATATAGAGCAATAGGAGGAGTTATAGGGAGCGGTTATATAGAGCAATAGGAGGAGTTATAGGGAGCAGTTATATCGAAAGGAGTGGCAGGGAGGCATGGGTGAGAGCAGGTGTGTATATGGCTTGGTCCAGGATTTGGAGATATATCCCCAGCAGCGAGAAGGAGAAGAGAGAGGAGGTGAATAGAAGATTTGTGGGGGTAAATTTTATTGAAGGGTGTAGAAGTTGTTGGGAAAGAGGTGTGTAAATTGTAGTGCAGCGTATAGGCAGAAGCATAGGTGGAGGGAAGGAGAGATGAAGAAATTTGGATAGGTGAGGTGTGTGAAAGGTGGTGAGAACAGAAACGTTTACAAAGGAGTAGAGATGGGTAAATCCGCCAAAATCCGTTTCCCGGATTGTCTCGCATTCCCCCCCCCCCCAAAATCCATTTGCAATGTAAAATCCACAAATGGATTTGGCGGTTTTAATCCGTGTGGATTCATCCAAAAAAAACGCTATTGGATACAATCGGTTGACAGATATGTAGAATCCAATGCTCGTATTCAGCGACTCGGCGGATTGGTCCACGGGTTGCAGAATCCACGGGTTGCAGAATCCACGGGTTGCAGAATCCACGGAATGTATCGGCAATGATAATTTTAAAAGCTGCAAAACGCGAGAAACCTTTTTTTAAGATTGATCTGCTGATCCGCGGCAAATCCAAATCCACACCAAACATGTGCCCATGTCTACAAAGGAGTGAGGAAACTGGAAAAGCATTGGGCCTGGGACATAGTAGGATCAGCCTTGCTGATCCGTGCTGAGGCGCACTCACGTTCAGCACTAAGCCCCTGCAGCCGCAATGAGAGCGGCTTTAGCAGGGGCTTGCGGAAGCGTGTGTCTTAACAAAATTTCAGATTTGGCGCTCGCCAGACCGCAGGGCCGGTCACGTGAGCGGTTCGCCCAATGAGGGCGAACCAGCTCCGTGGCGTCACTGGCCCGCCCCCAGACACGCCCACGGATGGCGCGCGCTCTAAGGCCAGGGAAAGCACCGCTTTCCCTGAGCCTCAGCGCGCCTCCGCACGGGCAAAGTGTCTATGCCCGAGGCCTTAGGGAGGGCATAATGAGATGCATGGAGAGAGGTAGGACGAGAGAGTTCCCAGGTATTGGAGGATAAGAAAAGTAGTGGTATAAAGAACCGGTGTATAAATCACATCTGGGAGGGCAGTGCAGCACCGAAGATTAAACAGCAGCTTAGAACGTGAGTCTATAGATCTCTACAAATGTTCACAGCATTTAGAAAACGCAGTTCTCACAGTTGCAGGTCTGATGTGAAGTGCAGAGTCCAGATCTTCTTGTATTCTTCACCTCCAATTCAACTCCATTTTTAACTCTGCAGACACTTCATACAGTATGTGATACTTAAGATGTTACACAGTAAGTTAGATTCTTTGTTTTCACTTATTATTTTGATGAAACGGTCTGAGTTTATAGCTGTATGTTCTTGTAATTAAAGCTGAACTTTAATAAGTAATACTTTGGGCTCTGATTGAATTGCTGCACGCTTTGAAGAGTAATTTACATTTTCTAAAATTTGCTACAACAGATTGTTGCGTGTTAAGTGCACAGTTTTCTCAATAAAAAGGAGACCAGAGACCAGAGGCTCTGTACGTACATCTTTTAATAATACCTTTGGTGTGGAAGCAAATAAATATATATTGTAACAGAGTAAGAGTAAATATTAACTCATTTTAAGTACCTTGTGAAAGAGAAAGGTGGGGCAAGAAGTTAGCTGTGTGTATTAATCCTGGTTGCATATTTAAATCAAATGCTCTCAAGTGTGCCGTACGTGACAGCTGGTATATTGGGATGGATTAAGGGGAGATATCATTCATTTGAAGGTCTAATGCATGGAGAAATGGAATAAGATGGATAACTGTGTGTATTAGCCCTTGTCCCATGTGCAGGTCACGTGATCATAGGTATGTCATACGTGACAGAGTTAATCTGGCTGATACCACATTATATAACTATATATATATATATATAACCCCCCCGCAAGTCCTAAACTCACACCAAGGGCCAAATACCCCCTTCAGCCACCCCCGCTACCCACAATAAAGCGGGCACGGTGGGTTAACCCCTTCATTGCCTTAGCGGCTATCAGCTATGGTAATGAAGCAGCATTTCTGTATTTTTAATAATATTGTGCAGGAGCAGGGGGTTCCCTGAGCTTTGATTTGTGGCTCAGGGAACCCCCTGCTCACTGTACAATATTATTAAAAATACAGTCATGCTGCTTCGTTACCATAGCACATAGCCGCAAAGGTAAGGAACGAGTGTTTATTTATATATGTGTTTTATTCATACTGTAGATGTGCAGAGGGTCTCTGGAGCTGAACCGCTGTGGTTTTAGGTCCGGGGACCCCCTGCTTCCCGAGATACAGGCCACTTTATGGGGTGCCGGTATCCCTCAGCTTTGTTTACATGCCGCGGTCACGTGATCGGGACCTTAAATGCAGAGGGATACCGGCACCCCATAAAGGGGGCTGTATCTCGGGAAGCAGGGGGTCCCCGGACCTGAAACCAACGCGGTTCAGCTCCGGAGACCCCCTGCACATCTACACTATGAATAAAAATGTATTTTAAATAATTTTTAATGTGCCAATGTTTGCGCAGAGAGAGCAGCGGATCTCTCTCTGCTGCAAACACATCTCGCCAGGGGACAGCCTATAGTATCATTGATGTGCATATACAGTACTGTATGTGTATGTTAGGGGTTCTAGGGGTTGTTGTTATACAGTATATACTGTATATATACAGTATATACTGCATTACAATTCATGAATTTCTCGGCTTCAAAGACAACAGCTCGCAAACGCCCCCATGAGTTTTTACACGGCATTGCAGTATTGCAGCCAGCGGGAATAAAATGCTTAAATCACAGCCGCGAAAATAACGCAATACATCCCGGGAGAAAACGACACAAAACCGCACATCACCGGGATAATCTGAAATTCGCGGAGCTAGCCGAGTTAGAATAAAGTTGGTCGCCACTGTACTATTAAATTTTGTGGCGCCCATCCTTATTCTATCTGCATATCTACACCCTGTTATGCCGGTGCGGCCCGCAGACCAGACCCGTCCCCTGAGCTGAATGGGGGAAATGGTAATACACGCACCCGCAGCAAAGGGAGCGTGTCCGGAGTGTGGTATAAAGTGTTGCCAAACCCGGTGTAGTAAGGTAGACAATACTTGCCGGTACCAGTTGTAGAGATAGAGTGAAGAAGCCTTGCCGAGGTCAGGTAGTGGAGAGCGGAGATAGGTTGTAGTCCAAGCCGTGTTCAAGGGGTTACCAGAGTGAGCGTTGTCCAAGGAGTGCCGAGATCGAGAGCCAGAGGGGGTAGTCGCACGAGCCGTGTCAGAACCTGTGAAAACACTAAGAGAATCCTGAAGTACTTCCATACAGAGACTATGTCGAGCAAAGACTGAGAGCAGAGAGGAGCTAGATAAAGCAGGGATGACCAATCAGGAACGGAGGCGGGACAGGAAGAGCTACAGGGAGACACTGCAGATTGGTGCAGGCATAACAAGCCAGGTGAGTCTTGTTGGTAACCTGAGTATGCCCGTGCGGTGTGCGGGGGCGGAGCCTGAGGTCCGAGGGACAGGAAGAAGGGTGTTCAGAATGAGCGCGCTCTGTAACGCGTGGACCGCGCCAGAGGGTGGTGCAGGTGTGTGTGTGGGAGGGCGTGGGCGCGCCCGGCGCTGAGCAGAGGAATCGACGAGGGGAGTGATCCCGCGGCAGGGGCGGGGAGCCGCGGAGGCCGGTAAGGCAGGATTGTGTTGTGTGTCCAGGGACTCACTGAGGGAAGAGAGTGCACTGTGTGAGGAGCGCAGAGAACGCCGATTCCTGACACACCCAACCTGCACCAACCTAGCACCCTGAACAGGTATGAGAGATTGAGCATTGCCATGTACAGTATATAGTTCAACTTGATGTAAACTCCTTTAGAGGTGTTGCTTCTTACAAAGTAGAAACAGCCTGAAACTCCATCAGACTGTTGAAAACACTAGTGTGATGACATCACTCGCAAAAAAAGGCGGTGGTCCCAACGCGTTTCATCACAGATCATGCAACTTCCTCAGGGGTATAGAAGGTACAATGTGTGCAATCCTTAAGTAGTGACTGCTTGCACCTGATACTCATTTGCATATGGATATCACTGGCTAGCAGTCATGTGTGATGTCATCACTCTAGTGTTTGCAACAGTCTGGTTGAGTTTCAGCCTGTTTCTACCTTGTGGGAAGCAACATTACCTTCCCCTGGCTACTGGCTCCTGCAGCTCTCCTGGATCACTGTAAGCACACAGGAATGTTTCATCCGCTGCAGGAACAATACCAGCCCATTGCTGCAGATGACTGTCTCCCTTTTGGCTGCATCTATCATCACTCCACCATGAGATATTATCTCTACATGCGCTTGCCAACTTGTGAGTGTGCCTATCTTGAGGCTTTTTTATTTTTTTATTAATATATTTTTTTACTGAAATTTACGCTATGTGGTATGTGTTTTTTCTCTCCCATTTCATATATACTGTATATATATATATATATATATATATATATATATATATATATATATATATATATGTGTATGAATGCAGTATATAGTGTGTGTGTGTGGGGGGGGGGGGGGAGCAGGGAAATGAGAGAGGAGAGGGGAAAATGTAGAGGAGAAGGGGAGAACATGTACTGTAGAGAAGAAGATGGAGAGCAAGGAAACGTGTGGGAAAAGCTTGAGAGAGGAACATGAGAGAAGAGGCTGTCCAAACTCCTGTAAGATGAGTGATCCAAATGAAGAGGTGCCAAGTATCAGGAAGCAGCAGTAACAGTAAAAGTAAATAAAGAAAGTATTGTACCAGTGTATTTATTACGCAAGAGTTATTCTTCTTATTAGTTGTATTAGTGATGTTATTGTTGCTCTTTATAATTGCTTAATGCTAAGATCTTGCATACAACCAATACTACCATGTATGTATTTGTGTATTTAAAAAATGTATGGAACGTATGGCCCAAATGAAATACAATGAAATCTAATCAGGCTCGTCATATGAAGTGAGTTTGACATCCCTAAGTTAGATGAACATCTGGCTGTAACCCGTGTCAGGGTCCTGTGCTGTGTCTGAGGCCGTTGCCGCTGCTCCCCACTGTGACTCTAAAGCCGTGAGCTGGTGGACAGGCGGTTTACCCTTTATCGTGCCTGAGCCACTCCATATGGCCCTGCAGCGAGCCGAGGGTTTGGGGACACAGATTTGGCAGGGTGCAGTCTGGTTGTCACGGCTGTCAGTGCCACATTTAATTTCACACTCTCTGTGCCAGCTGTACGTGCCAGTGTCGAGTTTGGAAAGAAAAATGTGTTAGATTTGAACATTACATCCTAAATGGGCATGTAAGATTTGTAGCACTGATAGGTCATGGTATGGAGTGTAACACCTTCAGTGCCAGTGCATTCTGTAAGGTTAAACCTGCATTATCTCACCTTAGACAATAAGGGCAACTGATGCTCACACACGCACTAATACAGACACACACGCTAATACTGACACACTGATACACAGACAGACTGAGACACAAACATATGCTGATAGAGATAGGCAGACACACTGATACACAGTAATACACTGATATATACACACACACTGATACACAGTAGGACTCTGATACACACAGAGACACACTGCAGTACTCTGATACACAAGCACAGAGACACACTGATATACACAGTAATGCACATGCGCATTCACATGTTCACAAATACACACATGCTTCTAAACTCATATATATATGGCTCGACAAATTAGAAAAAAAGTCAGTTGCCCCCCACTCCCCCAAAAAGCACTTGCCCCCCCAAAAATTGACCGATTGTAACCCCCCTCCCTCTCTTACCCCCCCTCACTTTACCCTCTGTCGAGTCTTACCGGAGGCGCTGTGGTGCGGCATCTCCCAGCATTCTCCTGCGTCTCTCCCTCAAACTCCAGTCTCTCCCCCTGCAGCTCGTGTGAAAATTTGTGCGCGGCGTGAAATGCTACGTGACGTCGTGACGGAGACATTTATCTTTTATAGAGATGTAACAGTTAAACCATTACCATGATATTTATCACAATAAATACCGCAGTTCAATTGAAAACACAGGTAGCACATCAGTTATCTCTTTAACACACGTAATATTTTCTGCGTTAAGTTTCCTATTAACAAGGGTAATAATGGGACATTGAACAAATTGCTAAACCTTTCGCTCCTTGTATCGCAATGTGTTACAGGCCCTTCGGGCAGCGAAAGGGTTAAGATAGTTTTCCAATTAATATTAAGTCGTCTGCTTGTTCATGAAGTGCTTTCATTAATTAGGAAGAGTCATTAATTAAGTATGATGATCATTTCTATGCCTGGCTAAATTCAGGTCCCCTTTATAGGGGCAGTTTAATGCAGGGTGGGTAACAAAAGTTTCTTCAAGCTACTTCCCTAGAAATATATACAACAAAAGACAGAAAATCCCAATGCTACATCCAATGTGACAAAATATATAGTACAGTAAATAGTATATAGTGAAATACTTCAATAATATTCTCATGCGTAAGGGTCATTTAGTTAAACCCTTTTGCCAAAGTGTTATAAGCAGGCAAGCCGCGTCAAGGCAAAACCAAATTTGCAGGTCCTAACACTAAACTGTGAAACTTCTCTTTTACCTCTGTGGAGGGAGAATGGCTGCAGTGAGTCTGTCCATACAGCAAAATGAAAATAACCTTCCCTACTTTAAAAAGTGGGGAGGGGTGAGCTTAAACCCTGGGAGGAGGGGCCACTAACCTCCAAACAACTGATGCCAGTTTAAATTTGAAATTAACAAACGTACAACCCCAGCAAGCTCTAACAGCCCCCAGAGGTTCGGCGGCCATCTTAGGAGAGGCTCCGCAAGGGACTACATGTCCCAGGAGCCTGAGGGACATGCAGGTAGAATGTTGACACCGTTTGGCAGTTACAGGCAGTTACTGGAGTTGCTGGCAGTTACTGGAGTTGCTGGCAGTTGCTGGAGTTACTGTAAGTTACTGGGAGTTGGAAGAAGGGGAGAACCATTGAGGTAGTTTCCAGGGAGCAGTGCTCCCCTGGACTAGGACTAGGTTTGTCCCTTAGGTCCCAGCTAGGTTCTAAGTCACCTTTTTAATTGTGGCTGCTATAGGGAAGACCCCAGACAGGGACACTACCCTTTAGCCTTATAGTGTCAGGTGTAGTACCAGTGAAGAAACACTACGTGGGGAGCTGCAGCCTGCAGTTTGGAATCAGACCACAGGCAACTATAGACATTGGGGGACGCCTTCCAGCTGGAGCTCCCTCAAGAGGCGGACACCTATGCGGACCAGAGAGAGAAGATTCAGCAGACATCGTGGAATCAGACAGATCCTTTTTGCTCATTCAGCGGTTCTTGGGTACAGGAGTGCCCAGGGAGGTAAAGTGCACCAACGGTCCACAGGTGTAGCACTTTTCCCTACAGATGGGTGGGACTGACTCTCATTGGGGGAGGACACTAGGGGTATTGGTGCCACACACCCTAGGAACTTTGGGGGACACTCACTCAGTGTTATTATTATTGTATTTTGTGTGTTATATTGTATGGTACCATGATATCGTTATTCTATTGTTAGTAAACCAATTGTTATATAATGGTGTGCGCATCATTTTACTGTAAGTGGGACTGAAAGGGGTTATCCCGCTGCGCTGGGATCCCTCTCAGGTGGAGGTGCTGCACCGAGGAGAACAAGAGCTCACCCCAGGCTCCCAGCGGCGGAGGCTCAGGTCGTCTGTGAGCCGCAGGACACATAGTTCCCTTAGACACGGGGAGAAGGGGCTCTTTATATATTTATATCTCTTGCCCACCATCCCAAGATTACCCCAGATCAGCCAAGTTCTAATTTCTAATTTTGTATATCCTCTGTGCTCAATTTGTCCTGCTTCTATCTTTAGTTTTCATGGAGGAAGATCACCTGGGAAAAGGAGTTCTACTGAGCGTGGCCAAATGTTTACAACAAAAGACAGAAAAGCCCAATGCTTCATCCAATGAATCAGATGTAAACGAGAATTTTCACAGTTTAGTGTTAGGACCTGAAAATGTGGTTATGCCTTGAAGGGGCATGCAGGCTTGTAATGCTTTGGCCAAAAGGTTTAACTAAATGACCCTTACTCATGAAAATATTACTGAAGTTTTTAACTATATACAGGCATACCCCGGTTTAAGGACACTAACTTTAAGTACACTCGCGAGTAAGGACATACCGCCCAATAGGCAAACGGCAGCTCGCGCATGCGTCTGTCAGCACGTCCTGAACAGCAATACCTGTACCAAAGCTGTGCGCAAGCGGGGAGAATATAGAGCCTGTTACTAATGCGTTATTTACATCAGTTATACACGTATATGATGATTGCAGTACAGTACATGCATCGATAAGTGGGAAAAAAGGTAGTGCTTCACTTTAAGTACATTTTCGCTTTACATACATGCTCCGGTCCCATTGTGTACGTTAATACGGGGTATGCCTGTACTATTTACTATATTTTTTGTCACATTTGATGTAGCATTGGGCTTTTCTGTCTTTTGTTATATACATTTGGCCACGCTCAGTAGCACTCCTTTTGACATATATATATATATAATACTATATTAAATGCGCAAAAACAATAGGGTCAATGAGTTAAATCTATATGCAGCCACAATGCTGGTTGTGACACAGAAATCCAAAATATCTTAAGAGAAAAGTGCATTCGGCGCAATAAGAGAACTTTTACCCCTGATGAAGTCTGTATATAGACGAAACACATAGGGTTAGGAGGAGAGATACTTATTTAATGTATATGCTGCCTATATGATCTATCTTTTTAATACAAAATTTGAAAGAAGTTGGAGTGTCTGCAGTTTGTTTCTATCCACGTTTTCTCTCAATCCCCCTCGCCCATGCCCGAAGAGTGAGGTTTTCCCACTGTTGCTACTCTTTGTGTAGCTGACAATCAGAGAGGATGGCGTTATACACCTGAGGAGAGGTATCACACTGCCTTTGGGAAGTACTATTCTGAATTGCCGAGATTGTCGGAGGGAGGTGCTGTCATCAACGGTACACCGGAGTGCACGGTCTCTGTTGCTGTCGGGGAACTAGCAGTGACTGCGGTTGATCTGAGGAAACGTGGGATCACTTGGCGGAACACCGGGGAGCTGTTGGAGAGCTGTGGCTGATCTGAGGTTGTTTGGCGGAGCACCAGAAAAGAGTCTGTGTGTTAAAAACTGTGAAGATCCCTGTGTAAGATCCATCTACTGTATGTGAGATGCCAGGTAAGATGCCATAATAGGCATCTACATTCACAGCTCTAGGTGATGGAGATCGTCCTTCCCGGAGATCGGGAAGATTCCGGTGCAAGACTTACCTGGAGACACCTGGCGAGGTAGATAGCAAGATGCAAGCATCTGAAGACACAGAGATATAACACGCTGATATATTACACTGATTCTCACAAGACTGTGGGTTACCATTGATTTTTTTTATTCATCTTTGATACATTTTGTCTGTTCCAATATTGCATATGTAATCCTGCTTCCCCCCTTCCCCCAGACTCTACGGTGGTGTCTAGGGTGCATGGGGGCAGATTACATGCGGTGTGGTGCATACCTGTGAGGAACAGGAGGGCCTGAACTTCCCGCGATGTGGGGGAGCCAGGACCGGGCTTCTGGGGTGGTAGCCTCCATGATCTCTTAATGGTGCAGCGCCTCCATCTTCTATACTCCCAGGAATATGGGACAGGACCTGTATAGAAGAACCCCTTGGGTCCCAGGGTAATACCTTCCAATTCACACACAGTCGTTGGTAATGACGAATAGTCTCTTTTATTGACAGATCAGCAATCTCCCAACGGTGGTGGCTTCCAGTAGCCGCAACAACAACAGCAAAGACTTGTTATTACGCCGCTCTCCTTCCACACATATAATTCCTCCTCTCCATCCCTCCAAGTTGCTCCTCCGACAGGATGGTCTGGGCTAGTGCTTCAATACCCAATGCCCCCCCCTCGAGGTTATCCTCGCGGTGGGGCTTGAATTCTCCCCATCACCCCTGGCAGCGGGGTGAGGGCATTGGTCCACCAAGTCTATAATTCTATCAGCTCTACTAAAGGAAGCTGATCTTTCCACTCCTTTCTCTCTCTCTGCTCCTGCACTCTGCGCAGGGGAGACCGCGGTCTCCTCCAACTCCTCAGACCGACCCGCAGGATTTTTTGACTCACGGCATACTAACGGAACTGCATACTCCCGGCATAACTAGAACTAACACTACGTTGGCTGCTAAATATAGAGCTAGCTCCGCCCTTCGTGATGTCAGCAGAACCGCCCCTCTTGCTCACGCCTGCAGCAGAGTCCAGGCCTGCATCTACCACTCAGGATAGGGCTATGAAGGGGGGAAAACCCATGATGATTACTGGTGCCTGATCTTAACGGGACTTACCACAGTAGAAGGGAGATAGGTATAGCCTGTGCTGTTTACAGGGGGCTACACATATCTATGTTCATACTGTCATATTATTCAATCTACGATTTATGGATACCATACCCACTCATATCCAGTGGATACCATATCCACTCATTAGTTATTTTCTCTATATATTGATATTGGGATTTTATTCACCAACGTTGTCTTGTTGCGCTGAATGCACCTTTCTTTGTCTCTCTCTCCTCGTCTCTCTCTCTCTCCTCTTCTCTCTCTCTTCTCTCCTCACTCTTTTCTCTTTTCTTTCTCTCTCTTCTCTCTCTCTCTCCTTCTCTCTCTCTCCTTCCTGGAGTTGTGTGTTTGTTACTTCCCTAGAAAGACTCAAACCCACTTAAAGTAACGGTTTTGCTTATTTGTGTCTTGTGAAAAATTTGCTCTGGGAGAACTAGATTCTAGCATATCAGCTCCCTCTGTTTATCTGTTTGACTGATAACGGTTTAATAATTACATTGCAAACAAATTTATTTGGGACTTTAGGGACTGACAAACAGTCTGATCTCAAACAGACAAAATGTTTTTTTGCTTACCAGAGAAATATTACACGTTCTACCAATAATTTGCAGTGATGATAACGAACATTTATGAGCACTTACACATGTCCACAAACCTGCCTTACTCCATAATCGCTCAGCAAACTGTCCTTCCGCTGCTACAAAGAATTCTGGGTAATGACATGCAAATGAGCGCTTGCAGTGTGGCACGTTTTGCTTCTTATCTCTCTCTCTGAAACGTGCAGCATTTCAGTTTTTTTGTTAATTACATTTTTTACGATCTACTTTCCGTTTTTCTTGCCGTGAACATGGATAATATTTTAATTTACTCTTTCCGGAAAACGCAACACGTAAAACACGTATTCGGGGTATTGAAAAGGTTATGCATGCACAGATTGTATGCCAGACAAATGTTCGTTTCACTTTAGGCAGCGCTTATAGTGCCGGCGACGCCACGGCAAAATAAATGTGTTGCCACCGTCGCTTGCGCTTATAGTAGAAGCGGCGCGACGGAGCAACGGCTTGGTCGCGATCACTGGAAGTCAATTTGATTTTTTCCAGCGACCGTAGTGTGACGTCGCCGGCGACGGCACTATAAGCACAGCCTTACTGAGGTGGAATTCCTGGGGTATGCTCTGACTCCTAATGGTGTGTCCATGGACAAAGGAAATATTCACGCCATTCTAAATTGGCCTACGCCACTTAACGTACAACGATTCCTAGGTTTTGAGAATTTCTATTGTCATTTTATTCCGGAACACTCTCAACTGGTAACACCTCTAACAAACCTCACTCGCAAATGGACCTAAAAGAGAAATTTGGTGAATCTCCGGTGTTGGCACAACCAAACACCGCTCTAGAAAATGTTCTTCATCCCATGCATTTATGCATAGAATTTCCGAAAATTAAGTGGTCCGGAATTAAACTACTTCATATACGACAAAGAACCTTTGGCAATCATGAGGGGTTCCAACATTTGGGGACAGACGGCATGGGAAGCATCTTCCAGGTGAAGTTATCACATATCCTAAAAACTTGACATTCCTAAAATCAGATATGACGTTTGTGCAAGGAGAAAGAGAAGGGAAGTGGACAGGGCACTTCCAAGGAGTGAATTATAAAACTGTGTTTGTGAAAAATATAATAAAGCACAAGTGTGAAACACCTTAAAAACAATTAATAACCTTCACCAACCAGTGGTAAAAAGTAAATATAAAATATACAAATGGTGATATGCAGCTCAACTTCCTCAGAGGGGACTGTTCCAAGTCCCCAGATGATATGCAACTTTTCTTCTTGGAGAGGAGGAGCGCAAAGTAGCTCAGTGATATACTGGTATGTGAATAGAAAGATAAAGGCAAATATAGTGCAGGGTGTAATTTCTATAAATAATCAATCATATAGCCTTAGATAGTTGCACTCACAAAACTTGTAGTTCATATAAGCATGTCAGAGATCCTTCTCTCTCTGACTGGAGCCCTTTTGGTTGATGTGTGTAGTAATTCTCAGGATATCCCTCAATAGGCTAATGGTATTGCATGGAAAAGAAAAAAGCCACAATAGTGCATACTATTTGACCAAAATGTATTGTATACAGAATAAAAGAGCAGTTCAACTCACATTTTCAAAGAAAATAACAGGCATTGGAGAGAACAACTGGATAAGGTAGGACCCCGTCGGTATATAGCTTCCTGGCACTTCACTCGCGTCTCACGATCTCACGGTCTGAGTTCCGCATTCGTCACTTCCGGAATTGCGTCACAGGTGAGGGCGGAAGTGCGGTCTGCCTCCGAAAACGGCTCAGATTTGCCAGTCCTTCTAACCCCAGGTCCTCCCAGAGTTAGCGTTAGTCCTAGACACACTAGATGGATATTGTGTTTTGAACGCTTTCAGTATTATCTCGTACTGACCAATAACTAAGCATGGGAAGGCCAATGCCTTGTCCCACCTTCACACTGCCGACGGGTACCGTACTGAACCTTTGCCAATCTTAACATTTCTGAAGGTTATTGTAGCTATTGATCCGACTGCCTGGGAAACTCAACTACAGGTCACAGGTATTTTTGAAACCCCCTCCGAATGCACCCCAGGAGTTGGAGGCTTTATTTACAGGGAGACAAACATTTATGTGCCTTTAAAGAAGATCTGTGTAGAATTTCTGTAGTGGTGTTATGAGTCTCACGACATCCTATTACCAGATCATCCAGAATTACAAAAGACTTTTGAACTCACTCAGCGTTCGTTTTGGTGATCTCAAATTAAAAATTATGTAGAAGAATATTTACAACGCTGTGTAATATGTTCACAAATGAAGACGTCTCATCAAAACCCTATTGCAATGAGAATGCAGATGAATCATTAACCTGAGGTCATTAATGCGCAATGGTCTCAATGACTATATGGGCTATTCTACTGTATATTCTTATGATATGCTTTTTAGTGTCTTTCTCCTTGACATGATTTTTTTTATCTTTGTTTGTAGATTTAAGATGCTTCATTTACTCCTGACTCTCTGTGATTGAATTCACTCAATGCAACAGCTGACTGTGAACTACTGCACCGACACACTTTATTCGAGCAAATACCCAGTATGTACCTGGCAGATACCTGGAATGCGCCGCTCCTCACCTCTGACAAGCCCCGTTGCGTTTGCCTTCCCAGCCTGGGTTCATGCCTGGCTGACGGGCGGCTGATCTGTTAAATGATAATGATTAGGATTTAATAGGCTGCAATGCTTCGCGTGTCTACCAGATGGCATAAATTCATGAATTGTAATGCAGTATATATATATATATACTGTGCAGTATTGCAGCCAGCGGGAATAAAATGCTTCAATCCCTGCCTGGAAAATAACCCAATGCACTCGGGCAGAAAACAGTCACAAACCTCAATACACCCGGGTATACCCGAATTCGTGGGACTAGCCGAGCTCGAATAAAGTGTGTCGCCAGTGTAGCCACGCTGCCATTCATCGTACGTCACAGAGAGGGTGCTACATATATCACACACCAATCTCTAGGGAATCCAGACCCCAAAAGAATCGTTCAGGCGAAATGTGAATCATGTCCCTGAGGTGTGCGGAAGTTTCTAACCTCTGGTTTCATTTTGCGAAGATCCCTTTGGACTCTTAATACATACGGCACTCTTTGGCCAGCTACAGTAAAGTAAGTATCAATAGGGCCGTTTTCTTTCCTCCAAATGTATATGGACTATCCAGGCAATGCATAACAGTGTGGTGATAATATTTGAACTTTAGATACTTGCATAATTTACCTGCTTTCCGGTTCACCCAGCCTTCTGGTGCATTCTCATTGTCTGGGATTATTTTTGCTATACCGGGACGTAGTTAGACTATATATGACAATAAAAAAACAAACAACCGGCGCCTATAATAAAGTGATTACGTGAACAAGTTCTGACCAATCGTAGATGCAGTCTCAAATGCCAAACAGTCCTTGGAAGGTTCTGGGCTGGTGTCTCATAGAACAAACAAACAAACATAAATGACAAGAAAGACAAAAAGAAAAATAATAGTTCCCCTGACGAAGTGACTTCCGTCATGAAACGCGTAGGGTGGTTTCATTCACACTTGTGGACTGTGTGTTGGACGTGTCGTGCTCTTTCCCTATTGCCATTGTGCCCTGTATCCGAGTGGCAGAGCTTTTTCAGGCCCCACCGGCCCTAAGAACTTGTTGGCGCTTTCGCGCTGTGCAGTGATGTCATCCGCTCACCGTTTGACCAGCGGGTCTGCGAGAGCAGCGGCTATGTCTGTCCTAACAGCATGGAGCTCCGGAGGGTTCCGGCAACAGTCTCCCCACCGGTGTATACAGCAGAGGAGGAAGGAGATTTGTTCTATGAGCCTTTTATATTCAGCATAGCTGTAAATAGGATTTCAATTTTACTCCTAACGGATGTACTTGGTCCAACCCTGTCTCAAGCCTTATTAGGCAATTGTTTGCTTTTTTATATATTTACATTATTTTATTAAATTGTTATAGCTATTTTTGTTATTGTCACGAGAGAACAGACAATATATCTAATAACCGGGCCAGATTGAACAAGACTAGGCTATAGTAAACTGAATGAGTTTATTTCCTATGAGCAGAACAGACAATACATCAAGCAAATACACTGGCGACACACTTTATTCGAGCTCGGCTAGTCCCACGAATTCGGGTATACCCGGGTGTATTGAGGTTTGTGACTGTTTTCTGCCCGAGTGCATTGAGTTATTTTCCAGGCAGGGATTAAAGCATTTTATTCCAGCTGGCTGCAATACTGCACAGTATATATATATATACTGCATTACAATTCATGAATTTATGCCATCTGGTAGACACGCGAAGCATTGCAGCCTATTAAATCCTAATCATTATCATTTAACAGATCAGCCGCCCATCAGCCAGGCATGAACCCAGGCTGGGAAGGCAAATGTAACGGGGCTTGTCAGAGGTGAGGAGCGGTGCATTCCAGGTATCTGCCAGGTACATACCGGGTATTTGCTCGAATAAAGTGTGTCGGTGCAGTAACATTACAGAAATATTTACACTTACTGGGGTTGGACAAGGAGATATTCAGCCGAATAGCAGCTCCTTAGTTGTTATACTGTAGGTTACAACAAGCACGACAAGCACAGGAATAAGGGGTGCAAGCAACTATATAGATGCAGGCCCCCCATTCCTAACATGGCAGTTCAGTTATTGGTTAACAATTATCATGTCCCAATCACCAGTTGCCAGGTAACGCGAGAAGCTGGGTTTACCCAGCCCCTCAGTAATACACCCCTCCCCTCTAGCTACTTGGCCAGGCCATTTATAAAAAACTATGACCTGATGCCTTCGTTGCCATCCTGTCTAGCAAAAATGCTTATTGGGCAGGGGTCTTTCATGTAGGTTTTTTTCTCACCTCTGATGAACTTCTCCACAACAAAGCCTTTCAAGTAGCCTCCTTTGATCAGCATATGGCCTCATTAACACATCAGAGGACTCATATAACTCACACTGCCTTTCTGAATAAAAATATGGCATAAACTATTACATGGGGAAATCACACTTTCTATTGGTAAGAACAATCCCTGGGTCGCCTGCTATAGGTGGGATTTAACTTGTGTCCAAATATCACCGTTATAGCATGTATACAATGAAAAATATAATTTTCACTTTATCCATTGTCAGGAATACAATACAATACCATTTCTCCCTCTCTCCATGTTAATACATAACATAGCAATTAATTCTACTGAAGCAGGGAAATGCAGATCCACATATACACAATATGGTTACCCTTTCCCTCCTGACATGATTTATGCACACATAGTAATATAACACAGACTGCTGGGGAAATACATCTCAGACCTGGGGCAATTCTGCTGAAGCAGGGGGATGCAGATCAACATATACACAGATCCCATTAACCCCTCATACCCCGATCATGACAGTTATTCTTTGTTAGTGTTTGATGTTTATTTTTAGGGTTACACTATGATTTTTCTCTTTGTCTTTCTTGTCATTTATGTTTGTTTGTTTGTTCTATGAGACACCAGCCCAGAACCTTCCAAGGACTGTTTGGCATTTGAGACGGCATCTACGATTGGTCAGAACTTGTTCACATAATCACTTTATTATAGGCGCCTGTTGTTTGTTTTTTTATTGTACTATTTGATCTGTGTTGGTCATTTTTTTTGCCTTGGTGGCCTTTCTTGTAAATCACATGTTTGAGTAATCACTGTAATAATATTTATTATTACTATTATTAAGCATTAGCGCTGGCAACACTATTTCCCTTTTCTCTGTAGACTATATATGAACAACATATTTTTTGCAGTTACCTCCTCCCTACCTGTTCATCAATTTACTTTTGCTCTATCCTTATTACTATTCTGCATTTTGTAGTCTGTCTACTGTAGCTTCTATATGTTTTATTCCACCATAATACTTTGACCAGCAAGTCTTGTAGGTATGAGGCAATCTTGTTTGATTCCTCTCTCTAGTGTGATATATCATTAGATTGAACTAAGTATTTATAGATCCATGTGGTTCAGGCGTGCATTTACTAATTTTTTTCTGAGTCTAGATAGCGTCTCATGATTGTGAGGACATGAGGGACATGTTTTTAATATGCTGTAGTGATTGTATGTAATAAATGATTTATATTTTCTTTTATACCAGAGGGCTCATTCTTGGGATGCCTTTTCTCTTGTTGGTATCACTATTATCCCAGTAGCACCATCAGGGGTTCTATTTTCTGATCTTATTGTACTGATTGTGGTAACATTTGTAGTGTTATCTGTTGCAGGTTCTTTCTGTATGTAGCCCCCTGTAAACAGCACAGGCAATACCTATCTTCCTTCTACTGTGGTAAGTCCTGTTAAGATCAGGCACCAGTAATCATCATGGGTTTTCCCCCTTCATAGCCCTGCCCTGAGTTGTAGATGCAGGCCTGGACTCTGCTGCAGGTGTGAGCAGGAGGGGAGGTTCTGCTGACATCACGAGAGGTGGGGCTAATTTTATATTTAGCAGCCAACTCCTGTAAGTGACGAGTCTGCTGTAGGTCTGTCTGAGTAGTGAGTCCTGCAGATCGGTCCAAGGAGTTGGAGGAGACAGGTGGTCTCACCTGCGCAGCCGTGCAGGAGCAGAGAGAGGAGTGGAGAGACTCATCGACTTTGAGTAGAGCTGATAGCATTATAGACCTGGTGGACCAATGCCCCTCACCCCCCGGCCTGGGGTGATGGGGAGAATCCAATCCCCACCGCAAGGATAACCTCGGAGGTGGGCTGCGGGGTATTGACGCCCCAGCTCAGACCATCCTGGCGGAGGAGAGACTTGGAGGGAAGGAGAGGAGGAAATATCTGTATGGGAGGAGAGCGGAGTAATTAGCAAGGCTTTGCTGTTGTTGTTGCGGCTGCTGGACGCCACTACATTTGTGAGTCGCTGATCTGCCAATAAAGAGACTATCCTTTGTACCAAAGACTGTGTGTGAATTGGAAGCTATTACCCTGGGACCGAGGGGGTTCTTCTATACAGGTCCCGTTACATATTCCTGGGAGTGTAGAAGATGGAGGCGCTGCACCACTAAGAGATCATGGAGGCTACCACCCCAGAAGCCTGGTCCTGGCTCCCCAATAACATCGCGGGAAGCTAAGGCCCTCCTGTTCCTCACAGGTATGCACCACCACGACGCATGTAATCTGCTCTCATGCACCCTAGACACCACCGTAGAGTCTGGGGGGGGTGGGGGGGAAGAGGGTTACATGTATATATAGATATAGATAGATATAATAAGTGAAATATGTTGGTCTATGTTTGTGTGAGTGTAATGTTAACTAAAAAGTGACTATAACTAACATAAATACCCAGAGAATACTAGGATGTGAAATGTTATACATTATCTCTTAAAACTATTGTGCTAAGCTCAAACAATTAAATAAATAAAGTGCAATACATACATAAATATATATGTATCTGCAAACAAACATGTGTAAACCCTATGACTAATACCCAATAGTTTAATAAAGTGAAAAAAGTGCACAAAAGAATGTCCAAAAATAGTTCAAATTGATCCAATAAAGTTCAACAAAAGTCAAACATGGAAATATGTATAAATTTCCACTTGGAGTAGGTGATTTCAGTGCAAAATTAGGGAAGGGAAAGAGGGGACAAAAGGAAAAAAAAAAGGAGGGGGGGAACACAATAAAGTTCCAAAAAAGGTTAAAATATATTACATATTAAAACTTCATGGAAGGAGCAGATCCCAAAAAAAGGATCTATTCAGCCTTTAGGTGGTATCTACAAAAGAGAAGCCGGGGGTGTGAAGATGCCGAGGCTACACAGAGAAGATACCGAGGCTACACGGAGAAGATGCCGAGGCTACACGGAGAAGATGCCGAGGCTACACGGAGAAGATGCCGAGGCTACACGGAGAAGATGCTGAGGCTACACGGAGAAGATGCCGAGGCTACACGGAGAAGATGCCGAGGCTACATGGAGAAGATGCCGAGGCTACACGGAGAAGATGCTGAGGCTACACGGAGAAGATGCCGAGGCTACACGGAGAAGATGCTGATGGCATCAACATCTTTGGCAGACGTGGGCAGATACAGTAAGATTATGTAAGGGCACATCTGTTTTTTATACATATTGAGTACAATTTTTATACATACTTCACTATGGCAGTTTGCACTTCTCTTTGTAGAATATATATATATATATATCTTCTCCGTGTAGCCTCGGCATCTTCTCCGTGTAGCCTCGGCATCTTCTCCGTGTAGCCTCGGCATCTTCTCCGTGTAGCCTCGGCATCTTCTCCGTGTAGCCTCGGCATCTTCTCCGTGTAGCCTCGGCATCTTCAGACCCCGGCTTCTCTTTTGTAGATACCACCTAAAGGCTGAATAGATCCTTTTTTTGGGAGCTGCTCCTTCCATGAAGTTTTTATATATAATATATTTTAACCTTTATATATATATATATATATTAATTGAAAGATTCAACTGCGCCTGGGTGTTTACTAGCCCCACAGTAGACTCCTGACAAAAAACAAACCACAACAAATGTTAGCACAGATGACCCGTATAAAACAATTGTAAAAATGTATTATAAAATATATATAGGAACTCAGATGGTGGTCATAAGTATTGATGGTGAGTGTGTGTAAAATATAAAAAATTTAAAAACTGTATAGTATGTATAATTGTTATGTGTTAAAAAATATTGAATAAAAAATGATGAATGATGAACTATTATTGCAAAAAACACTAAAAAATATGATTATCAAAATATAATATGATTAGGTGAAATGTATTAACCAAATAATGAAATTGTTAAAAAATTTAAAATAAAAAATAAAAAAAAAAGTGTAAAAAATTAACTAAAAAAAAATATATGTGTTTTCCACAAAAAAAGTTGATGATTTTGTATGGAGATTACAACGTCTGGGCTGCTTCTTCTTTGGGGTCAGCAACCTCCCAGCAAATTCTATTGGAGAAACAAGAGAAAAAGCGCCCGCTCCATGTGTAAAATCTGGTAACAAAATTTTAATAAAAAATCACAAGACGAATGCACACTCACAATTTGTCAATGCAAATTAAGCATTGTATGGGTAAACCCATGCGCCAACAAGTAGCTGCTCGCCGAATTTTTACTTCAGTACATCAGACCTCACTGCTACCGGTGCATCACAGTCAGATGTCCCTCCGGAAATTCAGGTATAGAGTCTGTTGTTCCAGCATTAGATGCTGTGTGTGCCTCAGGGAACGTCCTCCTTCTCCTGGCAGCATACGCACAAGCTATTCCACCAAACGTGGCTCCTTGAAACCACGTGCCCTACGTGTACGCGTTTCTTCCGATTGACGGATTTCATCAGGGGATAACGTGCATTCTAATTGGGCTACTATTTAAAGGAGTTTCCATCCAATTGAAAAATTCAAGTAAAATACGCCCTATTTTGCCCTAAATTGGGTCATCTGTGCTAACCATATTGAGTTGTAATTGAACTACTTAGTACATATTAACTAATAACTATATAAAACATAATGATGTAGATAAGATGAAATATAATCAGAATACAGACATACATAGATTTCACATTTGTAAGCATGTAACTGCAAATATATATTAAAAACAACGTTATCAACTTGTTTTTAGAAGTTGCTAGGTTTATATTAAATTGTTATCCTATATTAATTGGTAAATGAATAATAGATAATTGCAGTCACATGATTGTGAAGCAAATTTTTTGAATGTATAATCTGAAATTAATAAAATGACAGAGACAGAAATTCATTATTACAATGTTAGTAAATGTTTACTCTTAATTTAGATGCATATATAATAATATTATTGCATCATTATGATATAGGCTTTTTTTGGATTGTATAGATATAATGAAATAAACATATAAGTGAGATATAAGATAATTGTTTTCAAATTCAAATTTCTGGAGGGACATCTGACTGTGATGCACTGGTAGCAGTGAGGTCTGATGTACTGAAGTAAACATTCGGCGAGCAGCTACTTGTTGGCGCATGGGTTTACCCATACAATGCTTAATTTGCATTGACAAATTGTGTGTGCATTTGTCTTGGGATTTTTTATTAAAATTTTGTTACCAGATTTTACACATGGATCGGGCGCTTTTTCTCTTGTTTCTTATATATATATATATGTGTGTAGCCAGAGTCCCTCCAGTCCCCTTTCTACTGGTTTCATTCCCCCATGCGTGTGTGCTGCTGCGGGGGCGAGCGCATTCCCAGGGGCACCCGATCGCAGCTGCGGCAGGACGCCACCATGTTTAATGTGTTTGCGCATGTGCGGAGGCTTGCGCGTAAGCAGAGCAGTCGCGGTGGCCATGTTGAGGTTGGCGCGGGAGTTCGTGTCTGTGCAATGCACAGAAGTTGCAAGGGTAGCGGTGGCCATTACATGTGTGCAGGAGCTCTTGGAAGTTGCGCATGCTCAGTTAAGGGTAGCGACGGCCATTACAGCTTCAGACATGCGCAGTAGAGATCGCGCACGCAGCGCTAATAGAGAAGAGGTCCTGAGTGGACAACGATTCCCAGCAGCCTCTGGAAGGCTGCATTGAAGGCTGCATTGAAGCCAATAGGGTTTACAGATTCTCCTGCAGCAAAGGAGATACAATGTTGTGTGCAGACAGGGAGTGTCAGTTAGGAGCTGGGACACAGAGAGGGGAGGGTGTGTTTGTGCAGGGAGGAAAGTAGCCTCCTGCACTAGGCCAGAAGTCTCCCCTTAGGCCCCAGCTAGACCCCACTCCCCTTCAGCTTGTGACTGCTTTAGGGAAGGCCCCTTAGGTAGGGACTTTGCCCTGTTAGCAGTCAGTTTAGTCAGTTCAGTCAGTGACACAGCTGCAGTGCTGTGTGCTCTGACAAGAAGGGTCAGTGTACAAGGAATAATTCTCTGCAGAGCAGAGACAGAGACTGTCTGAGCGGTGAGCTTGCTCAGAAGGAGACCCCCATCGCTGAGGCTGAGGCGCTGGACACAGACGGGTCCTCTTCCACAGTTCTGCGGTACCCAGTTGCAGGAGAGCCGGGCAGGTATTATCCAAGTCACCTAGTGCACCACCAAGTGCACCACCTATACCACCTATTTCATCTTAGTGGGCAGCGCTGTCCCACACGTGGGTGGGGTTGTGGGACTCTTGGGACTTTGGGTACAAGGACTTTGGGAATACTGTGTGGGGTTAAGGCCCTGCGAAGTGTGTGGATAGTTGTGCTTAGTAGTATTACAGGGTGAAACTGAAGTTATGTACTGTTGATGTCATATTGTTGATGCATGTGTATTGTGTTATCTGCCCATATAGTAAACCTGTGTTATATATACCTTGGTGTATGTGGTTCATATATGTGGGTCCTGTGTAGGGGACATTCTACACTCCTAGAATCCTGCACAGGTGGAGGCGCTGTAATTAGAAGATCGTTCCAGAGGATTCACCCCAGGCTCTCACTAGCGGAGGCTCAGACCTCCTGTGAGCCTGACAGGTATACTGCACCACACCTGGTAACATATAGGTTCCCCCTCACATACACCCTATATGCGATTGGGTGGGGGAATACCCGTTACATATATATATATCACACACACCTCGTTTACAAAGAAGGAGCTTGAAAAAAGACTGTTTATAGTCTGAAACGTCGCCCATTTTTTACATTATTTGCCAGATGGTATTAATAAATTAATCTTTAATCTATAAGCGAGTGCTGTGTTTTTCTCTCTCTCTCTCTCTCTCTCTCTCTCTCTCTCTCTCTCTCTCTCTCTCTCTCTCTCTCTCGATAGATACAGTAAGTAGATAGATAGATACGATGGATACGATAGATGGATACGATAGATGGATCAGTAGATAGATACAGTAGAAAGATACTGTAGATAGATAGATACAGTAGAAAGATACAATAGAAAGATACAGTAGATAGATATACAGTACACTATTTGTATACACACACTCCCCTTTAAAAATAATTCCTTCACTTTTTTTGTAGGACTTTAAATATGGTCCTAGGACCCCTCGGGGTCCCCTGGCTACTGAGATACAGTACAGGCAGTTTTATCCACCAGGCAAGGATACTTGACTTTTGGAAACAATATGGGCCCCAGGGGTCAGCATTGCTCAGGCAGCCAATAGAAAGCTTCAGTGTCAGTAGTGGGCTAAGACATTAGAAAGTCCCATTGTTGACTCTGCAGCCATATTTCTTATTTTTTTTAATGTCAAACACAAAACCCCCCACAAATTTCGAGAATCATTGGCTCTTCGTAGGTTGGGATTTAGGGATATCCAGGTTCAGGTACTGTACATTAAAAAATAAAAATAAACAGGGAATTGTGCTTCACAGCATAGAGAGGTAATCTGGTATAAAAAGATGACAAACCGTCCTGTGGCAGCCTTTACAGCTGTCCAGAGGGTCTGACCTGGGCCCCCCATATTCTTTTCAGAGAGAAGGGGGGTCCCAGCCAGAGAATGACCCCAGCCAGAGAAGGACTCAGCCGAGTAGGGCTCACCCAGAGATGGGCTCAGTCAGGCTAGGTGCTGAAGTCTTGTTAAATGGGGGAAAGAGGTAGATTAGTGGGCCCTACCTGCGGGGTGACCCATGGCCCTAGCTGGACAAAAGTTCAGCGAGAGAAGGACTCAGCTGGGTGGAGTAGGAAGGCCTAGTCAACAGATGATTATGGAAGTTGTCCCCAACTTCCGGTTGGGCCCAAATTCTGGTGTTGGGGAGTCCCAGAACCGGCGCAGGACCTCACCGCTGCTCACCAAGGTAGATGGGTGTCTGTTAAGAGATAGCTGGGGAGATGTGTGTGTTCGTGATGCAGGGGGGGTCTTACCTTATGCGAAGTGGCCTTCCTTCTGCAGTGCCGAGTTGTCATGGTGACACACTGTTCCGTCATGATGCCGTGCTGCTCCAAATATATGTTTAAAAACTCTCCTCCAAAAATGTTGGTCTGAAATTCAGTTCTGTTGGCAATTTTTGTTTAGGATTTTTATTAATTGTTTTTATCATCTTTCAAAATAGAGCAACTTTGGAATATATTTTATTCCTGGTAGATGTATTTTGTTTGTCACTTCAGTCTTCATATGCTCCTTTCAAATATCGTTTTTTAAGATTACAACAATCATTATGTCCCAAAAATGTCATCAATTATTGTGTATATTATTGCCGATTCTCTATTTGATGATTATGTACACGATATAGTATAGTAACTATTATTATTTTTTATGATTGTTGATTCTTAATAAGTACAAACATACTTGCCTCACTGTAGTAAGATACTGTATAGGTATATCCCATATCTAAGGAGTTTTTTTTATAAGTTTTTAGATGCATGTTAGATTTAGTTTGTATGTCCTTAGTTCACTTATGTCCGAAGTGTTAGTGTTCATGACAAATAAAGTTTTTTTGTTTTTCCTTTTCTTTGTTGCCAATGATCCTGACGCGCTGACGTCATACGGCCCGCGTCACTTGACACACCCGGAAGTGGCGGGGATTGGCCTAGGCAGCGTCAGAATCTGGTATTTAATACACTTCGGTGGGTACGTTTTTATTCACCTTGATAAAGGGCTGTATAGTCCGAAACGCGTTGGTGTGCTGTTTGTTACTATGATCCATTAAATAGCTTTATTTTTATTGTGGGAACACACTCTTTTTGTTTTTTGGCTGACTAGCACTGGATGTAGTGCTCCATTTTTCTTTCTCCTCCCGTTCATTACAAAGTCTCCTCCCATGCGTTTCCCGACCCCTGTGATGCTTTGTGAAAGCACCACAGGGGGTTTGAAATGTGTGGGTGGTGTAAGGAATCGGGGAACACGTCATTTGCGACGTGTTCCCTTCTTACCTGTCATATCTCAGACCTCCGCTCTGGCACCAGCGCAAGCGCACGCACATGCGCAGCTCTTGTAGTGTGCCACAGAGCTTAGCTCCGCCCTCTCGGAGGCGCCGCGCTTCTCATGTACGGTGCACACACGTGACGATGTGCATCGCTCCCCAGCTGTGTGGCAAGTACTCGTTTAGCCCACTTGTCTCCTGCAGCAAATCCTTGCCTCTGCAGGGGCCGCGCCTCCGCTCTGCCTCCCTTCTACTGGTTCCTGTTCCTGTTAAATACACTGCTCATGCTCAGAGTCATTGCTGAGCATAACTTGTTGTAGCCTTGAGCTGCTGCGTCTGTTGTGCCTTGCTCCCTTTCCTGTGTTTTCTTGCTGTTAACTCTTCGTGTACCAACCCGGCTTTTCTTTGGAAGCCCTCTGGATACTGACCCTGGCGTACCCTCGACTCTGCAGATATCTACAACCCAGACCACGGCTATACGGACCTCCACGTTAAAACCTCTCCAACCCCAGACCACGGCTAACGGACTTGAATATTCTGAACTCTCCATTCCAAGACCTTGGCAAGTATCAACTAACATAAACTGAAGGAGAAAAAGAACCCCAAACATGAGCACACACACACACACACACACACACACACACACACACACACACACACACACACACACACACACACACACACACACACACACACACACACACACACACACACACACACACACACTATAAGCTTGGATGTGGTATGAGACATTTAAAAAATAATTGTATTAGTAACAAATAAAATAATGAGCTTTAAAAGAAAACACATACTGCTGCGGCACAGTTTATTCGAGCATTTGCCCGTTCTCTGCCGCAGCAGTAGCCTGGCGCGCGCCCGAGAGTGACGGGCGCGCGCCGAAGCAGCGGAAGAGCGCCCTCCGATCGGGGCGCTCTCCCTACCGCTGCCGGGTCCGCCGGGTCCCCCGGAACCCCCTGCCGCTGTCCCGCGATCGCGTGACACCAGGGCTCCCTCGGGGAGCCCCTGGACGCGCGTGCAGGGGGCGCACGCTCCCGAAGACGCGTGACCGCGCGTCTATGACGCACGGCACGCCGAGGGGCGGCCACTAGAAAGCCGGGAGATTTCCCGGCTTGCGGTACCGACCACACTCGAATAAAGTGTGTCGGTACTGTATCAGTGGCATCTATATGGAACCTATAGGAGTGAAGTAACTCTGGTTGGGGACACTGTCCCTCTTACAGTGTGTGAATTATAAACACTGTACCTAGGAGGTTGACTGGAGTTGGCCACTTACCCAGGAAAACAAAAATGCCAAAGGGTGTGAATGATAACCAGGGGTAAAATGCCTAAAGCTAGTCTGGGTGAAGTGTGCTTCCGAATAGCAAGCCACTGGGTCCAAGAGATAGGTAGGTTTATTTGTTGCCACCTGATTCTAGGACCCTGAACAATGATGTAAGTTAGACTGCAGTAGTAGTGGTGGAACACTAGTATGGCTATACCTATATATATGGTACAGATGAAGTGTTAGGATATATAAATATTATCCTGGTGTACCTGATTAAATATGCTAGCTCAGAACACACAAGAAAAGCTCTGAGCTAACACTGCTGGCCCATATGACTGCTAAATAACTGTAATGGCATTGTAGCAATAACAAGACTGCAATATACTGGTACACTTTGTTAGAGAGTAGATCCAAGTGTTAACAAAGGCAATACTACACTAAATAGTATATCAATATAATACCCATGATACTGTAATAGCACTGGAGGAGTGGTAAGTTTTAAAGAGACTCCCCCATAGTGAACCCAAATACAAGTAGCAGTACAAACCGTAATGACCCCAAAATGGGGTCACTGAACCCAAGAATAACAGTGTTTCTGCTAAGTGCTCTATGATAATAAAATCCATCTCACTCTGTATCCTTGTGTAAAGGCTAACTGCTTGCGGGGTAATATTGATTTCCTTAGGAATTGGCGAAAGACTTGTGCTAATAAAACTTATCCCCTTAGAGTATAGGTTGCTGTGTCTGTCCGTCGGAAGTATCAACTAACCCACTCTCTCCAACCCAAACCCGGCTACGTTTGACAATCCGCCTGTCAGGCACGTTTTAGCCTCTGTGGGTGCGTGGTTTACTACTTCCCCACCTCAGTACCGAGGCCCTGTCTTGCTCATGGGCAGTGCAAGCGTTACAGGAGGAGAGTTTTTTCCTGTTTTGATTATGTTTTTTATGTAGTCCAATAAACTGTTTTTAATCTCATTTTGCTGGTGAGTTTCCACATTTTTTCTGGAGCGGCAGTCCAACCAATCTACCCACTTCTCTATCTGCATATCTGATCAAACAGACGCCATCGGGGGACACAGAGGATTTCTTGAGCAGTTGATTCTCATACAGAGACATTTATGTATTTATAAAATGTTTTAGACAATATAAGAGAAATGCTGCACACCTCAAAAAGAAAAATAATGATACAGTTACCGGTGCTCCAGTGTTTGCACGAAAGCCTGCGATCAGTCCTGAACAGATGAACAAAGGAACATAGGGCACAACGGGTTTAGCAAATCAAACTCATTTATTGAGCCAACACGACGTTTCGACCATAATGGTCTTTATCAAGTGACAATGCCGTTGTGCCCTATGTTCCTTTGTTCATTTATAAAATGTTTTTCCAGGAAGTAATACATTGAGAGTTACCTCTCGTTTCCAAGTATGTCCTGGGCATAGAGTTAAGATGACAAATAATACTGTACATGGTTACAGAAACAGTTACATAAGTGAACAGGGTATACATTATATACAGTACAAGACATTGCATGCACAGTTAGAGAAGATGTATATTATAGGCGTATGTAACAGTTACAGACCAGATTAAAATGTGAGACAGCTTTAGTTTTGAAAGAACTTAGTCTGGTGGTGGATGTGAAAGTCTCTGGTAGATTGTTCCAGTTTTGGGGTGCACGGTAAGAGGAGGAGGAGCGGCCGGATACTTTGCTGAACCTTGGGACCATGAACAGTCTTTTGGAGTCAGATCTCAGATGATAAGTGCTGCATGTTGTAGGGGTGAGGAGCGTGTTCAGATAGACGGGTAGCTTGCCCAGAAAGTATTTGAAGTCAAGACAGGAAAGGTGAACTGTGCGCTTATACTCAAGTGATGACCAATCTAGTTCTTTGAGCATTTCACAGTGATGTGTGTTGTAGTTGCATTGGATAACAAAAAAGCATATTTAATTGTAGAGGGTATCAAGTTTGCTACGGTGGGTTTCGGGTGCCGAGCTGTATACTATGTCCCCATAGTCAATAATTGGCATTAGCATCTGTTGTGCGATATGCTTTCTGACCAGCAGACTTAGGGAGGATTTGTTCCTGTAAAGTACACCTAGTTTGACATAGGTTTTTGTATATCAGAGTATCAATGTGCATCCCAAATGTTAAATGGGAGTCAAACTATATGCCCAGGTATTTAAAACTAGTGACAGGTGTTAGGGTGGTGTTAGCGTTGGTTCTGATCAGGAACTCCGTAATTGGAAGCTTTAAAAATTTAGCTTTGGTCCCAAATACCATTGTTACAGTCTTGTCAGTGTTTAAAAACAGTTTGTTTTGGGAAATTCAATTTTCAAGTCTCAAAAAGTCAGATTGAAGTATGTGTTCAAGGTCGGAGAGGCTATGGCTGTGTGCATATAGGATTGTGTCATCTGCAGACATGTGTATTGAAGCTTCCTTACAAGCTGTAGGAAGAACATTGATGAACACTGAGAAGAGTAGGGGCCCCAGAACAGAGCCTTGCAGGACATCACAGGTGATATCCAAGGGGTTGGATTTAGAGCCTGAGATGGACACATGTTGGGATCTACCTGATAGGTAGGACTGAAACCAGTTTAAAGCATGATTCCCTATTCTAGAGCACTGGAGTTTGTTAAGCAGGATAACATGATCAACTGTGTCAAAAGCCTTTGCTTAGTTTTAATTTTAGGAGCGCTTGTGTAATCTCCTCTTTGGATACTGGGACAATTTTAAAATTGTGAGCAGTGTTGGGAGAGGGTGGGGCTATAGGGGTTCTCACAGAATGAGGTTCATATTTGGGGTTTGGGTTGCGTTTCGCTAATAAGTTAGTAGAACACCCCACAAAGTAATCATTGAATGCATTTGCAATGTGAGTAGGGTGTGTCCTTAGTGATATTACTTGGTTGTTGATGGCTAGAAGGCTAGAATATATTGTTGATACAGTAACCTTCCAGAAGTTAGCTAGGTTTGATGTATTCTGGTGGAGTAATATTGAGCTTTTGCATGTCTTGTTTGCCTTGTACACATATTCCGCAGGCATCTGTAGTGATTAAGATCCTTGGTAGTGCCAGTTACTTTGTAGCTTTTCCACAAGGCATCCCTGAAATGGTGGAGTGATATAAGGTCAGGTGTAACCCATGGAAGGTGCCCCCCCCCCCGTGCTCTTATTCTGCGTAGTGTAGCATGGGTATCACAGAGTTTTAAGAACTCGGATTGGAAATAGTCGAGCGCAGAATCAGGGTCGGAATTAAATCGATTCTGTACCAAGGGCAGTTGGTATACAGTAGGTCAGCCAGAAACTGTTGTGGTTTAAAATGTCTAAATGTTCTAGTGTGGAGAACTTTAGGGCTTGATTGGGTGGTTTCATTTTCCTTACGCAGTATACTATTGCATGGTCACTAAAAATGTCAGGAAGGATGCCAGAGGATTGGATTCTGCTGGGGTTTGAGGAGAGAATCCAGTCTAGCAAGGAATGGTTATGCGATTTCAGGTTTATCCGTGTGGGTTGGGAAATTAGTTGCGTTTGGTTAAGTGACTTGAGTTGTATCTGGATTTTGTGGTTTTTAGGGTCGAGCCAATTGTAGTTGAAATCCCAAAGAACTGGCAGCTCACTCTTCTCATTCAGAGAGGCGATGGAGCCAAGAAACTGGGTGATATCAGTCAGGGACTGGAGAGGGGCATTAGGGGTGTGATAGATGCCAGCAACCGTATCAGCTGGAGGAGAAGGACGGTGCATGATCATGAGTAACAGTTACTCCACATCGGGAGACACGGGGCTACAATTTAGTTATACACCCTTGTGAGGCTTCACTCAGCCCACACAGGAACATTACTCTTATTTACATTCCTAATATCCCAGTGTTGTGTCTCCTCCTATCCTCTACTCTACCTAAGGCTATTATATTGCCTCCACAACCCGTCACAAGCTCCGATTTATTTTCAATATATATTTTTTTCATACTTTGTCTGTCCTCCTAGAGCTCATATTCGGTCTTTCCTTTATGTCATGGTATAGACCCTTTCAGCGGGTTCTTATACTACCAATGTTATCCTGTGTCCTTCTGTATTTCCTCCACTGCATAGAGAGAAGCAGAACCAAAACAATGATATACTGCAGCCATAGCATGGGGTGCGTGTCCTCATGTATGCGTTGCCTAAGAGGTTATATTTTAGAAGCATTATATGTGCCATGTGTGAGCTGCAGTGCAGGTTAAAACTGTGTAGCCCATGTTCCCCCCCCCCCCCCCCCAGACACAGATCGTGCCTCTAAGGTGTATTGAGGGCAGGCTACATGTGTATGGTGGTGCATACCTGCTTGGAACAGGAGGGCATGAGTCTCCCGCGGTGGTATGGGGAATAACAGGGCCAGGCTTCTGGGGTATATGCCTCAATCTCTTTAGCAACGATGCAGCACCTCCATCTTCTGATGAGACCTATAGGGATAGGTTAAGATCCTCCCAGAAGAAGCCCTGGTCCCAGGGCGAGTGATCTTAGACTCACACACAGTCTCTTTGATAAAATAGCAGCAATGTCTTTATTGTCCTTTAGCTATGATACAACGCACTTATGCACAGTGGCACACAGCAGTTCATATAGCAGCAGTACCCTCCAATTGTGTACAGGGGTCTTCCCTCCTCTCCTCTCCTCCAGGTTGTACCCTAGCAGGATGGGCTGTAGGAGGCGTCAATACCCCCCTGGCACCCACCCCAAGAGTACCGCCTCTGGGTGATGCTAGATGTCTTTCCCCTCACCCCCTGAACAGGGTGAGGGGCATTGGTCCACCTCTATAGTTCTGTCCGCTCTACTCAGATGGGCTCTGAGTATCTCTTCCAAGCACCCTTCTCACTCTAAGCATGGCTTCTCCGGTCAGACATTTCTCTCTGCTAGGTCTTACTCCAATTCAGACCATCACTTCACTCCTCAGCTCCCAGGACATAACTCCACACTGACTCCCTCCAGACTTTCCACAGACTGACAAGCTGAATGCTCAGCTCTCACAGGATCATCTCTCTCTCTCTGCTCCAACCGAACTCTCATACTGACTTCTTCTCTCACCATACAGAACAGAGTAGCTCCACTGACACTCCAGACTCTGACTCTCAGACACACACAGGACAGACCACTAAATAGACACAGCCTTGCCCCTTATGATGTCAGCAGGACCTCCCCTCTGTCTCAGGCTTGCCACAGAGTCAGGGGCCTAACTCTATCACTCAAGGCAGGGCTTGGTGAGGGGGGGAAACCCATGATTACTACTGGTGCCTGCCCTTACCAGGGCTTACTCCAGTAGGAGAAGGATAAGTAGCCCGCTATTTCTTACAGGGGCTACAACTGGTTAAAAGAAAAAAACATAATTGCCCTAAGAAATAGTTGGGGGGAAGAGGGCAAAAAATATATAGTCTTCCTATGCTTATTGCTACAGCAAAAGTTATCCCCACCTTTCTCGTGGGGATAGAAATCTCTCAATGACTACTACAATTACCTATGTGTACTTGGACCTGCTGATTAAATAGGAGTGGGATGGGCGAGCTTAAATTTCGAGGGGCACATACCTCTCAGCAATTTACAATCAGACTTATGCTAGATATATATGTACGTCTAAATATAATGATATACACAGAACTGCACATGCACACTTACACCTGTACACCGAAACAAACAGACCCACCCATACTTATATACTGTTAAATATACTACAAACATTGTAAGCCTGTGTTTCTTTTTATTATTTTATGACTTCTACTCTTATGTAAGGGAATGAGCAGTGATGTCTCACGCAGCAACCTCATCTTATTCCAGCACTAGGTTTATTTATATCTGCCATCTGTAGAAGCACAAGGCAGCCAAGATTTTTGCCCTGATGGCCTAAACCAGGCTCAGGATATACAGTTTCTGTTCTCATTTCCGACAAGGAGCTGGAAACCATTCAAGGTTTGAAAAGGTGAAAGCAGGAGGGATGTCTGTGAGGAGCCAAACATAACTGTGACTGGAGCCAAAGCTTTCAAATGCCAGTACAACTCTATCCAGACCTGAAGCATTATCAGGCGTAGCTCTGGGTTCTGATAAAATGTCAGTCCCATATAAGAGCAAAGTGACCTTCTTACAGGGACATATGTAATGGGTTAATGGGTCAGTCCCATGTAAGAGCAAAGGGACATAATAACAGTGACATGTTTAATGTGTTAAAGGGTCAGTCCCACTTAGGAGCAACCTAACCTAATGACAGTGACATGTTTAATGAGGTAACGGGTCAGTCCCATGATGGACTAAAGTGACTGAATGGCAATTATGTATTTAACTAGAGCAAGGAGCAAACTGACCTAATTACAACAATATGTTTAATAGATTAAAAGTTGATAAATCATTTAAAACTATTTTTCAAATGTAGTTCTTTGACATACAATCTGTGTGTTATTAGTGGTCCCTAAAGAATGAAGAGTATACAGACAGTGCAATACATCGCATCAAAGTTCCTATAGAGAGTAATTGGCTTATTTTCATGGTTATACAAAATTACCAGTCAACCTCTGTGCAATGCAGATAGGGGTTTTTTGCATTCATTTTTTAACGTGTTCTACACATTGCAAGAAAATGATGTCTGCTGCAGAGGAAGACGGGCTTTAAATATACAGCTGAACAAAAACTCATCTACCTTCATAACCCAGAGGGGGTTTATTCAGAAGGTCACAAACTACCATGAAGAGAGTAATAGTCACACTGTGTAAACTTGTGTCTGGGTTACTGTACAGTACCCAGGGGAGTTTAACCCATCAACCATAACTATATACAGTATATCCAAGCTGCCATACACACAAAAGCAGTCATTGCAAGGAGACTAAAAAAATACTTCTTTCTTATATAGCATTGACACTGTCCGCAGCACTGTACATCATTTTAAAGGCACAATGAGTCCCTTCTCTGAAATGTAATGTAGCGCTTGTACCACCCCCCCTTAAGTGTGATTGGGGGTCATGCTGTAAAGATACTACCGGTGCTGCCTTTACCTGTTGGCTCACAGGGAACCTAAGCCTCCGCCACGGGGAGCCCGGGTGATATAAATAATAGTATCAGTGAAGCGCCTCCACCTGGGAGGGATCCCAGCGTAGTGGGAGGATCCCCTCACAGGACCCAATGACAATAATCACACACAGGGTAAAATAACAATAACATTTACTGGCAAAAGATATATGAACGGTTCTACTGATCACTAATATGGTACAACTACTCACCAAGCCTTGCACGGCCATAACCCACCACCAGATCAAAAACATCAATGAAATCTGCATATACCTCAAGAAGCATAGGTTTAGCGGAGCACTGGTCTCTACGCCAGCGATAAGTTGTACCGAGGATACAGGAGCAACTTCAGAGGCAACACCCCATTGTATAGGTCTCTTGTCTGTCCAGTCTATAAGCGGATTGTGTTGGTGGAGCCAAGGAAGGCCCAGAATTACCTGTACAGAGGGTGAATGGATAACATCCAGTGAGATCTCTTCCTTGTGACTGTCACTAGTGGAGAGAGTAAGAGTAGGAGTCTCTAATGAAATTAAGGCTGGCTGGAGAGGACGTCCGTCAATAGCCTCTAGACCCATCGGTATTGATTTCTTGAACAGAGGAATCTTATGTTTGGTAGCGAAATCTTGATCCACAAAATTTCCCCCAGAGTCAATGAAGGCAGAGGCAGGAACTAGGAAGCCAGGACACTCAAGGAAGATTGGCAGCATGACCCTGGTAGGTAGACCTCTCTTAATAGGAGGGGAAGAAGAAATGGTACCCAATGAGACCCCCTTATACCTCATTGGGTGTTGGCGTTTCCCGGCTTCGTGGGACAGTGAAGCACCAGGTGACCCGGCAGTCCGCAGTAAAGACATAATCCTCCAGTTCTCCAATGTTGTTTCTCTGAAGGGGAGAGCTGGTGACTTCCTAACTGCATTGGTTCTGGAGCCTCAAGAGCTGGGAAAGTGGGAGGAGACAGACTGGGGACAAGAGCAGTTGGTGTGATAACGTAAGTGATGGCGTTCCAACCTCCTTTCTTGAAGGCGTTGATCCACCCTAATACACATGGCAATAAGATCCTCGAGCATCGTGGGTCTTTCTTGAGTAGCTAATTCATTCTTTAATGTCTCAGAGAGACCTTGTGACGGTTCAGGGGATTCCTTCCTCTCCATGTGTCCCCGGCACCGCGCTTTCCCCTGCCTCGGATCTCCCTTCCTTGCCTCCTTGTTCTGTTCTCCCTTCCTCCTCCCGCATCCGTCCCTCTGCGTCATCTCCTGATGCTCTCCCAGCGTCTGCACGCGTTTCCCACAGGGCGCGCGCATGTTCTCAAACACCCGATCCCCTCCGCAGTACTCCCTGCTCGCGGCCTCCCTCTGTCTCCCCTCCGGTCCCCTTACCTCCTGCAGTCTCTCCTCCGGTTCTCTCTCCTCCCTTGGCGGGTACCCCCGCGGCTCCTCCTGACACAGCCTGTGTGCGCGCACCCCAACCTTACAGAGGGCGCGCGCACACGCTCCTCTTGTAATCTTCCCCAGACCTCTGGCTCCGCCTCCCACGCTGTACAAGCCATCTCCCTCTCTGGTTTACCTGTCTCCTCCCTCTGTCATTCTCATCTATCCCTTCTGCCTCTCACTTCACCCTCTACTTCTCTCTCTCCCATTGGTGTTCCCTCCTTTATAACCCCTGTCTGTCCTCTAGCTCATTGCTCTGCATAGCTTCTTGTAACCTCTGTGTGTGCAGTCCTATGCTTAGCTCTCCTCTGTCTTTCAGCGTTTGTTCCTGCTCCTACTTACCCCTGGATCTCCCTGGCTTGAACTCTGCTTTTTTACTGGATTACCCTGCTCTCTCCTGCCCTTGAACCCTGCTTCCGGATACGACTTCGCTGCCTTCTGTTATCCCTGGACTCTGGCTTACGGACATCACTATCCTGCTCTCTATTGCCCTAGACTCTGGCACACGGACATCACTATCCGAACTCTGAATCCCAAGGCATTGCAAGTATACCTTAACCTTCTTTCTACAGGCCCGGCAAGCACTACCACACTCCTGGCACGCCCTCACTGCTGTGGGTGCGTGTTATAACTCTACCCACCTCAGTACAGGGGACTGGCCAGGTCTCCGAGCATACAGGCGTTACAGAGCTTGCCAGAAAGCTGCAGATAACGCCTCATCGTTCCAGCCCGTCTCTGCCACGATGGTCCGAAATTCCAGAGCGTATCTTGTAACCGGTCTGTAACCCTGAGAAATGTGAAACAATGAAGAAGCAGCAGTAAATTTACGACCAGGGGTGTCAAAGACTTGCTTAATGTCCTTCTTGAAGTGTGGGAAGTCTTGGATAAGCTCCGGTCTTTGCTCCCAGATGGGGGATGCCCATGCCAATGTGTCTCCTGTTAATAAAGCGATAATATATGCTATCTTAGATCTGTCAGACGAGACGCGGGAAGGGGTTAACTCGAACTGTATGTCACGCTGGTTGAGGAAACCTCGGCATCCATGGGGATCTCCCACATATCGATTGGGAGTGGAGAGACGTGGCTCGAGGGAGCGAGATACTTCAGGGGAAGAAACAGACAGAGAAGCAGGTCTAATAATTCTGGATTGTGATTGGTTAAGAGAAACCGTGGCCAGGTTTTGAGTCAGTGAAGCAATTTGATATCCACGTATTGGAAATGCTCAGAGATACCAGAGCAGCGGTAGTGTGCCTGGCAGGCGGATTGTCAAACGTAGCCGGGTCTGGGTTGGAGAGAGTGGGTTAGTTGATACTTGCCAAGGTCTTAGAATGGAGAGGTCAGAATAGTCAAAGTCCTGTAGCCGTGGTCTGGGGTTGGAGAGGTCAGAATCATGGAAGTCCGTATAGCTGTGGTCTGGGTTGGAGAGGTCCGCAGAGTCAAGGGTAAGCCGGGGTCAATTTCCAGAGGGGTTCCAAAGTCAAGCCGGGTCTGTACACAAAGAGTCAAACTGCAAGAAAAACACAGGACAATGAGCAAGGCACAACAGACGTAGGAGCACAAGGCTACAACAAGTTATGCTCAGCAAAGCAGGAAGGGAACTGCAGGGTATTTATAGCACACAGGAACCAGTAGCAAGGGAGGCGGAGTGCAGGCGCGGCCTCCGTGGAGGCAAGGATTGGCTGCAGGAGACAAGTGGGCTAAATGAATACTTGCCATGCAGCTGGAAAGTGGTGCACGTCGTCACGTGTGCGCGCTGCGTGTGAGACAAACGTGGCGCGTCCAAGGGGGCAGAGCCAAGCTCTGTGGTACTCTTGAAGAGCTGCGTGTGCGCACGCGCTCTGTAAGCAGAGCGGGGGTGCGTGCACACTCTGGTGCCAGATTGGAGGACTGAGTAAGGAGGGAACACATCGCAATGGACGTGTTCCCCCGATTCCTTACAGGTGGTCCGCCGGATGGCGCATCACCACGGATTATTGGCTACTTACGTCGGTAGAAGATGATGAGGGTAGGGACACCTCTGCAGGGGAACGGCATCGGCGCGCCTCGCATTCACGGGTGGCTATCGGCAGAAAGCGATCACGCCTGTGCGCCACTAGTGGAAGCGCTCCCAACTCTCCCTAGGTAGTCACCTTACCCGGTGGTTCTTACATCTGAGGTTCTGGCTCTGGAACCGAGTCTGGAACTGGAGTGCACGGACCCCTTGGAACGTCTGTTAGGGCGAACAGGCCCTCCAAAGCCTCCCTGATTGAGGTAGATTGAATTGTAGCAGCATCGACCGCCCAGGTAGAGGGGTTAGTCGCATCTTTCTCTGTGGATTCTGTTGACCGCAGCATCGTAGGTTTCAGGAACGGTGCTCCGCAACAGGCACACTTGGCTCCCCAGGTCAACTTGCCACCTGGGAAATCACACTTGGGGCATACTGTAGGCATCTGATGTACCTTTTCCCATCCACCTTAACTACCAGAACCGCTCTTGGTTGCTGATAGGGATCAAAGTTCATACCAGCAGAGATATGCAGGTCTTTTTGTAATCACGGGCACAAAAGAAATGTTACTTACAGTCCTTTTGCTCACCAAACTGCATACAACAGAGGGTGCGGTTGGCTGCATCCTGTACCTCCCTTATTGTGGACAGAAACTGCTGATTGCGACTCACTGTGCCCCCTCCCCCTGGTGGAATTCTGAGGAGGGGCACACATTAGCAAAGTGTGGTTCTGGCTCAGCTCTAAGCAACTCATATCGTGGGGGTAGGGCTCTAGTTTTCGCGCCAGACCCGGACAGATTTCTGCAAAACAGTGTCATGCAGCCTGGCGGCAAGCAGCACATGCGCACTCTAGACTTGGCGGGAGATGCCATCTTAGGTGTGACTCATGGTTAGCATTCCCAGATGAGGGAACTTGCATATTGATCACAGTTCAGTTTGCCTACTCTGTGCCTCCTTGTGCATTCACGTCTAGTAGCACTGCGGTGGTTCCTCAAGCAGAGATACAGGCACCTGAGTACATCCAGGCACCCCTGCTAAGACACCAACTAACAGTACCAGGCATCACCTCCTCTTGATGCCAGTATCGCAGACTCCAGAGGCCCCTGAGACTAAGTTGACCAGAGCACCCCCTGCAGGCATCCCAACTACTCACCTCAGGGTGACTAGAACAGCACTAGCCTTCTGCTTCAACAAAGTTGGCCATCATTAGAACAGCGTAGACTTTAACTCCAAGGCAGGAAGGTAATGCTAAGGAGAACGACATAATTTATACTTAAATTCTGACACCCCCAGGTCTGAATCTCAGCAGAGCCTCCAAATGTAGCCCTTGTACCCCCCCCCCTAAGTGAGATTGGGGGTCATGCTGATAAGATGCTACCGGTGCTGCCTTTACCTGTTGGCTCACAAGGGGCCTAAGCCACTGCCACGGGGAGCCCGGAGTGACACAAATAATAGTATCGGTTCAGTGCCTCCACCTGGGAGGGATCCCAGCGTAGTGGGATGAGCCCCTCACAGGACCCAATGACAATAATCACACACAGGGTAAAATAACAATAACCTTTACTGGCAACACATATATGAACGGTTCTACTGATCACTAATATGGTACAACTACCCACCAAGCCTCACACAGCCGTAACCCACCACCGTGTTCCCAACACTGTGTCTCAAGAATCCCACACCCCAACCCCAATGTGTGAGACAGCGCTGCCCACTAATTTGAGTTGTTGGTTGGCGAACGTGTTGTGGTGTGGTACCTGCCGGGTGTGTCCACAACCGGGCATGCTGACAGGAAGACAGAGTGGATCCTTTGTTCCATTGATGAGTCTGCTTCCGCATAGGGTGGTATGCCATTTGAAGGTCCCACCATGAAGATAGTCTCTGTACCTTGCAGTGGTGGTCTGGTCCCAGACCACAGGCTGCCAGTTCCTGAACCTGATCCACTAATGGGGCAGTGTCCCTGTCTAGGGCCTCTCCCTGTAGCAGCCACAAGCTTACAGGGGAATTGGGGCCTAGCTGGGGCCTAGGGGGAATGTCTGGCCTAGTACAGAGGTCACAGACCCCTGCACACATACAACCTCCCCTATCTGTGTCCCATCTCTGACTGGCATGCTTCTAAGTGCGCCAAATGTATCAACTCACGAGCAGGAGATCCCTGCAGCCCTATTGGCTGATTCACGCCATGTGATGAACAGCCCCTGAGACTGCTGGGAGCTGTAGTTCCCATGCGGAGCTCCTGGGATGTAATGGCCGTCGCCAGGAACCTTCTGCGCATGCGCAATGGTGTAGCAAGATGGCCACCACACTCAAAACCTTCTCCTGCGCATGCGTGAGCTGAAATGGCTGCCGCCGGTCTGCGCATGTGCAACTCTGCACAAGATGGCGGCGCCTTGCAAAGGGAGCCGCTGGCGACGCGATTGCCTCCTCCACCTCACAGGCAGCCACCAGATGCACCTGCATCCCTCTCACACCGGTCGCAAGGTAAAGAGGGGCAGTGGAAAGTCCAGAGGAAGACCTGGCTACAGTAATGTAGCACTGCTCCCTCCCCCCCCCCCCCTCTGGGAGATCTTGCTAAAGCTACAGGTGTCATTGTGCTTGTTACCTCTGAGGTAAGATGAGCGTCCGTGATGGTAAGGGGAAACAGGACAAGCTTTTGGTTATCCTTCAGGCTCTTCTCATGGTGTCAGCACCTCAAGTCATAGCAGGCTCCAGGTGTACTGGAGACTGTCCCCACCATGACAGTCTTCAAGTATACCCCTACCCAATAGACTGTAGACTCAGTCAGGGGTATATATAACAGGATCCTTTATTACATCCACTGCAGGTGTTGCTACAGCGAATACAGTTGGCAGCATAGGATCCCAGGCCTCTGGATGGTGCCTGGCCTTCCCTGAATTGAGGCCTTGCAGTCTGTTAGATCTCCAACCCTCAACCCCCTAAGGGGCTGAGAGCACCTCTCCTCCGAGCCAGGAGGGACTCAGCTCCACTCCTCCTCAGACTAGACTTAAAACTAGACTCTATAATTTAGAATGCCTTCTCTCCTTGTACAGAGGGGGAGGGCACAAGATCTGCACCGATTGGCTGTACACAGACCCAGTTCACCTACACCCCAGTCACTCAAAGAGGCTGCATGAGGGGGGGTAAACCCCACAGGGTAGCCTGACACTGCCTGTAGCTACTAGGACTTATGTGACAGGAGGCAGAAAGTATAGCCTGGGCCATCCATGGCTACAGTAAATATATCCAGGACAGTAACCAGAATAGCTGACAATTGCTATCACCCACTTCAAAGACTGTGCCATTACCACTGAGCTGCTCTAGGAAAATTATACAGTACGCCCAACACAAGGATTTATTATGCATGGGCTTTTTTGCTTTGTAGACTTTGTGCTCAACGGGATATTCCAGCTCAATATAAATAAATCAAAACATTTTCTGTTCCATCACTGGTTCGTTAATCAGAGTCATCTGTTTCCAAATTCATAGGCCAGGCATGTAACGAGTTTGTCTCTTTATTTATTACTCCTGAGAAATAAATCTTTAATTGTTTTCCAAGGCTCCTACTGTCAGCTTTTAGAAACTCTAAGGCATTAAATAATGATGCCCACTTTAATGCAGACACTTATTGGGACAGATAGAAACGGAGAACAGCTGAAATGTCATGTTTATTTGATAAATCAAACTGGTAATCTAAAAGGGCGATCCCTCCTAGGACCACAGTGTGCTAATAGCAGTGACATATTTAAGGGGTTACATATGGGTGATTGATGCCTTTTTTACCCAAATCTGACACCTACAAGTATTTCTAAACCAAGTTACTTTGTAAACATGATGAGCAGAGACTTGCGAGGGGTTTGATTTCCTCTGGCTGCTCCCTTTTGTCTGATGTGTCACTGTGAGGTCTACAGTATGTGTGACTTTGGGGTCTACAGCATGTGTCACTTTGGAGTCTACAGCATGTGTCACTTTGGGGTCTACAGCATGTGTCAACAAGTCAGTCTTCTATGATACTTTGCATTAAAAGTATTATTATTTTGCTAGAGGGAATGAAGCAATATGTGTTAGGAGTATTATTGCTTTGGTTGAATTTGCTGCGCACAAATTGCTACACTAGTATTCTTCAATAAAAACAGGACTTATTTTGAACAGAGTGATTTATGTTGAATTTACTGTAAACTGTTATTTACTATGTTGTATGGTTTCAAAAGCTGTCCCCTTCCCCCCTCCCCTAATCCCCCTCCCTTCCTACTGTGTAATCATCAGATTATTTGCAGCATTGTACCATTGTATTTTTCCCTTCCTTTTTTCTTTTTATACCCGTTTCTTACTTTTGAAAAAATGAGTAATAAAAAAATTAAGTAACAAAAAAACCGAAAAAAAAAACAAAAAAACAGTACTCCGGCCACCTTTAAGGTGACGGTGAAAACCAACGCAGAAAACTGTCACCAGGATGCCAATGTAACTCAGCCCCAAGCTCCTCCCACAGGCTCCATAAATCCCTCATCTCTTCGCAGATGTGCCAGAAATTTGCGTAACTAAGATGAATACATAGAAGCTGTCTTTCTTTTGTACAGTACTTTTCAGAGCAAGTTTAAACTAAATAAGGACTTTGTACCTAAATGTAATGTTTGATACATACTGTAGAATGTGCAAGGGAAAGGGGAAGTGGACTGGACGCTTCTAAAGTGATAACAAGCGTCAGTGTATTTCTAATGGAATACAAAGTGAATAAACTTCAAATGTGCGTATTGAACAAAAAATCCTTCACCAACCCAATAGTGCAAGATTATAAATATGTATACAAAGTGGAGTAGGAGCTGCTCAACACCCTCAGATGAGACTGTTCCAGGTCTCAATATTGGCAATTTCTTTTCTTCTTGTGTTTGAGGAGGAGTGCTAAATGTGTCCAGTGATATATGCAATATAAAAGGAGCAAAAATAGTGCAGATGGTACTTTATAATACTAAGTTAGTCTTAGGTTCTAGTAAGGTTGCACTCACAAAACTTTCTGTAGTTATAGGTGTGTCTGAGATTCTTCTCTCTCTGACTGGAGCCCTTTAACAGATGACTGATGTAAGGCAGGATACCCCCCAGTGAATATGGTTCGTGATCGCCGATATGCAATAGGAGAGAGATACCAATAGTGTATACTATTTCATAAAATTGTATTAGTAGTACAAGATAGAATAATTACACTCACATTTTCCAGGGTGGATGAAGGGTGAAGAAAATTAAGGGGTTACTATAGGGTAAAAATGGTAACTGGGCTTGTGAGGAAGTGAAGAGCGCCCTCACGAAACGAGTTGGGGAGCTTGTTTGTGGGCACTTCTACTGTAGTGGTACCCAACTCCAGTCCTGAAGGACCCCTAAAAGGCCAGGATTTAAGGATATTCAAGCTTGCGAACAGATACTGAGCCATTTGTGCTCATGTGAGTTTCATGATAATATCATGAAAAATTAACTATTTTAATCCCTCGGGCACAAAAGGGGTTAACATTGCTTACACATTGTCTTAAAAATACAAGAATTGTTTTTATGACCTGTAAACCCATACCAGGCACCTCGTTTTACAGTTTATAGGACTGGTTATCTAGACTCTAAAACTGTAAAACTAGGCACCTGGTGTGGGTTTAGAGGTCATAAAAACAATTCTTGTATTTTTAAGACAATTTGTTTAAACAATTGACAATTTACACTAGATTCTAGAGTAATTACATCTGTTTTGTCAGAGATGGGGTTGAAATATGGCTTCCCTGACACTAGAATAAACAAGACCCCTTTGAAAAGCATTATTGGAGGAATTCTATAGAGTTTCTGGGGGAGTGACTAGCCTTACCTTTCAAAAGATGTTAAATATGAAATTCTAGGCCACACAGCAATTCGCAAGTAGAACAACTAGATATTTGTAACCGTTGCGATTACACCAATCAAATCATACCACACACTTAATGTGTGATTAGGAGGGGTGAAAGACAGATATCTGTTTCTCTTGCAAAAATAGACGTTATGTGGTCATATTTTATGCTGTAGCGTGTATGTGGAGTGAAAGACACAGCAGTGAAGATGACGAGCGTCTAAGTATTATAGAAACAAAGTTATGATGCTTTTTATATTTTGAGGCAAACTACTGTTGCGGACCCTGTTATCCTCCTACATCCCCGAATTTTTTCGGGGATGTTTTCCGTATGTCCCGCACTTTGCCGCATTCAGCCGCATTAATGGCTAGACAGCGTTAATAGCGCTAAACAATGAAACCCGCCTGTGGCGCCTAAAACGTCCGGAAAATGCCGCATCAGCCCGCGGTTTTAAAAATCGCGTTGAAACGGCCGCACGAGGCTGAAGGCGGCCGCCACTGTATAAACAAAGTGAACAGGAAGGTTTTTTATATTTCAAGGCGTAAATGTCAGCCAGAGCTGATTGATGACAGGGATGGAGTTATGTTGTTCTCATTAAAGTGAAGTAAGCATATAAAGCCCTAATTTTTAATTATGAGTTTAAATTCAACAGAGATGTGTTTTGTGTCAGGCACGTAAATTCTCATCTTTTCTATGCCAGTGAGCTCTCCGGGAAGAAACTATGACATGGTAACGTATAAGGAATTCTTATGTTTATCCTTTTATTTTAAGAAACTGGTCTGCATTAATTATAACTATGTTCTTGTAATAATAATTTTTCTGTAATCTACACACTGTATGTTTTGAATATTAAACCCAAACTTGGATAAGTAATACTTTGGGCTATAATTGAACTGTTGCACACGTTATAGAGAGTAAAGAACATTTTCTAGCACATAGTGCTACAAAAGATTTTTATGTGTTAAGTGTATAGTTTTTCTTAATAAACAGGGACCAGAGACAGCAAATAATTACATACTGCTGCGGCCGAGTTTATTCGAGCATTTGCCCGTTCTCGGCCGCAGCAGTAACCTGGCGCGCGCCGGAGGGTGCCGGGCGCGCGCCGAAGCAGCGGAGGAGCGCCCTCCGATCGGGGCGCTCTCCCTCCCGCTGCTGGGTCCGCCGGGTCCCCCGGAACCCCCTGCCGCCGTCCCCCACATCGCGGGACACCAGGGCTCCCTCGGGGAGCCCTGGACGCGCGTGCAGGGGGCGCAGGCACCCGATGACGCGTGACCGCGCATCGGTGATGCGCGGCACGCTGAGGGAGTGCGGCTAGCACACCGGGGCATCCCCCGGCTTGCGGTGCTAGCCGTGCTGCAATAAAGTGTGTCGGTAGTGTATTTGATATTTCTTTGGTGGTGGCAGCGGATAATTGTAACAGAGTAAGTGTAAATAGTAATTAATTTGAAGTACCTTGTGAAGGAGACAGGTGAGGCAGTGAGTTGGCTGTGTGTATTAACCCTGGTTGCATACCGTATATAAGTAATATCCTCAAAAGTGTGCTGTTTGTGACAGATGGTATATTGGAACAGATTGAGGGGAGATATTAGTCATTTGAGAGTCCCCAAAACCAGCTGAACTTTTTAAGTGTTGAACGGAAAACAAAACACAAATGTTTGGGAAAATGATTGAACATTTAATATAAAAAGGTCTTGCTTATTTTGTTTTGCTTTTTTCCATGATCCAAAAACAAGACCAATTGAGTTCCAGATAGCCTTCCTTGTAAGGTAGGGCAGCATGACTTAAGTCTGAGGGCTAAGGAGACGTAATGTCAGGCCAGGGGGAGGGGTTAAGTAAGGGGTACTTAGGGCTAGGGATCCTTGCTTCCTCATTGTTCTAGGATCTAATGGAGCAGAATCCCACCCACCCATACTGTTTATAGGAATGAGGGCTGTAGGCGTTGGAAATGAAGATCAGGATTCTACTGTTGTTTTGTTGCAGCTTTGGGTATATGTTGGCGGGAGTAATGTTATTCTGTGGGGGACTCAGTCAGTATTGGCTCCTGGGTGGAGGTCTTAGGCTACGGCCCCGCTGTCTGCGTTGCACACGCGCCTGCCGAGCCGGCGGCGCGTGCAGCCGAGTTCCCCGGTCTGCAGTGAGCTGCAGGGGAAAAGACGGGGGGGGGCGTGATGGGGAAGTGACGGGGGCGAGGCCATGATGTCACCCGGCAGGTTCACCCTCATTGGCTGAACTGCCGGGGTTGTGGCCTAGCGCTCCGTCTTTAGTTCTACTCACAATTTTCATGTCTGCCTGAAAAACAGGACACGCAGTGCGGCGGCCACCCCTCGCAGCAGGCCTGGCCCCATTGAGGGCCGGCTCTTGTCCCCACAGCACCGCCATAGCGGGAGCTGCAGCAGCCAGCGGGGACCAAGCCTTAGACCTCCGAATTATTTTAGTGGGGAAGGAGGTACCATTCCAGGTTAGGGCGGTCAGAATTGTGGGGACTCTCCAGATGGAATTTGTGGAAGGCCATACCATTCCAGACTTTGCTTGGTTGCTTTGATAGTGACCTTCCTATGGGGGCTCAGTGCCATTTGGAGTAAGGGACTGAATGACTAGATGAGCACGAGCTGGGGGTATCCCTCCAGCTCTGGTAGATGTGAATAAGGCTGGGTCCCTAGTTGGGGATAAATATGATATATATTTATCTGCTGTAATAAATAAAGCTGTGGCCGTTAGTATCTCCCAAGAAATGGTACTGTGTGGTGTGTTTATTGGGAATGGGAGAGGGGTCTAGCGTGAGGTACTGTATGGGTAAGTCAAGCAATCCCAGAAATAAAACATGATAACTTTTTAGAAACAAAACCCCAGTGAACGTGCCTACCCTTAACCTCTATGACAATGTGGTGACAGCAGAAGGGGGTGGTTTAAAGGAGTGTCACTTTAATATAAAGCTTTCATTTCAGACTAAAGGGCCTATTCACTAAACTTCGATAAGACACTTAAAACTTGCAAACTCTACTTTACAATGTGTAGCTATTCATAAAGCTGTGATAACATGTCAAAATCTCCTGTAAATGGCTTTTTACCAGTGTTATCACTCGCTGTGACAAGCGGTAGGTTTAAAAAATGCTGAAGTGTGATTTTTTTTTGCCAGTAACTGCTATTCATGTAGAGCCGAGATGCGAATCACGGCTGAAATGAAATACTCACATTTTTTTAACCCTGAGCTGAACCACATTAATTTCAGGTCCTGGGACCCCCTGCTTCCCAAATGGGGTGCCGGCACCCCCCTGCAGTATTTAAATCCCCCGGTCACGTTGACCCTTACCGGGGCCTGTATCTCGGGAAGAAAGGGGTCCCCAAGGCTGAAATGAATGCGATTCAGCTCAGGAGCCCCCTTGCAACCGCACTCTATTATTAAAATGAACATAAAGCAGCTTCATTACTTTAGCGACTAGGTGTTAGGCAATGAAGGGGAAGCTGGTTTATTAGGGGCACAGGGGGTGGGTGAATGGGGGTACTTGGCCCAGGGTGGGTGGTTAGGCCCACGGGAAGGTTGCAGGAGGAGTTAACACATTCATTACCATACAACCCAACAACCCCCCCCCCCCAGCACATACAGTACAGTAATGTATTTTTTCCCAAATGCTTGTTTTTATTTACTGTAAATTTGTATTGCATTTTTGGTGCTTTGTTTTTTTTTTTAGGTTGCCCATTGACTGCCATAGTTGCAAGCCATGCCTATATTATATGGGCATGGTGTACCACTGTGCCAATCAATTGATTTATTGAAACAAAATCTTATTGAAATGTAATGTTTTTTTATTCGGTGCTTGTTTTTTATTTGTAGCTTGCCCATTCATTGTCATAGTGCCAAACCATGCTCATATTATGGGCATCGTTTAACACTTTGCCAATCAATTATTTTATTGTCAAATGCTTGTTTTATTGACATGTAATGTGTTTTATTTTGTGCCTGTTTTTTTTTAACTTGTCCATTCATTGTCAGAGTGGCAATCTATGCCCATATTGGGGGCATGGTTTGCCACTGTGCCAATCAATGGGTAGCGGGGGTGGAAGGTGGGGTTAGTTGCCCTGGGAAGTGTGGTTAGGCCTCCCAGGTGGATAGCGGGGGAGGGAAGTTAGCCCTTTAATTATAATAACGCTTACTAACTGCTAAGGTGATAAAGGGGTTTGTGGCTGTTAGTTTATTTTTTTTAATTGTAATGTTGCTGCCAATGGAGGTTCGTGATGAGGATGAGGAGGAATACGAGGATGGCCTTCATCCTGGCAGGGGTAAGTAGAACTTTAACTTACTTTATGCTGGCTGGTTTATTTTTAATGAACACACATATACCCAACAAGCCTTGAGAAACACCAAACATTACTATATATATATATATATATATATATATATATATATATGTGTATATATATATATATATATATATATATATATATATATATATATATATATATATATATATATATATATATGTGTATATATATATATATATATATATATATATATATATATATATATATATATATATATAGTAATGTTTGGTATATATATATATGTATATATGTGTGTGTGTGTGTCAAAAGGAGTGCTAACTGAGAGACCCGGCGGTTCCCGGGATGTGAATCCCTAATAATTGTTTTGTGGGGGGGTGAATCTTGGGTGGGTGTGTGGGGGGTGAATCTTGGGTTGGGGTTTGTGAATCTTGGGTGGGGGGGTGGTGAGGTGGGGTATGTGAGTCCCCCCATCCCAGGTGATTGCTTCCCCCTCCCTGTCCCCGGTGCGTGTTCCCCCCCCCCGCGCTCCCCCGGCGGTGTTTCTCTCTCTCCCCCTTGTCCCCTGTGCGTGTTTCACCCCCCCCCCTTTCCACCCCTCCCCGGCGCTCCCGGCGGTCCCCGGTGAGGGGAGGGGAGAGAGAACGGGGCCCGCGGGTGGTGAGGAGAAGCGGCATGCGCTCCTTCCACCCGCCTCCCCGGCATCCCCGCTGAGGGGAGAGAAAACGGGGCGGGGGGTGATGGGGGGAGGTGAGCTGCGGGTGAGAGAGTGTAAGTAGCGGTGGTACCGGAGGGTGTACGGTATGGTAGGGGTGAGGGGGGTGTGGTGGTGGTGGCAGTTGTTTGTGGGGTGGGGGTGGCATTTGGGTGTCAGCAGCGGAGGGTGTGCGTGAGGGGGGGGTGACCGGACGGTGTAGGGTGTGCTGGTGGGTGACTGCACCGGGCGGTGTTGGTGAAGGGGGGGAGCGGGGGGTTTAGTGTGGGGGGGTGGTGTTGGGGGTGGGGGGAGCACGCGCCAGCGCACGGTACCTGAGGTGGTGTCTAGTCCGCAGGGGAGGTGAGAGCAGGCGGTGAGGAAGTGATTGTTCTGAGTGTGGCAGTTTGTTTTGTGAGGTCAGCGAACCACGCAGGCCAATGAGAGGCGTGCGGGGGCGTGGGCGGGGCCGGGCCACGGACCAATCAGATTGGCCAGAGGGTGAGTGACAGACCAACGGACCAATCAGATTGCCCATAAGCACAGCAAATATACAATGTTTTCAGCAAACAAACAACATTTTCATATATATATATATATATATATATATATATTTATATATATGTATATGTATATGTGTGTCAAAAGGAGTGCTAGTGAGCGTGGCTAAACATATACAACAAAAAACAAACAAAGATGCCCAAAGCTACTTCCATTGTGACAAAAATACACAGTGCAATACCTATATATTCTCTTGAAAAAAGATCATTTAGTTTAATCCTTTGGCCAAAGCATCTTAAGCTGCTGCCACTTTCAAGGCATGACGGTTAGCAGGTCCTAATACTACCTGATTTAAAATTCTTATGCAGCTCTCTTCGTGCAGCTCTTCCAGGCTGCAGTTTAAAAAATCCGTTTCAGTGCGATAACACTTAGATTAAAAAAAAAACAAGTAGTACAATCTTGCATTTTTTTGCCCTACTTTAAAAAAAATTGTGTTTTTTCTTTGTGAATACCGTTTTGACACACGTTTTAGAATGCTGTAAAACAATGCAAAGTCGCAAACCAATTCACTGATTTTATCGAGGTTTAGTGAATAGGCCCCTAAAGGTGCAATACCTATTAATATGCCCAAACCATACTACTGTATGGTACCCCCCAATCTGATTGGTTGTAGTAAAAAAAATTGTGTGTCAGTGTGTGTGTAGAAATATAGGGGTGGGGAGAGAGACATTGGAGTAGGGGGAGAGAGATGATGGGGAAGGACAAAGACACTGGGGGGGTGGGGGGCAGAGAGAGACTGGGAAAGGGCGAGAAAGGTGATGGGGGAGAGAGACTGGGGGAGACAGGGAGACGGGGAGAGAGAAAGACTGGGAGGGAGAGAGAGACTTGGGCGGAGGGGGGGTGAGAGAATTAATAACAGTATAAATGGGGACTCTATTAGACAAATAAAATTATAATATTTATTTTTACGTGATATCATTTTTTTTATAAATCATTTTTTTTAATTTGTCCCAGTTTTTACTTTTGAAAATCTGGTCGTCATACCCTTAAACATGTCTGTGCCATGGGTTCATTTTGGTCATAAGAGGGACTGCATCTTAAACGCATTAAACACTGTTATAATGTTCATGCAGTTCCTTCTAGCACCAAAGTCAAATCATTTTTTGTTCTTATATAGCGCTGACAGTGTACGCACTGCTGTACATAGAATTTTGCAGGCACAGTTAGTCCCTGCCCCGAAGAGCTTACAATCTAACTTAGGCGTCAGAGTCACAGGGAGATAAAAGTTATTTGTTCAACATCGCAAGGAGCTGTCACTGGGATGAATAATGTGTTTGAAGGTGCAGCACCCCTGCCACAGTTCTGCGTTGATAGAAATAGATGTGTTCTCCTTCGATTACGGGAATCACAGTTTAAAAGAAACTGAAGATTAGGAGAGTAAAAATTGACCCTGGTGATGGAAATAGGAGATTGAGACCGCACGGGAGAGGATAAGGCACTGGATGGATACAAGGAGATGACAAAGGATGGATGACCCAGACCAAAGAGGTAAAAGAGAACCTCCACCCCCCTCCCCATCCCCCCCTTCCCCCCTCTTCTCTACCCCCTACCCTCCCCCCTCTGGGATTTAGATTTGTTGTGATTATTTGACATTACTTGTTGATTTCTGAAAAACGCGATATAATGTCATACAGTATGTTTAATATGTGAAAACTCAATAAAACTTTAGGTTACAAAAAAAAAAGGTGCAGCACCCTGGGGTGTTGTAAAATACAAAAAAATGTATCTATTTTACATTTTATTTTCATTTTTATTTAAAAAGGCCCAAAGCTTGGAGGAGTGTCCCCATGTTAACTCCTACCACCCCACCTTCCCAGATAAGGTTCTGTGGCCCGGATACATCAAGATTAGTTAAAATTGTGTTCTGTTAAAAATGAAGTACAGACATACCCCGGTTTAAGTACACTCACTTTAAGTACACTCACGAGTAAGGACATATCGTCCAACAGGCAAACGGCAGTTCGCGCATGCGCCTGTCAGCACGTCCTGAACAGCAATACCGGCTCCCTGCCTGTACCGAAGCTGTGCTCAAGCGGGGAGACTATAGAGCCTGTTACAAATGCGTTATTTACATCAGTTATGCACGTATATAACGATTGCAGTACAGTACATGCATCGATAAGTGGGGAAAAGGTAGTGCTTCACTTTAAGTACATTTTCGCTTTACATACATGCTCTGGTCCCATTGCGTACGTTAATGCGGGGTATGCCTGTATGGTGGTTAATACCACAAAAATAAATAGGTATACCATCAATAGTTCTACCATGGGGAAAAAAGTGCGATGTGCCATGAAAACTGGCGCTATTAGCGTTAATCCCGATAATCCCGATAAATATCGGAACTTGATGTAAAACCCCAAGTACCAGAATTTATATTTGTAACGCTTCGGATACAAAGTGCGATTTTTTGAGGGTGCAATGTTGATGTATTGCACTCTAAAAATAATGCACTTTGTTTTGCATTTTTAGGTTACCGCAGCTTGATGTATAAATTCCCTATAAACTCCCTATAAATTCTACTAATGCCCAAATATTCTAAACTCCAATTAATCAGGGCAAATACCATCAGGTAACGGAAAATATTAGACTGTTATTATGCCTGAGTGTAACGCATATCCACAAAGCTAATTATACGCAAAAACAGCAGCCCTTGTATATATTACCAGCATAGGATTAAGGACAGGGAGCAAGGGAGAGATCCACAAAGCTGCAATATAGACTTAACAAGGCGTCAATTTAAATTAACATCTCGTTAAGTGTTAACTGGTATCTTCAAAGCTTACTAACGCAGTGTTAAGTGCTGTTTTCAGTCATAACGGGCCATGCACAAGTATAATGAATATTGGTGCTAATAGTATGCAAACGAGGTTCTATCCACAGAGCTGCGTTATAGATAGGGCTACAGAGTGACGGGGTCGCGGCCGTGACGTCACCCGGCAGGTTCGCCCTCATTGGCTGAACTGACGGGGGGCGTGACCTAGCACTCCGTCACGACTTGTGATCTCAATTTTCTTGAGAGCAGGAGTTTCTGTCGGCGCAGCGCGGCTGCCGCCCCTCGCAGCAGGCGCGGCCCCATTGTGGGGCGGCTCTTGTCCCTGCAGCGTCCGCCAGAGCGGACGCTGCAGTAGCCAGCGGGGACCTGGATTTAGGCTGCGTTTGAGGTAGGCCCACGCCTGTCGCCCGAGTGATGTGTGCTCTTTAGATGGAGGTGATGGGTAGGCGTGGTGGAGGCATCACCAGGTTGGTTTGCCCTCATTGGTTGAACAGCTCATGTGACGCGGCCGCCCCGTGAAAAAAATGAAATGATTTGTCTTTTCAAAAATCTGCCACGTGGTCGCTCTTCACCACGTGGTGGCTCGCACGCACTATGGCCGGCCCGATTGAGCTGCTTCACTTTGTTCGCGCTTATTATAACCGTGGCCAAATGCAGTGATTTAATGATGCTTTACTTGGGTCATACCTAACGGTGGCGTAACTCCCATCCCATATGGGTTTTGGAGGAGGGGAGAGAGAATATGTGATGTTAGGTGGAATGCCTCTTTTGCATAACATTAGCACCAACGATTGTCTTTTTTTACCATACACTATTTAAAGCAGTAACATTGGGTTAACGCCATGTTATTATATCCCTTTCGTGCAGAGGTGGGCAACCTATTTTTCAATGTAGTCACAGCTGTGGCAAATGAGAAGTGAAAATTTCCACACCATTACCTTATCTCCTGGCAGACAGCACCGGAACCTGTTCCTGCACAAGTCTCTGGCGCCTGCGCAGCCGGGGTGTGGGCTCATCTCCTGCCATTCTCTGATTGGTTATCCTCTCCTCCACTCAGCACTCGCCTCCTCACTGTTCCCGGGCACCGTCCGCGGCCCACCCCCTCAGCACCAGCGCTTCCATCCACTGCCACCGTAATCGGCGCCAACACCACACTTCCTGCCTAGGCAGTGGTAATACGGGACATATGCGTATCTGGTATTACTTCAATTTTTGCCGGACACAAGCTGCGAAAGTCAAGTTCGCCACACTTTTATGGGCAATTCACCACTTGTGGCGATTGGCAACAGGGTTGCCCACTACAACTTTAGTGGATATGCGTTACTATTAACCTAACTTTACTTTAGGTTAGTGTTACACTAAATAGCCTAACGGAACTTTGTGTATCTGAGCCTGAGAGGGGCGTTGCAGCCAAATTATTTAGCCTTCGGGTTCATCTTTTCAGGAATAAAATACAGTTTTAAAAATCCGTGAAGCAGGGATGAAAAGAGAGAGGTGGTTAAAGACCTCGTATTGTACAGAACGGGGAATAAAATCTTTAACAAATACGCAAGAAACATGCAGGGTGAACTGTCCCTTTAAATATGAATTCATAATTAAAGATGCTGTTTTGCTTTCAACGAAGTCGTCTGCAGTGCCAGGTGCTTTGATTAGCTCAGAGGAAATGCAAAAAGATGGTTTGGGGCTGCGGCGTAGTGGAGAAATGTTTATTTGAAAGTTAAACTGCAAATGGCAAAGACATTAACAGCTCCCGCATCCCCTATCAAACCCTTCGTTCAGATGGCGAAAAGACATAATAAATCTAGTGACATACAGTAAGTGACAAAAGCCTCTACAGTGTAAAGTATGGCAAGGACAAAGAGCGCATAAGTTTATCTGTGTGTTCCCAAAACTGGAACGGTTATATAGAGCAATAGGAGAGTTATAGGGAGCGGTTATATGGAGTAATAGGAGAGTTATAGGGAGTGGTCATATAGAGCAATAGGAGTTATAGGGAGCGGTTATATAGAGCAATAGGAGAGTTATAGGGAGCGGTTATATGGAGCAATAAGAGAATCTATAGGAAGCAGTTATATGGAACAATAGGAGGAGTTATAGGGAGCGGTTATATGGGGTAATAGGAGGAGTTATAGGGAGCGGTTATATGGAACAATAGGAGTAGTTAAAGGGAGCTGTAATATGGAGCAATAGGAGGAGTTATAAGGAGCGGTTATATGGGGTAATAGGAGGAGTTATAGGGAGCGGTTATATGGAGCAATAGGAGTTATAGGGAGTGGTTATATGGAGCAATAGGAGGAGTGATAGGGAGCGGATATATGGGGCAATAGGAGGAGTTATAGGGAGCGGTTATATGGAGCAATAGGAGGAGTTATAGGGAGCGGTTATATGGAGCAATAGGTGGAGTTATAGGGAGCGGTTATATAGAGCAATAGGAGAGTTATAGGGAGCGGTTATATGGGGCAATAGGAGGAGTTATAGGGAGCGGTTATATGGGGCAATAGGAGGAGTTATAAGGAGCGGTTATATGGAGCAATAGGTGGAGTTATAGGGAGCGGTTATATGAAGCAATAGGAGGAGTTATAGGGAGCGGTTATATGGAGCAATAGGTGGAGTTATAGGGAGCGGTTATATGGAGCAATAGCTAGAGTTATAGGGAGCGGTTATATGGGGCAATAGGAGGAGTTATAGGGAGCGGTTATATGGGGCAATAGGAGTAGTTATAGGGAGCGGTTATATGGTGCAATAGGAGGAGTTATAGGGAGCGGTTATAAGGTGCAATAGGAGGAGTTATAGAGAAATGTTATATGGAGCAATAGGTGGAGTTATAGGGAGCGGTTATATGGAGCAATAGGAGTAGTTATAGGGAGCGGTTATATGGTGCAATAGGAGGAGTTATAGGGATCGGTTATAAGGTGCAATAGGAGGAGTTATAGAGAAAGGTTATATGGAGCAATAGGTGAAGTTATAGGGAGCGGTTATATGGAGCAAAAGGAGGAACTCCTTTTTTATTGAAATTATTTTTCCAGCATTACATTTCATTGAAAAGTTTCAAACAAACTGCACATTATGTACAAACTTATACTATATCAATATTAACTCAGCATTTGTTCCAACCTTTCTCCTCTCAATAGCACCTTCACATTTCCTTTATATACACATTTTTAATTGAAACCAAATAAGAGCCTTGACTGCCACATTAATAGCTGCTACCTTTAAAGGATTCATTTATAAAAAATAGATTACTTTTTCTTTTTCCCCACATTATCCCCCAATGACCCAAACCTCTTAGTGGCCACTGAAGGTGGGATCATGTCCGAGTCTGTCTCTATGGAAACGTCCATGTTATGCTCCTCTTCTGATAAGGAAAGTTCCACCACATCATCCGGTTCTTCAACTCTTGAACCCCAATCCTTCCCAAGGACAGAAAAACGATTCTTAACAGGTACCCGAGGAGCCTTACCAACAGGAACTGTAGGAACCTTCTTCCTTCTTTTTGGCTGTATCAAATTCTGCATTCTGTTTTTATCTTTATCACCTGCCAGGATTACACTCTTGGTAAATTCATCCATTGTATTCTCAGACTGTTCTCCTGCTAGAAGTGAGTTTGAGGAGGTTCCCTCTAAGGGATCTTCTAATATTCCTTGAGCCTTGTCAACACAGTCTGTAAATTCTTTTTCCGCCAGTAGATCTGGGCGAACTCCGTACGTAGGTGGATCTGGGCAAACTCTTTTCCCAGGCTGTTCTGGACAAATTCTGTCAGCAACTCTCGTTATGTTCTCCAATGCAACTACAACACACATCACTGCGAAATGCTCAAAGAACTAGATTGGTCATCTCTAGGCGCAAAGTTCACCTTTCCTGTCTCACCCTCAAATACTTTCTGGGCAAGCTACCCAGCTACCTGAACAAGCTCCTCACCCCTACCACATGCAGCACCTATCACCTGAGATCAGACTCCAAAAGACTATTCATGGTCCCAAGACTCAACAAAGTATCCAGACGTTCCTCCTTCTCCTTCCGTGCACCCCAAAACTGGAACAACCTACCAGAGACTCTCATATCCACCACCAGCTTAAGTTCTTTCAAATCTAAGGCTGCCTCACACTTTAATCTGGTCTGTAACTGTTTCATACGCTCATAATATATATTTTCTTTAACTGTGCACAAAATGTCTTGTATTTAATGTATACCTTGTTCATTTACGTAACTGTACTTGTAACCATGTACGTGTATTATTTGTTTTACTCTGTGCCCAGGACATACTTGAAAACGAGAGGTAACTCTCAATGTATTACTTCCTGGTAAAATATTTTATAAATAAATAAATAATAAATAAACTTTCAAGGCGCGATCATAAAGTACACAAAACAAACACAAAAAAACAGCGCACAACGCTCATAGTGTATTAAAAATATATAATGTGAGGCACAATAAACGGTAAGTAAACTGCGTACATCAAAGATGAATTAATGAAGCATTTCAAGGGACAAATTACCCAAGCACCAAGCAGCCGAATCGCCTCTACTTAGATGTCATCTGGTATATCATGGGGCCTCCGTATGAGGGGTCCCACATCTGCCACAGGGCGTTTTAGCCCGATCGATCTGTGGCTCAGTCACCAGTGGTGCCGAATGGGTAAATGGTGGGTAGGTCCCAGGTAAGCAATAACCCTCTTAGTCCTTCATAAAGGAGGCTAGTAGCACAAAGTCAGTTCCACTGCGATAGATCCGGGCTGTACTGTATGCTGACGCTACTCCGTCCACCTCGGATGACGTCACTCGGTCGCGCGGTCCAACACCAAGATATCACAGTAGTAGCTACTTCAGAGGGGTACTGTACGGATGTGATAGAATCAGCTCACTAAACTCTTAGAAGTCTTCCAACGCGTTTCGAAACGCAAGCGTTTCTTCATTCCCTGAAATTTGCAGGCACAATGATTTCCTGCCCTGAAGATCTTATTATCTGATTCTGCTACTAGGGAAGCACAGGGAGATAAACTGACTTTGCCCAAGGTCACAAGGAGAGCTGATTCTGGGATTCCAACCTGATCCATCCACTTCTAAGGCAGCATCTTAGTCACCAAAAATTGATTCGTGGTTAAAATGTGGTGTTAACCCCTTCACTGTCAGTTCATTGAAATGAATGCAGCAAGCATAAGCTTATAAGGGTTCCATGTTAAATTTGATTCGAGGCAAAAGGTCACACTGTGTGCTCATTTGCATGTAATTTCCCAGAATCCCTTGCTAAAGTGGAAGCACTGTATCCTAGGTGATAATGGTGAAAAGCAGGGTTGCAGACCTGTCTAAGACATGCGAATGTGCTCATAAGTGATATTTTTATTGTATCTATCTATCTATCTATCTATCTATCTATCTATCTATCTATCTATCTATCTATCTGTCTATCTATCTCTATCAACAAAGGGATAGTGTAACAGTGGACTTATCCCTGTTCAGTAATGTTCCTTTAATCTAGCAGTGTGGTAGTTAATTACTAAACACCACCTGCCTGATTAGATTGTTTACAAAAAGCCTGCCTTTGAGACAGGAAGTGACTCTCTTTAGCTCTGACTGAGAGCTGACCTTTGGGGAGACAGAACAGAGGTTCTTGAGTCCCAGGAGAGACTGACCAAAAGAAACCCAGATCTCTGGAGCCGACCAGTCTTGAGCTCTGCCAGCCACACAGCAGAGCTGATTGCAAGACACCAAATAAGACTTCTAAACCTGGATGCTGATATTTTCTGTGCACGCACAGGTGCGGTTCCAGGAGAGCAGAGAAGCTAACTCTACAGCAACTAAACAGATAAGACTTTCATTATTAAGAGACTGCTTATATCTGCTTATTTTCATGTTATGTGTTTGGGCTGGGAAAAACTTAACTAATGGAGATGTGAACTAATTGCAAGGATTTCACAAGAAATACTCCCAAGTGAATGGAAGCTTTGTTCCCCCCCTGTGTTTGGATAATTTCCTGATAAAAAGGAAAAGGCACAATAAAGCCTATTATAATTTCACATTATAAACGTCTCCAAATTGTGTACCTCTGTGAACGTCCGTCTACATTTGGTGTCTGAGGTGGGACAAGAGGTGTCCTTGTAGTTAAAAAGGACCGGAGATTTTTATGCGAAATTTTTTTTAATGCTTTTTGCCTACAAACAGTCTGAGAAAAAAAAACCTCATGCAGCAGAGATCAGAGTTAAAGGGACACACCACTGAAACTTACACTGCATTGAAACTTACAAAACCACAGATGGACTCTTTGCCCCAATCCCAAGAGGAGAGAGACTGCTGAAGCAGCTAAAACTTTATTTGCCTATCACAAAGCGTAATATGGTCATTGAAATAGGGGTTTTGCCTTCCAGCCATAGTCAGGGTTCAAGAAGTGAGTCAGCCCTTAAAAAAAGGGATAGGTGTTTGTTGTTTTCAAAAGTTTCGCTGAAGCAGTGAATACAGATGGTGACCCACGAGTGGTACTGATTTTGCAAATAAAGGTTGCCACACGGTATAGGGCTACCAGCTGTGAATGGAGTATATGCAGAAAAGTGTGAAAATTGATACAAGACTGTGCTGAAGCAGGGGAATTTTTAGCTAACCAATGCTGAGTGTAAAATTGCCCTATAGGGGGAAAAAGTGATTTCTAAACTGTGTAAAAGGTTTTTTCAAAACCAATTGCTGAGTGTTGAGTCACCCTGCCGGGAATGAAAGAAATAGTCCACTGCAAAGAATGTTTTTTTCTGCAAGTAAAAAAGTCTGCCAATATATATCTTGGGAGCAAAAACAGACACCCAAAGTGTGAAGTGTGAATGCCATAATACCCAAAGATGAGACTGAAAATTACTGAACTCAGGCAGAAAACCAAATTCTGTTGCTGAAGCAGGGAGATTGCACCCTGCAAGAAAATGGTGTAAAGCAAATAGACTTTTTTACCTAGCAACTGCACATCTTGTATACCTGATAAAAGAAAATGCATGCACAGCACTGCTGATATTGAAAAAAAAAAAAAAATTATCCAAGAAAGAAAAGTTTACAGAGATGCCTGTGAGAGCTACGACCTCTACAAGCAAAATATACCCATTTGTAGGACTACCACAATTGGGGGTTCTAGCAAATACAGTGGCAACAGCTGCAATAGTGCCTCCTGAGGTCAGGAAGAAAATTACACCTGATAGCCTAAAAATGGAGGACAAGATGCAGCGTTCCTGTAATGAACCCTACCCCACGGAAGAGTGGCCCTTCCAGTCCAATAAAGAGGAAGACATCTCTTACGGGGAACCAGAACCGAGTCACACCCACAAAACACCCCAAGAATGGTGGGGGTGCCTGAACTCGGCACGAACAGAAAAGTCCGCTCCCTTTGATGACGAATATGATCAACAGTAGACAGAGCGGGAGCAGCAGATCACCCAATATTTCTGTCAGCTAAAGCAACTGCAAGAAAAGCCTGGCGTATATAATGAAGCTGCTAAAATTTCAAATGAAGATGCAGACCCCAATATCCCTGAAGGGACGGTGTCATCCAAATAAAAAAGGCGGAAAAAGAAAAAGAAAAGCAGTTCTTCACTTACCGTGGAAGTAACAGACACGTCCGCAGATCCTGTGGAGGAAAAGGGGGACCGATTTGCCCTGCAGCCTAGAGAAAATGGAGAATTCGTCCCACGGTTAACCGAATATCCAGAGGGCCCAAGGCAGAAGTCGTGTACCCCAAAGAAGTGTCTGTCCGGTGCCAACAGTGAGGAACCCTCAACCAGTCATCCCAGGGAAGCGGAGCCGGAACCAGTGAGTGACGATCCCTTGACCAGCCCTGAAGACGCCCTGAAAATTGCCAGGCATCACTGATCTGCTCGGTGAAGAATTAGGAAGAGAGAGAAAAAATAATGCTGAGCTACAGAAGACTGTGCTCGCAATTTACTCTGCGGCCAAGACCGAATTGGAGGATCTGAAGACTGAGCTAGATACTGCAAAGGCTACTAACTCCGCCATGGATGAAAAGCAGAGCCAATCTGATAAAATGGTGGCTACGCTAAAGCGGAAGTATGAGGAGGCACTGAAGCAGATGAGGTTCACACTCCGTATAGAGCTTGATGCCTCACATCATGAGACCAACAGCTGCCGCACAGACCTGGAAGTTTCCAGAAAGGAACTATACAGTCTCACTGAGGAGCTGGACATTGCTAAAGAAACTATTGGTAACCTTGGTCCAGTTCTCAAAGTCTCTCAGAAGGAGCTTCAGACCCTCAACCTAGAGAAGGAAGTCTCACGCCAGGAGATTGTCATTTTCAAAGCAGATGCGCGTAAATGGAAGGAGGACTGCAAAGAAGCCCTGAAGAATACAGAGACTGAAAAAGGAGAATGTTCAAGATTAAAAAGAGAGAACTTAAAACTGAAAGAAGAAAATTTTCAGTTAACAGAAGAAGTCAAGGAAAAGTTTGACGCAGAGCACCGACTGCAGAACCAACTGCAAGGTCTGCGTACTCACCTCCAGTTGCTGAGGAGAAGCAGCAAACGCTACAGGAAGAAAAACTGCAGGCTGCTAAAGAGGTACAAGCGCTGCAGGAACGTCTGAATACCCAGTACGTCCCCACAGAGCAGTATGAGGAGCTAAAGGCCACGCTGCATGTCTTCAGATCATCGTTGGAAGCGGAGCTTCGATACCAGGTGACTCTTTATGAGAGGGAGCGTGAGAAGGCTCAGAAACTGGAGCAAGAGCTGGAGAGACAGAGAGACTGTTCCATTCCCTTGAGTCAGTACACCAAGGAGAAAACAGATGCAGCGGCAACCTTGACGACAAAAATTACAGAGCTCCAGAATATGAAGGAGACTCTGATACAGATTCCTCCAAACGGAAAAAGGTTTTGGCTCTGCCCAAGCACCAGTATCCCACAGTAACTAATGCCTGTAAGGACAAGGGTACAGTGAGAGTTGGGGACTCCACGCAACTTCAAAACAAAATTACGAAGTTTGAGCCACCAAAGAAAGCACTAGCCAAACCTACAGCTGCCCAACAGGCAACAAACAGAGGTAGGAGTGCAGAATCAAAGCCAAAAGAATCCTTAGCTGAAGAAGCTGAACTGGCGACTCCGTGGTGTGGAGAAGCTGCAGAAAGACCACTTCAAGAGCAGAAAACTCTAAGGGCTAGTCCTAACTGCTCTACAACTGTTGCCATACACTTTGTCTACAAAAAGAGGAGTGCCCGACGCAACAGAAATCTCAAGACCGCGCACGCGATAAAAAGACTTTACGTGGACAAAGTCCTCCTCGAGCAACTGAGGAGTGCTGATCTCAAGCATCTTCGGGAGGAGACAAAAATAAACTGGAGAAAGGGCTCCAATCCCAGCGGGACAGAGGGTTCTCTTCCTCCATCCACTCTCATTCAAGTCACAGAGATATCTAGAATGAGAGTGGAAGGATGGGCTTTGGCCATGGTAAGCCCGAGCTTCCCACAAACAGAGGAGGTATGTAACAGGGGACTTATCCCTGTTCAGTAATGTTCCTTTAATCTAGCAGTGTGGTAGTTAATTACTAAACACCACCTGCCTGATTAGATTGTTTACAAAAAGCCTGCCTTTGAGACAGGAAGTGACTCTCTTTAGCTCTGACTGAGAGCTGACCTTTGGGGAGACAGAGCAGAGGTTCTCGAGTCCCAGGAGAGGCTGACCAAAAGAAACCCAGATCTCTGGAGCTGACCAGTCTTGAGCTCTGCCAGCCACACAGCAGAGCTGATTGCAAGACACCAAATAAGACTTCTAAACCTGGATGCTGATATTTTTCTGTGCACGCACGGGTGCTGTTCCAGGAGAACTGAGAAGCTAACTCTACAGCAACTAAACAGATAAGACTTTCATTATTAAGAGACTGCTTATTTTCATGTTATGTGTTTGGGTTGGGAAAAGCTTAACTAATGGAGATGTGAACTAATTGCAAGGATTTCACTAGAAATACTCCCAAGAGAATGGAAGCTTTGTTCCCCCCCTGTGATTGGATAATTTCCTGATAAAAAGGAAAAGGCACAATAAAGCCTATTATAATTTCACATTATAAACGTCTCCAAATTGTGTACCTCTGTGAACGTCCGTCTACAGAAGGCACACCAATAATATGCAAAAAATGTCTGTTAATGGCCCAACATTTTGGTTACCATCTGGAGCTTTTATCAAGAACGTAATAAAATACTGTCTCCACTGGTAGCGGTTTTGTGCCTTCACATTCTCGGTGACATCATCTGGGAGCGACTCATCCAGCGCCTGCATCATTGCCAGACACCGGACGTTTGGCGTCTTTTCCCCCGCTGCCATTCACGCTGCTCCTTGGATCTACCTGCAGTCCCACACTGGTAGTGAGGTACTGCTACATGCACTACGTCCCACGATAACTCTCCTGGTTATCGCCGCGAACGGGACTTGCTCACAGGTCGTTGTGACAGGTTATACTACCTTCTTTCGAGACTGCCCCGTCCCTACCATCAGGGTACTTGGGAGGATTGTCCAGTACACCCTGGTGGTGCCACTTACCTGAGATTTGAGGACATTCGTGGACTACACCTGATGTGTTGACGTGGGAGGTTCCTATTTCCAGCCAGACCTGGTCGTGATGTGGTAACATGTGCATTGTCATATGATATGCTCGTTTTATTTTTCAATTATGTACGCACAATACTTACCTTTTTTATAAGTTTTTTATTAATTTAATGCACTATGAGCGACGTGCGCTGTCTTTTTTGTCTTTTTCACACAACCAAGTGCCTGACTCTGGTCCTCTTTCTTCTGGGGAAGAGTGAGTGTGTACCGTACCTCTGTCCCTGCTAGAGGGGCAGGGAAGAGCTGGGACTGCTGCGGGTGCCTTTGGCCTGCACTGTAGCTTGCGTTGGAGTCATGACGTATTGACGTAGTGACGCGCTGTTTGAAGGCGGGACAAAGAACTAGGAAGCCAGCATGAGGGTGCTCTGCTAAGCTTCACTCAAACTACCAACTACGGTGTGTCTGGGACGCCGGTGGGAGCGTGACTTCACTGGAAACGTTGCAGTGGTACTGCGGACGTGCTGGAGCCCTGCTGTGTGATTCTTGAACACCAGAGGAGATGGGACTGATCTGAATCTCCCAGCACCACAGATGAGTATCCCTCATAGTATTGATCACGTGGTTTCTGTTTGTGTGTTATCAGCACACTATCCGTCCTCCAACTGCCAGCGTCCAGTTACAGATTGTCTCAAATGTATGTGTTTTTACCTACTATGTGAGTGCAAGTCCTGGTGACTACTCTAAGTTATAATAAACCCCTTTTATATACAGTTTCACGCTATGGAGCTGGCGCTTTTTTTCTTTTTTGTTATATAGTGGCAAACTGCTCCCTTTATGTAGCGCTGCCGCTTGCCCAGGCTCTTCCTGACAGTCTTCAAGAGTTTGTTTTGTATAAAAGGGGGACAAACACGTGTATACACACAAGGGGTACTCAGCCCTCAAACTTCAGTGGTTCATTTCGCCATCAGTGACACAATACATATTTAAACACTGTCACTTTAAATAAAAACAAACTCCTAAAAATAACATCTACTCCTGTCAGGAGTCTAACTCACATGCATATCCCTATCTGCAATATTGGCTGGCTAAGTTAAAAAAAACACTCAGATAAAATAACATTGAGACCTTAACTGTGAGATGAGGACAGCGTCCCATTAGATCCTCAGATGCTGCAGTATGTGAAGGGGGTGTCATCCGCGAACTGGATGCAGGGGAGCTGCATTACCCCCAGTCTCCAGGCTCTAGGTGAGAAACTGAAAAGCATCCCTCTCTGCTCTAAATACTGTACCTGTTCTAGTAATTAGGAGAGCATGTGAGGGAAACCAGCACCATTAATCTCTGGTCTGGAGTTTCTATCCCACAGTCCCAGCAAATGTGGAACTGTGGAATGGATCATTTTTTCCCCTTTTTCCACTTTCTGACTAAAAAAAAAAAAAAAAAAACACGCACACGCACGCGCACGCGCACGCGCACACGCACACACACACACACACACACACACACACACACACACACACACACACACATATATTTATACCCAGAATTAAGAATTAGGCACATTTCCATCTCACTGGGTCTCCCTTGATGCACATTCTGGCTTCTCTCTGCCGCTGTGACTATTTCTGCTTTTGGCTGAAGATAAGTAGAATTGTCGTCTTTTCCATCGCTGCCAAAGGGAAAGCTCGTGTTATCATGAAGGCGCAATGCTTGCTGATCGTACGCTTCACCAAGTAGTATGTAGTGGAACTGTTATGGTGTGCAGGTATCTATAAAGTGTGTATATGGAAGAGTTATAGTGAGCAGTTATATGCAGCAATAGTAGGAGCAAACAGTCTTCCAAATTCATATCTAACTAGTTCGAAAATCCTCCATTCTCATATGGGATTCCACGTGGAGATAAATCCTGGCGCACTGATCCAGTAGCTGGTAGTCTCTGGCAACCGACACAAACACGGACGGAGACAAATACAACTAAAATACACTGCACATAACATAAAGCAGAAATGGATCTCTTATGTGCTACGGTCTCCGGGTTACAGAAGCTCCAGCTCGGAGGCAGTTCTTGATTTAAAAAAAAAAAAAAGCCAGTGTATGGAATTTATTAACATAAGAATGAAGCCTTTCACTGCAGGGGGATATCTGGCAAACTGGGCAGATCCAGCAGAATAAGGGTTAGGCTAAGGCCCCGCTCCCAGAGTCAGCGCGCCCGCACTGCAGACAGGCGGGGCGCTGACATACACAGACCGCGATATGCGGTCTGTAGGGAGCGGGAGCCGGAGCGGGAGGTGGGCGGGAGTGGGAGGCTTGACAGGGAGGGGGGTGTGGCTTGAGCGGAGGGACCCGCTACTCTAACCCCCTCCCTCCCTCCACGGGCTCGGGCTGGAGCTGCTGAGGGTAAGTATTAAACACACACACACGCAGGCACTCATACACACACACACACACACACACACACACACACACACACACAGGCACTCACGCACTCATACACACACACGCGCACACACAGGCAGGCACTCATACACACACACAGACAGAGGCAGGCACTCACGCACTCATACACACACATACACACACACAGACAGGCACGCACGCACTCAGACACACACACAGACAGGCACTCACGCTTTCACTCCACACTCCTCCCCGCTCCCCGAAGCTCTCCTCCTCCCGTAGCCTCCCCTCCCCATTGGCTCACAGCCACACCACGTGACGCGTCAACGCTAGGGAACACCATTCTCTTGTGTCCCATAGCGGCTGACGCGCCACAGCGTGTAGTGCTCTGTGCTGCCAGGGGGGACCGGGACCGGCTCGCGAGGATTCCCCTGCTGGTGGGGAACTCGCGACATGGCCGCCCGCGCCAACGAGCGCAGCGGGACCGAGGCCTTAAGATAAACAAAAATACTTTGAAAATGTATGTCCCTAATGGGAGTGAGTAATAGTCAAACAAAATATACAGATGTAGCAAGGCAGAAAAATGCAAACACCCGCGTGCCGATCACGTCCCGATCGCAGCCACAAGGACAGCAAGACGTGCGGCGTGGAAGGATTACACTGCGGGGGCCCAGGCTTCTGAACGGAACCCGCAACTTGAATCCTTTCTTTGATGGGCCATGTGCTGGGAGAGAAATACTGCTGCTCACCTTTCATATGAGCAGTGCACTCTCGCTATTTATTATTATTTGTGTACGTAGGTTTGAAGCAGGGGGGTCTCTGGAGCTGAACTCCATTAATTTCAGCTTGCCTGAGATGCAGACCTCCATATGAGGAGCTGGTATCTCCTGCAAGTTTAAAACTGCCACGACCGGGGGCATTTAAACAGCGCTCGGGTATGGGCACCTGCTATGGACGTCTGTATCTCAGGAAGCAGTGGGTCCCAGGAGCTGAAATGAATGGGGTCCAGCTCCGGAAACCTCCTGCTTCAAACCTACTGTATGTACAAAAATAATAAAAAGTGTAAGAACTGCTTTAAAGCAGCAGTCCAAGCTACTGTTTAAAAAACAAACAGAATCGCCCAATTTTTCCCTTTAATATGCGCATCAATACAATCCACACAATGATAAGTATTAAGCTAAGTTGCCGATCGATTCGTTCTCCTGTGAACGATCGGCAAAGATTCGGCTTGGGGGTTCACTTAATGGTTGTCAGTGCAGCAGAAGATGACCAAAGATGCAAAGTTATGTGGGGAAGTTCATGTGACCAGGCAGTCCCTAGATACAATTGGTGCACAGCTAGAGAGAGATCAGAGCTCAAAAAGGGGTGTGGCAGAGCCTGTTTCAGAAGTTGAACGGGATGTGACTTTGTAAATGGTTGCTATAGAAACAAAAAATGCTTGTTACATTAGAATGCATAGCTTTAAGAGCTGCACGAGGGAGACAGAGAGAGACTGCTTCTCTTTGCTCTCTCTGCACAGATTTTACAGACTGGTAGCTGGTCCGGTAGGATTAACGTTGCAGGGGTCCTAACCAGAAGCAGGGAACCCCCACTTAGTGAATCTTTCTGGGAATCTTCTGTCCTCCAGGCCGCGAGGGCAATAGTCACGAAGTCGCCACAATGCTGTGGTGCTCCAGCCGCACTAGCCGCGGCGATAGCCGCGAAGCAGCCACAGTGCACCGGCGCTCCAGCCGCAGTAGCCCACTAAATGGCGTCACCGAAGACAGTAAGTCTTGCTACATCTGTATAGCTCGTCTTTGCTATACTAGTAGTGGGTTGCCAGTACAGGTCTCCACTATACTGTATAACAGCTACTCAACTTGTAGATTCATTCCACAAGGAGTTTTCTGCCTGTAACGGAGAAACCTGTGCTGCAGGTCCCACTGGTCAGACTGACAAGGGGTCAATGGCACTATTCATTAAGGCTTCAAGAAGCTCTGTGATTGGTTGAACTGAGCTGGGGGTTGTACTTTATTTGCACTACCAGTCCACTAATTACAGTAATGTACACATATTTTTGAATTACTCCTTTAAGTCTAAGCCCGCAATGAGGTTACATTTTTCTTTTTTAGCGTTCGTGCTTTACCTGCACCCCTCTCCTAAACTCCATTGAAATCTTTCTAAGCGGGAGAAAGTCCCTCTGTAAAAATCCCCATTGCCCAGGATAGAACACTTCCACTTCAGGCCGATGATGTCACTTCCCTCAATTGGAAGTTAAATGCTAATTACCAACGAGGACCAGATGAGCAGAGGATTCTGGGAGAGGAAACAGCAGACAGAGAGTCTCCCTGGTACATCTAGTACTGTAGTTCTTAAACTATCCTTGTTTAGACATCTGTGGACTTGTAACTGGATGCTGGGTTTAGCTCAAAGCTGATTTTGGAAGAGTCCAGTAAACATAATATTATGTATTTGTTAGTGTCTGAAGCATCTATAAAACCACACGCACAATGCAATGCTAGCCGAATAATTTTTAGACTAATTTGTTACTCCAGGCTCAGCGTGTTAAAGAGACTTATTCAAGTTCACACAGAGACAATATTGAATTTACATTTTCTTGTTATCAAAATGTCCATGGGGTTTCAAAATAGTGCAATCATTTAGATGTTGGTAGTATGATTTATTTAGGCATTACATTTATCACTGTCCTAAAAATGAGCATTAGATACAGATGACAAGCTCTTCTTTTAACTAACCATAACCTAATTCTTTATGGTTTGCACCCTGCATTCCGTTTTGAGAGAAGGAGAGGTGGAGATGTAATGCCTCTGCCTTTGAACTGGGTCAGAAATGTTCGAATCCCAACACCAGTTTCTCATAAGGCCAATGTGACCTAATGACAGTGATATGTTTAATGGCTTAAGTAGTCACATTCTCATAAGACCAAAGGGACTTAATGGTGGCAATATGGCAGGCTACCAAAAGGAAATATTAGGTTTTGGCAAGTTTGGATGCGTGTTGATCTTTTAAACTACTAGAGGGACCTGAAATGTATATACAGTAGCTGTACACACATACATACAAATATATATATATACATATATATGTATATATAGAGAGAGACCGAGAGAGAGAGAGAGAACGAGAACGAGAGAGAAAGAGAACGAGAGAGAGAGAATGAGAGAACGAACACACGCTACCATCCAGCAGGGCAGCGGAACAGCAAAGAGAGGCAGCACTCAGAGGTGAGTGTACAAAGAATTGTATTGTAACAGACACAAAAATACGACGTTTCGATCCCACAGAAGGATCTTCTTCCTGGGGTGTGCCATTATGGGGCCTGTATCTCATGAAGTAGGGGGTCCCGAGGCTGAAACCAATGTGGTTCAGCTCAGGAGACACCCTGCTCATGTACACTATGATCAAAATCAATATTCTTAATGCACGATCGCCTGTAAGAGCCGTGCATGGAGACGCAGCGTCTCCATGCAGCTGTTACAGGCTGTTTTTTTATTCAGCTATTGCGCTTTAGATTTTTCAGCACGGTAGTAAGGGAAAAAAACAGCTTGCACGATCGGGCATGTTTTTGCCCGCACCTAACCAAATGTGCTTCACGAAAGCTCACTGCTTAGTGAATCGCCCCCTGTGTATTATTTTTTTGTTTGTATAGAAACCATTTACAAAGTCACATCCGTTCATCTTCTGAAACAGACTTTTTGAGCCCTGCCCTCTCTCTAGCAGTGCACCAATTGTATCTATTGACTGCCTGGTCACATGATCTTCCCCACAGAACATCTTTGGTCATCTTCTGCTGCACTTTAGGGAACCTCTGAGCCGAATCTTTGCCGATCGATCACAGGAGAACAGATCGATTGGCAACTTAGCTAATGACTTATCATTGTGTGGCTTGTATTGATGCACATATTAAAGGGAAATGTTTTTTTGTTTGTTTGTTTTTTAAACAGCACCTTGAACTGCTGCTTTAAAGCAGTTCTTGCACTTTTTATTTTTCACCAGTCCATGGGACAACTATTACATATATTTAGTGTAGGTACCTGCATACGGTTATGCCTTGTTGTGGCATGCAGGCTTACAGTATAAATGCTTTGGCCAAATGGATTAACAAAATAACCCCTTTTCATGAGATTATTTTATCTTAGCCTAATTGGTAGGAGCGCAGGAATCGTTCTTTTTTGTTTTTGTATATGTAAGGCCTATCTTTTTACCAGCAGCAAACTTCTATAGGGAGGAGCGCGGTATTATGTACAGTTTCTCACAAATATTAGGCAATCCTTTTCCTTGCTGTATACTGTAAGGATTCGGGGGAACGTGTCCTCCGCAGCGCGCTCCCTCCTTACCTTCCACCGCACAGCCTCTTGCTGCAAGGATTCTCAGGGTACATCCCCATTACTCTCCATCCCTGACCACGGCTAACGGACACCTGACTACTCTTCTGGCTCTGACTTCGACTACCCACCTGGCACCTACCTACAACCTTGGCAAGTACTACGACTAACCCACTCTCTCCAATCCAGACCCGGATATCTTGACTATCCACCCTCCAGGCGTGCCTCCGCTGCTGTGGGTGCGCAGTTTCATACTTTCCCACCTCAGCACCGGAGTCCCGCCTTGTTCCTGGTGAGCACAAGCGATACACATACTCCCTAAGGGCATTTTAAATATAGTATCTCTGAAATGTCATAGGTGTAGGTTTATTGGCTCATCTGCTTTACATAGCAGCTACTGAGCCCCTACCAATTTTCCAATTAGTGCAGGTTAATACACCCCAGTGTCAGTCTGGACATCACCCTCCATTGAACAGTAGGTGAATGTATAAGCCTGACAGAGAGAAATATGTGTAAGTTTTATTATATTCACAAGGGAATTTGTGCACCCACAGTTTGCCTCTCAGTAAGGTAACTATGATACTGGCTTCAGCCAGATTTTAATTGCACAACTCCTTCAGGGATTTCACCTATTTTTTTACCAGTCCATAGTACCTGCATACGGTTATGCCTTGTCGTGGCATGCAGGCTTATAAATGCTTTGGCCAAAGGGTTTAACAAAATAACCCTTTTTCAGGAGATTATTATTTTATTTTAGCCTAATTGGTAGGAGCGCAGGAATCGTTCTTTTTGTGAATATATATATATATAGAAACGCAAGGTGAGAGAGAAAAAGTGTCCCAACAAAAGCACTCAGGTATACTTTAGTACTAAAGTATATCTGAGTGCTTTTGTTGGGACACTTTTTCTCTCTCTCCTTGCGTTTCATATACATTTTGTCCCTAGCACCGTCAGCATTTGTGCATTCTATACATACTGTATTTTCAGCTGATTTTTGGTATTAATTACTTTAGGGTCTGTTGCAGGCAACTTTATATATATATATATATATATATATATATATATATATATATATATATATATATATATATATATATATGTTTATTTATATATTGTCACAGAACAAAGCTTAAAACAAAGCACAGAAATAAGTTAAAATAAAGCATGGATCCCCTGTTCATTACAAAGCTTGTCACTTCCTCCAAACATATTCCCTCCTGAGGAAAACGTCACAGTTGACTACTGTAAAATGATATACCAAAGTACCTGACAAGGTGAATATGCTGTAACAACCAACAGACTGAATAACCGTGGCTATGGCTACGTGATCATAAGCAGAAGATCAGAACATACTACTATCCCCTACAATCTAGGGTTTGTCTGTCATGACAAAAAATATAGCATGTAAGTAACAGCAATGATACACAGTTTAAAGCCTAAAAAGCACATTCATGTCTGTAACATCAAGGTAATACATCACCTATGGTCAGGTACAAAAAATGGGTTGATGAACGGAGGGGACAAGAAAGAATGCTCAAAGCATGGTAACGTGACCCAGAGGGGGGACAAACCAGGGGATCCTGCCTGCAAAACCTGTTACAAGATTACAAAATCTGTGACAATATATAAATAAACATTTTGTGATTTGTACATTCAAACAAACTAGAGTGCTTTTTTAGGGCCTGTTTTTCTCTCTCACCCTATTCATTTGCCCTTATAGCACCATCGACATATCACTGTATATTGGATTAACCCAGTGTCGGTATTTAGTTGTATCTATCTCTTTTGTGGATGCGGGGTCTCTCCTTTTTCTCTTGTGTATATATATATATATATATATATATATATATATATATATATATATATACATATACACACACACACACACACCATGGTGACAAAAAGTTTGTGAACCCCAGTGATAATTACGATAATTTCATTGTTTTTTCATGATAACCTTCATGAATAAAAAAGTATTTTCTTAAGTATACAATACGGTTTATAGTAACCAATTCTATGTCTTTTAAAACAAAATTATGTACAGTATGAAATAGACAAACAATGAGTAATTAAAGGTCAGGTTATGTTTAAAAGTAAGTGAAACCCTGGTTTTATCAGCAAAATTAATGGGGATAATTACAACCAGGGATTAGGTAAATCTTCAGGTGTGAGTTTGGGAGGCCCCACCTTTATAAAGATCAGAAACTTTGTGCATTTAGTCTTCCCCATACAGGTGCGTGCAAACATGTCATAATCAAAAGAAAACTCTGAGGACTGCAAAAAAGCAGATATTGATGCTCAGCAGTCTAGAAAGGGTTACCAAACCATTTCTAAGGATTTGGGGCTTCACCAATCCACTGTCAGACAAATGGAGAAAGTTCAAGACCACAGTCAATCTACCCAGGAGCGGTCCTCCTACCAAAATGTCTCCGGGAGCAAACTGGCAAATCATCCATGAAGTCAAAAAGATCCCCAGAGTAACATCCAAGGATTTGCAGGCTACTCAAACCTTGGCTAATATGTGTGTTCATGACTCAACTATTAGAAAAGACTGAACAAGAACGGTGTTCATGGAAGGATAGCCAGAAGGAAACTACTGTACTGCTCTCTAAAAAATAACATTGTTGTCCGTCTGAAGTTTGCTAAAGAGCACATAAGGTAGATGATCCACAAGATTCTGGAACAACGTTCTCTGGACAAATGAGTCAAAGGTAGAACTTTTTGACCTCACTGAGAAACATTATGTTTGGTGAAAACTGCGTTCGAACAGAAGAACCTCATCCTAACCATGAAGTATGGTGGTGGGAGTGTGATGGTTTGCGGAAGCTTTGTTGCCTCAGGACCTGGACGGCTTGCCATCATTAACATAATCATGAATTCTGCATTGTATCTGAAGATTCTAAAGGATAATGTCAGGCCATCCATCCATGGGCTGAAGCTGAAACGAAAGTGGGTCATGCAGAAAGACAATGATCCTAAACATACAAGCAAAAGAATGGCTGCAGAAGAAGAAATTCCGTGTTTTAGAATGGCCTAGTCAAAGTCCAGACCTAAACCCCATCAAAATATTTTGGCAGGACCTGAAGCGAGCTGTCCTTTCAAGGAAGCCCTCAAATGTCACTGAGTTTCAGCAGTTCAGTAAGGAGGAACGAGCCAAAATTTCTCAAAACCTATGTGGGAGACTGACCAGCAGTTACAGGAAACATTTAGTTGAAGTTATTGCTGCTCATAAAGGTTCACATACTTTTTCACACATGGATATTGAATGTTTAATTCGTTGTGGATAAATAAATGTTGAAAAAGTATGTTTTTGTGTAATTTGTTTAAGCAGGTTATCTTTTTTGGTTTGAATGATGTGAAAATCCTAAATGGTTCACCAACATTTTCGTGCCACTGTATATATGTTGTGTGTGTGCTTTGTGTGGGAAAAAATGCTTAAGACCATAGAAATAAAAAAAGAATTTATAGCTAAAATATAAGCAATAATTCAGGTTTAAATAATGGTTCTGTGGTAAACAAGAATACCAATTTCTCCAGTCTAGTCCACTAATATTCCCATAATCACTATATGAATATTTTTGATTATCCCTACAATAAAGTGCTGGAATTCTGAGTTACCCCATACAAATAGCCCTGTATGTATATTTGTATATGTATACACAGTTGTCAACATCCAAGGACTCCACTCTGAACCAAAAATATAATAATAAAAAAAACATGCAATCATTTGCATTACATAGCCATTAAACTCTACATGAGACTCAATTGCAATCTATGAAACGCTGCTATAAATCAGAAATTCAGAAAATATGTATATACAGTACATATATACATATATACATATATACAGTATGAACAAATGAACCAGCACATTCCCAAGTGAACATTAATTAATGGTGATTTATTTGCAGGGTCGGTCCCCAATGGGACAATTTTCAAGATCTTGCAAATAAATCACCATTAATTAAGTTTTACTCGGTGTGCTGGTTCATCCGTCCATGTAAATGCACTACATTATCTAACCGCTGCACCTCATTTCAACTATGGTTAAGCCAAGATGCAAGCAGACTATATGTGTGTGTGTGTGTGTATGTTTGTATATATATATATATATATATATATATATATATATATATATATATATATATATAAAAAAAAGGGGGAAGGAAAGCAGCGCCTATGCTAAGGTTAACTAGGCAAATAAATATATATCCTATACACCAACTGTGCAAAAACTATTATTAATCTATACACTTAAACAATAAAATAATTGGATTATCCTAACACAGATATTAAATAGACCTATAACCAAAAACACATGATCTATTAATAGTATTAAGAAAAAATTAAATAAAAAATAAAGCCAAAAGAAAAAAGAGAGTATGAACACCAGTCCTCAGATAGTCCAATAATGATATGGATCCTGGTATGAAGGGTCTCCTGCTGCTCTCCAAAGTGGACGAACCACGTCCACAGGGCATCTATAGAAGAAAAGGGAAGAGAGAGCGCATACCCATAGCGTAAAATAGTCAATTTTAATGAGGGGAAGGGAGGGAAGGGGTTAAGAAATGCGCTTACAAGAAAGCAGTAAAATCAAGCATTGTGTGAATAATCACCACCATCCGGTTTGTATCTGCAGTATCCTGGGGCAGTCCCGATCGTGCAGCAATAGGATCAGTGTCCAAACAGATGTCCAGGGCTGGTGTATTCCATATACACGTGTAGGGTCCTGGAAAGATGGCTCCTCGTGGATCAAGCCTTTGCAGCAGTCGCGCGGTCCAATCAGTTCCGGCGCGCGGTGATGACGTCAATGCCCATGCGTCTACCGTGATGACGCTCCCTGACGCGTTTCGTCACTCACGGGTGACTTTTTTTTTGAAAAAGTCACCCGTGAGTGACGAAACGCGTCAGGGAGCGTCATCACGGTAGACGCATGGGCATTGACGTCATCACCGCGCGCCGGAACTGATTGGACCGCGCGACTGCTGCAAAGGCTTGATCCACGAGGAGCCATCTTTCCAGGACCCTACACGTGTATATGGAATACACCAGCCCTGGACATCTGTTTGGACACTGATCCTATTGCTGCACGATCGGGACTGCCCCAGGATACTGCAGATACAAACCGGATGGTGGTGATTATTCACACAATGCTTGATTTTACTGCTTTCTTGTAAGCGCATTTCTTAACCCCTTCCCTCCCTTCCCCTCATTAAAATTGACTATTTTACGCTATGGGTATGCGCTCTCTCTTCCCTTTTCTTCATATATATATATATATATATATATATATATATATATATATATATATTTATATTTATATATTTATATTTATATTAGAAAAATAGCATTCGGTGCAACAGAACAACTAGATGGATGAGGTATACTACTATCAATGTGAGAAGTAGGAGGGCCTAAATATATTATATAACTCCCATTGTGAAGGTTATATCACCAAATATTATTTATAAAAAAGAGTCCAGGTAGAATATCACTTCTGGAAAAAGTCTTCTGTTACAATCTGAATCAATGCAATATGGAATAAAAAACAAATGCTCAGAGTGATGAAAGTCCAAAAAATAAAAACTGAGTATAAGGAAATAAATCCCAGAAAAAATAAAATAAAAATATAATCCTCTTACTGTGAAAGAGAGACGGTTGCATGAATACAAATTAATGCAACTGTTCGGGACACTTAGCGGTGGCCTAAACAGAGATCGAAATTTTATGAGTCATTACTGACACAAGTGAACTCTCTTCCCATGCCCAATAGGCCATGTCTGTACATACTGTGCTATATGTATGCACACACAGCTGTCTCTTACACATACTTATACTCCTTGTTTTTCCATCCCTATACACCTATAGGGACCACATAGTATCCACACACACTTTTAGTTGTGCTACAATCTCTCACATTTCCACACCTACCCACACCATTTATATCCACTCCCACTCCACACACACCTTTATAAAGCACTGTATACAGTATACTGTGGGCTCTCCATTCATTTATATTCACACACACACTCTTACATCACTTGCTTTCAGGAACCTTTTGACACCTCTAGCCATAAAACACATCCACACCGGGGGAAGGACTAGCACAGATAACATTCCAAGAGACACTGTTTTTAAGTATACCTTTTGCTTGCTTCATTCATTGTAACATCGCCGGAGGAAGAGATCAGTGTATCTCGAAAGCTCGCACAAATAAAAGCATTTTGTTAGCCACAGAACGGTATCATCTATTTATTTTTTGATTATATATATATACATAACAAAAGGTAAGCGCTCGTTGAAATTAATCCAGTATAGTCAATCTTAAAATTATGTAATTGCCTCAAAATAAGGTATAGTAAAATCTACATGAACTAATAATGTGAAGACACAATAGACAAAAATAAAGATATAAGAGTATACTGTATGTTAACCTGCTAAATAACCACTTATGTACATGTCAATGCAGTGCAAATAAAATATCCACAATAATGTCCATAATGATAGTCCATATATTGTTTCAACTAGAATTAAAAGGATATATACTGTATTTCCGTGACGTCTCCGCAGCCTCTTAGGAGGATGAACCACGTCCACAAGAATCTATTAGAAAGAAGAAAAAAGAGCGTGTGCCACATACTGAAGCATAAATCTGTGCAGACATTTATTCTCAAAAATAGGAAGTGTAAAATAGCATACAGGTGTAGCTAGGAAATACGCATTGAGAGATAATCTATCTCAGAGACAGATGATACTCATCTGGAGCTTCCCATATTCCACATAGAGGATCATAACTAGGAATCCAAGAACCAAGATGAAACGATAGAGTCCTTTCCTTGAAGCCTCCAGGGAGACACAGTAGCAGCAGGACAAAGTAGCAGCAGAGAAGCTCAATATGTATCAGTTTAACTACATAGGAATTGCGCGAGTGTCTCGATCCACAAGTCGCTCGTGGCACCGTGATGACATAATACGTCACAGCATCTGGGTCCCAACGCGTTTCGTCATCAAACTTGACTTCTGCAAGGGAGTAGAAAATCAAGTTCCCATGCAACTTATGAAGTGTATTCAAAGCCCATAAATCAGCTGTAAGTAATAATCGTATACGGGCATCAAATAAGCAGCAGTACATGATAATAGATTTACTGTACCTCATAAAGTAAAAGAACCATTTGAACAAACATCAACATATAACACATATTAAAAAAGTAAATGCATATAAAATATTATTGAATTAAACAGAACAAATCATAAGTTCACCATGGTTGAAACAGAAACCCCCATACAGATATAAAAATAAAATTAAAATGACATAGGTATACAAATATATATATATATATATATATATATATATATATATATATATATATATATATATATATACTTATTGTTAAAAACTAATTGTTTGTCAACCTATCTGCAACATAAAACTGAAATACATATTTATTAACAGAGAGGATCATATATATATTAAAGAATAAAAGAAGAATATCTGAAGATATTAAAGAAGAAAAAACTGATAGTCCCATAACTTTTATAAACCTCAATTAGTGCAATACTATGAATGTAATGCAGGAAAGTTGATATTTCTTCCTAACTTCGTTAAATGATCCAATGCCATACACATTTCTCTTTTCCCCTTTTCTAACGATTGATTGCAATTAATGTGGCATTAAATTGGATGATAGAATCGGGGCCCGGGAGAGCAGTTACACTTTATGGCCCAGTGCATGCACTTAATTGCACAGAAAGGGGAGTTGTACATTATAAATAGACAGCGGAAAAATAATGACTTTACTAGTCCCCAAAAAAAACAATAATGATAAGAAAAAGAAAATGATGGTAATTTGTAAAATTATATAAAGGGCTCCAAAAATGTGCTGGACGAGAAGCAAATTTGGAGTGGAGTGCTGAGAAAGCATGGAAAGAGAGAACGGTCAATCATCACTCTGCTTACTGACAGCGTGCAGGGCAGTGAGGCAAGCTCATCACTGCATTATGACTGTCTTTGAAGTTGGGGTTTATGTGTGCATATGTGTGTATGTGCGTAATATATATATATATATTACAGGGCACTGTACAGGACTAATTACAGGTCAAAAATGTATTATTTTTATTTAAAAAATATCGGTGTCAAAACACAGACCTTTATTAAGACTTGATAACGGTCTGTATTTTTGACTGAGTGGTCTGATACATTTTTAATAAAAATAAGAATTTTATTTACCTGCAAGAAGTCCTGCCGTGCCTTGTTTATTCTACAATTGTATTTCAAATCTGTTGACACTGTAACACCCAGGTGCATGACGGAGTTAACTGTGAGTGCCCTCTAAACCCTGTGTTACGGTTAGATAGATAGAGATTAGATAGATAGAGATTAGGTAGATAGAGATTAGATAGATAGATAGATAGATAGATAGATAGATAGATAGATAGATAGATAGATAGATAGATAGATAGATAGATAGAGGATAGATAGATACATAGATTCCATATATATATATATATAGATACATATATATATATATATATATATATATATTTATATATATATATACATAGATTCCTTATATACATAGATAGATACATGCATAGGTACATAGATACATAGATATAGATGGCACATGCATTACAGAGTATAAACATTCAGTTTTGGGTGCAAACGGCTTAGATACAGTTAGGTAGCAAGCATAAAGTAGAACGAATAGGAAGGCAGTCCATAAAGGTGATTAATCCAACTTTATTACATTTTGACGTTTTGGCTCACCAATGGAGCCCATATAAGCTAATGTTCTTGAGAATGTGAAGAGAGTGTGAATGTTATATCACCGCCAACATGACTGCTCCGGAATCAAACCGCCTCAGATAACGGGCCCACAACGTGAGCAGGGAAGTCAGCTAGTAAGATGTATACTCTGGTTTTTGGCACGATGCAGCTAAGTTGCTGTATCCAGCTGCATAGTAGGAAATCCGTAGGTCTGTACAAGTGCTCCGAGTCTGCTCCGACCAAAAGCAGACTCCTGCATGCTGATGTTGTGTCCGCTCCACATCCTGACGCGTTTCGTCACAAATCAGTGACTTTTTCAAAGAATACACTAGTGGCCAATAGCGGTAGTTTAAATACCCCTCCGTTGCTATGCAACATGTAAAACATGCAGGGAAAACCAACAGATGACCTACCGATAGACTAAATGAATGGAACCAACAATATAACAAATACATACAGAATTAAGATTATGCAATATGAAATGTGCAATAATAAAATATTAAACAATATAAAAAGGATATACACTTTAACTAAACTAATGTCAAGATAATGTAGCTAGAGACCAAAATAGAAAATGTATATATGTGTAAATACATCGACTGAGACCAATTGCAGAAAGGAGGATAAGAGACAAAGCCAATGTTACATGAATTGCCAAGGGACAACAAGATAAATAGCCACACAGAGGTGGACAATGAGACAGAGTCCGGACAGGACAAGATAGGACAAAATCACTAATCCAATGGAGAATGCATATATAAACAGATAGCATGTACAACTTCCAAAAGAACTATTGATGTGAACTAACGAGTGAAATATTTGTGAAATATTTAGAAACACATATTAAACCTGCGCAAGTCAATTCGATACTAAATCAATATATAAACTACTACAAAATAGCCCATAATAAAATGGTGTACTTCTAGACAACAATTATGAATGTGATAAATTAACATGTATATGGAACTAGCTGAGAGACTCGGCGTTGCCCGGGATGTGAACCGTGAATAAGTATATGTTGTATTGTAAACTTGTAATGTTATGTGAATGTTATGTAATATATAAAAAAATTGTATTTGTGAAAGAAAAAGAGTAGAAAGCACATGTATATGAGGGCAATTTTGTTAAGTGTATGTTAATTGTTAAGGTTGTTAGTTATGAAAATGTAATTGTTGTAAAGGCTTGTTGAAATATGTTTATGTCCATTGTTGAGAGTAGTGTATTTGATGTAATCGTGAAGTGTGTGTTGGTGAAATTGTTTGTAATAAAATATGAGTGCAGTGAATTGAGTGTGTGAGTGTTTTGTTGATGTTGGTATGATAATATGTAGAGATGATGGAAATGTACCAAAGTGTATGTTCATTGTAAGGCTTGTTTGTAAACCACATTTTTGGTAGTTCCACTTGGAGCAAAGATGTACAATTGTTGGGGGGATCCGACTCTAGAGCACGCAACATATAATTGGCCGTGGGAGAAACATGGTGATTCTAAGTTGATACCAGTGCACTTGATTGATTGTCCTTGTGCTTTGTTGATGGTGATAGCAAAAGCTAGTTTGATGGGGAACTGTAGTCGTTTGAAAGTAAAAGGCATGTCTGTTGGAATGAGTGGAATGCGGGGGATGAAGACATGTTGGCCTTTGGCGTTGCCAGTTAAGATAGTAGCTTCAATTAGGTTGGGCATCAGTGTTTTTATGCACAATCTGGTTCCATTACAAAGGTTAGGTGTGTGGAGGTTGCGAAGTAGCATGATGGGTGATCCAACTTTCAGACGAAGGTGATGTGGTGGCATTCCAGATGGTTCCAGGGAGTGTAGGAATTCAGTTGGATAGTTCACGGCTTCATCGTTATCCACAACTGTATCTATTGAGTTGTATTGAGTAATTGTGTTTGGAAGAATGTCTTGAATTGCATTATTTAGGTCATTGACAGAAGTATTTTTGGCAGCAAGGATGGCTCTTTCACAGAGCCACTGGTGGTTTGTGTAATTGCGTAAGAGATTTGGATAGACGTTATGTATGAGATCTTGAAGTGATGTCATCATGTTACAAAAATGTGTGGGAAAAGCAATTTCACCTGATGTTAAGTCAGTAGGTAAAGTACCTTCACCAATTTGAAGAAGGGTGTCTGCAAAAGCTTGGTCATTTGAGTGGCCCAGAAGTTGTACTCGCATATTGGTTGTTAATGGGAAATGTTTAACATGTCGCCATAAAATAGAGGACTTGAGGCATGCATGAAGTTCGTCTGCTGGTGTGGATCGTGGTATGACTGGAAGTGTTTGTCTGAAATCACCAGCTAAAAGAATGACAGCGCCACCCATAATTTGTTTATTGTTGCGCAAGTCTTGCAAGGTTCTATTAAGGGCTTCAAGTGCTTTTTTATGTGCCATGGTACATTCATCCCAAACAATAAGTTTGCAAATTTGAAGAACACGTGCTTGTCCAGATGTTTTGGTGATATTACAGGTTGGATTTTCTTCATGAGCAATGTTTAGCGGTAATTTAAGAGCTGAGTGCACAGTTCTTCCTCCATCCATAAGAGTGGCTGCAATGCCAGATGATGCTAGTGCAAGTGCAACATCATTGTGCATTCTGATTTCGGCCAGGAGTAAATTAATGAGAAATGTTTTGCCGGTTCCACCAGGAGCATCAAGAAACAGTATTGCACCTTGTCCGTTGGTGATGTGCTCCATGATGTTGTCATAGGTGTAAAGTTGTTCTGCAATTAACATAGGTTTTCTTGTTGCAGCATATTCTTTGAGCAGCGAAATATTGTATTGTTTCTCTCGCATAAGGTCCGTATTGAGTACATCGTTATGCTGACGTTGTGGAGCTTGCAGACCTAATTGAAGGAGTGTTTTGTTATTTATAGAGAGACATGTATCTTCTAACAATATGAGTACCTCGTTGAAAATCTCAGGTGAAAAGTGAACATTGAGTGATGGATTGTCTCTCTGTGCTTTGGCAAGTATATCTTCACTCATGCTTTCTCGATATGTGTCCCATAGAGTGTTGGGGTTTGATGGATTGCAGGTGGTAAGGATAATGGCAAAAAGGTTGCGAATTTTTACTGGTAATGAGTGTAATGCAGCTTCGGCTAATGTAGTATTCCAGTGTTGATCATCCTCTAGTAATCCAAGTTTTTGGCAAGCTTCTCGATAAGTCTCACAAAGTTGACCGTTGACATTTTTAAGAGCGTCAAATGAAGTTGGGCCTGGAATGGTATGAAGTAGCATTCGTAGAAAGAAGCATTCAGCGTTGTTTGGGTGAACTGTGTACACACGGCCCAAGGCATCACTTGCAAGGGCATCAGTTCCGGGAACAGCTATACCCTGCTTTCTTTTCTTGAACATTTTTGTTGATGTATTCCAAGTATAATATCGTGGAGTTTCCGGATAAAGCAATGTCCTTGCAAAAGAGTCGTGTTGACATAATTGAAAGAAGGCAGTTAAAGTTGTGTTTGGTGGTTGAGCAGCAACTGCCTCTGCATTGTGAGGTGTGAAGTATACTCTCTGTCCATTTTCTAAATGAACAGTGAGGTGAACAACGGTTGGGTGTCGTTCGTGAATGGGAAAAGCTAAAATCCTCCAAACGGCTTCATTACTACTGATATATCTTCCCAGCTGGTAGAGCGTAACTTCGTCCCTGATGTGTTCATTTGTTATTCCAAAAATGGCCATGTCGCTTCCCTTGTTTACATACTTGCAAATGTATTTAATAGATTTAACGGAATTGCAGTATTCAACATTAATGTGTGCGTTATACATTTTAGTTAGAAGTGGACAATATGGAACAACCCATTTGTTGTCAACTTGGATGTTTTTGTTGCCTCGAATAGTAATTGTTGCTGTGTATCCACCGTCTGTGGGAGCGCGTCGTCGATATTGAGGATATCCATCATCTCCACTTTGTGTGTCTGCAATGAATGGTTTAGGAAATTTTTTTGTGCATTTACCGTCTTTCATACATGGTGCCTGAATATTAATGTTTCCACATGGGCCATGAATCATATTTTTTGTGACTATTGCAAATAGTATTGGGTCTTCTTCTGGATGTGGCAACTCTGCTGAGATAACTTTATCGATGTCTATGGCATGTATCTTTTCTTTGAGCCATATAAGAATATGAGCATGTGGAAGACCTCTTTTCTGCCACTCAATTGAGTACATCCAGCATCGTGTTTGTCCAAAGATATAAGTCTTAGTGATGATGTGAATTAATGTGATTATTTTTTGTCTAAATACTCTGGCAATTAAGTCGTGTCGATCGCTGTGTGCCTGTCCATGCGCAAGTTCTATTTTTATTTCTGGCCAAGCTGGATTACATGTAAATGTAATAAAAAAATCTGGTCGTCCATACGCTCGAACATATGCCATAGCGTCTTGAGCATATTCGTGCATGTGTCGAGGACTTCCTGTGAATGTTGCTGGTAGAATTAACATTTTGCCTATGTTGTCAACGTGACCATCGTTGCCAACAGCATCCTTTAGATGTATGTATTGATCAACGCGAAGTTGTTTTTGATGTAAACGTATGTATAGAAGACGCTCACTTTCAATTTTAGCATACATGTCAACAATAAACTGATGAAATAGTTGGCGACAATGTAAAATGTGGTTTTGCGATGCATCTCGTATCATTAATCTGTATGCGTAGAAGTCCATAGCGGAGACAGTTTTTTTAGTGTTTGCTTGTGAAGCTGGGTCTACTTGCATGATGTTGAAGTGATAGCCATCGTCACCGTTCCAAAGTATGAGAGGGTATTGAAGAGCATCATATGAGCGATGTGTTTCACAAATGCGTGTGAGTGAATGAGCACGTCGCTGAAGAATGATGTCACGTGTATTAAATTGTTCCCCTGCTATAACAATAGCGACTTCGTTGATTTGTGGAGCATTAAAGCGACGTTCATGTTGGCCCACTGGTGTTTTGTCGGCTCTGATAATGACTTTATAGTCATCAGTTGGCATGAGTTCAAGTGATGTTTTGAATGTGTTAATGAGATGGTTGTGTTCATGTAACATCCTTTGTAAGGAGATGACAATATCACGTCTTGTATTGGGTATCCAATGGCATCTTTGATCAGCTTGTTGTTGTTCATCACCCATGAAGTAAATTTGCAAGAATTGTGGATCTTGTTCTGGTAATGGGAGCAGAGAGCCAGCCCTGTGGTAAACTTGACCTTGTACTTTGAAAGTACTTTTAAATCCTATTTGTTCCACTATAGATGTAGCACCAAAGGATGTCATTTGGAAACAGGAGTTGTATTTGCCTATGTTTTGTAGGAAATGTTTAGATTCTGAAGTCGTCCCTGACATGTATGAAAGAAGTGGATTAGGGGGCGAGTGTAGAGGTGGTAGTTGCACTTTGCCATTGCTGCAGCACATTCCAGCTGATTCCTTGTGGAATTTCTTTGCTTGACAGTAGCGGCATATAGTGTCCATGTGTCCAATGTTGACGTTTGGATGTTGGTGGTATAGTATGTGTGGATTATATAGGAAAGCAGCACGTAGCAAAGTGTAATGTGTTGAATGCGTTAATGTAGTATGTGTGTGTTGTTGTTGTTCTTGTACTGTCTGTGTTGTTGTGTTTAGTTGTGCTCTTGATGTGCGCCGTATTGTTCTGTCTTTAGCAAGGCGTGTTTCATGTTGTTGTTGAGTCTCTGTGGCTCTTGATGTTGTAGCTCGTAGTGTATTTTTAGCCAGCCATATTTTCTGTTCTTCTGGTGTCTCTGCAGTGCGTGATGTTGTACGACGTTGTTGTTCTTTTGCAAGGCGTGCGTCATGGTGTTCTGGTGTCTCTGCAGCGCGTGATGTTGTACGACGTTGTTGTTCTTTTGCAAGGCGTGCGTCATGGTGTTGTTGTGTCTCTGCAGCGCGTGATGTTGTACGACGTTGTTGTTCTTTTGCAAGGCGTGCGTCATGGTGTTCTGGTGTCTCTGCAGCGCGTGATATTGCACGACGTTGTTGTTCTTTTGCAAGGCGTGCCGCATGGTGTTGTGGTGTCTCTGCAGCGCGTGATGTTGTACGACGTTGTTGTTGTTTTGCAAGGCGTGCCGCATGGTGTTCTGGTGTCTCTGCAGCGCGTGATATTGCACGACGTTGTTGTTCTTTTGCAAGGCGTGCCGCATGGTGTTGTGGTGTCTCTGCAGCGCGTGATGTTGTACGACGTTGTTGTTGTTTTGCAAGGCGTGCGTCATGGTGTTCTGGTGTCTCTGCAGCGCGTGATATTGCACGACGTTGTTGTTCTTTTGCAAGGCGTGCCGCATGGTGTTGTGTTGTCTCTGCAGCGCGTGATGTTGTACGACGTTGTTGTTGTTTTGCAAGGCGTGCCGCATGGTGTTGTGGTGTCTCTGCAGCGCGTGATGTTGTACGACGTTGTTGTTCTTTTGCAAGGCATGCGTCATGGTGTTCTGTAGTCTCTGCAGCGCGTGATATTGTACGACGTTGTTGGTTTTTTGCAAGGTGTGCCGCATGGTGTTCTGTAGTGTCTGCAGCGCGTGATATAGCACGACGTAGTTGTTCTTTTGCAAGGCGTGCGTCATGGTGTTCTGTAGTGTCTGCAGCGCGTGATATTGTACGACGTTGTTGGTCTTTTGCAAGGCGTGCGTCATGGTGTTCTGTAGTCTCTGCAGCGCGTGATATTGTACGACGTTGTTGGTTTTTTGCAAGGCGTGCCTCATGCTGTTCTGTAGTCTCTGCAGCGCGTGATCTTTTAGCCCGTTGTTGGTCTTTTGCAAGGTATGCCGCATGCTGTTGTGTAGTGTGTACAGTTGTTGGTCTTGTAGTACGTTGTTGTTGTTTTGCAAGGTGTGACTCACGGTGTTCTTGAGTTTGAGTGGATGTTGATGTACTGGGTGTGTCTCTGTGTTTTTGTTGTTGGTGTTCTCGTTGTGTCGCTCTTCTGATTCTGGCTCTGTCTCTTTGTTGTGCAAGGCGTGTTTGGCGCTGTAGTGTTTGATTATCAGGTGATGTTGTGTGTGTGTGTGTGTGTTGATGATTTTGTGTGTTATGATGCTGTGTGTTTATTTGTCCCTTTGATGTAGCTGGTGTGTGTGTATTATATGTAAGTAGTGTGTGATGTTGGTGTGTGGTATCTGTTAGTGTTGATGTTGTGTTTGTGAGTATTTGTTGTTGAGCGATTGTGTGTTTTTGTGTGAGTTGGTTGTTTTGATTTTGTGTGTGCATTTCAAAGTGTGTGAAATGTGTGTGTGCATTGTGTGTTGTATTAGATATGGTTGTTGTGTGTGTGTGCGTGTGAGGTTCATTGTCAGGGTGTGTATGTTTAGTTTTGCGAAGGTGTTTTTTTGGTGGCATGTTTTGTGTTGGCAAGAGGTGTTGTTTGTGTTGTTGTTTTGAAGCGCGGTATTGTAGGTGGTGTAGAGGTGTTGTGTGTGTAACTTGAGTTGTTTAAAGTATATTGTGTGTGTGTGTTGCGGTAGGTGTGATGTGTGATGTTAGTGAAGTGTTGCAGTGTGTGTGTGTTTAGTATACTTCCTGATGTAGTTGTGTCAACGGAGACTTGGATCCAACAGCGTTCAGGTGTAGAGGTGTTCAAGGCATCCGGCAGTGGTCTGTGAAAGGGTTGTAAATGGGTTAAGTGTGACAGTATTTATGGTTGTTTACTGGTTGGTGTGTGTGTGTGTGTGTGTTTGAATGTTACTGTATGTGTCTTGGTGGTTGCTTGTGAGTGTTGTGTGAATGTTGTTTGTGTGTGAATAGTGTGTGTATGTGTAGTTTTTTAGTGGTGTGTGTGAGTATTGGTTGTGTGTGGTGGGTGTGTGAGTGTGGGGTTGGTGGTTGTGCGAGTGTGGTGTGGGTATGTGTTAGTGTGTTGTTGATTGAGTGTGGTGTTTGTGGGTGGGTGAGTGTGGTGTTGTGTGTTATGTGTTGGTGATTGAGTGTGCGGTGTGTGAGCGAGTGAGAGTTGTGAGTCTTGGGTGTGCGAGTGGTGGTGGGGGGTGTGATTGAGTGTTATTTGTAAGTGTTGGTTGTGTGTTGTGGGTGTATGTGTGAGTGTTGTTTGTTTGGTGCTCAGAGGTGTGTGTGTGTGTGTGTGTGTGTGTGTATGTAGGAATTTTTCTTGTGTGCTTGGTGCAGGTGTGTGTGAGTTATGTGTGGGTGTTGTGTGTGTTGGTGAGTTGAGTGTTTGTGCAAGAAATGACACAGACGGCTCCAGTTTAATTGTGTTCCAAATATAATTTATTTAAACGAAGAGCTGAGTTAGCGTGGCGTAGGGGGTGTGTTGCTGTACACGTTTGGGGGGGGGGGGGGTGGGGGGTTGATGTCAAAGGGGGTTTGGTGGTCAGCCGTGTGAATTTAAATTTAATTGAGTGTAGTGTGTCTGGGAGCAAGGTGAAGGGGAGATGTGTTTCCAGTGGTTAGGGTGTTGTTGGGGGTTAGGGGATTGTTGAATAGTTGTTGTGTGTGGCGTATAAGCACAGGAGTGTTGTGTGTGGATGAGGTGGTGTTGTGTGGGTGTGTGTGACTGTTGTGTGTGTGAGCTGAGTTGGGGAGGTGAGGAGCATCCCGCGACGTGGGCGTGGGAGGGGGGGGATGTGTGTGTGGGGGGGGGTTGATGTGGGCGTGGGGGATGTGGGCGTGGGGGATGTGGTGTGGGAGGGTGGGGGATGTGGGGTGGGAGGGTGGGGGATGTGGGGTGGGGGATGTGGGGTGGGAGGGTGGGGGATGTGGGGTGGGAGGGGGGGTGATGTGTGGTGGGGGGGGGTGATGTGGGCGTGGGGGGGGTGATGTGTGCTGGGGGGGGGGTTGGGGGGGTGGATGTGGTTGTGGGTGATGTGTGGTGGGGGGGTGGGGTGATGTGGGCTGGGGGGGGGGGGTGATGCCGCGATGTGGGCGTGGGGGAGGGGATGTGTGTGTGGGGGGGGTTGATGTGGGCGTGGGGGATGTGGGGTGGGAGGGGGGTGATGTGTGGTGGGGGGGTGATGTGTGCTGGGGGTGTGGGGGTGTGGATGTGATGTTGGCTGGGGGGGGGTGATGTTGGGTAGGGGGGTGGGGGGGGGTGAGGGGGGGGATGGGATGAGGGGGGAGGGGGGGATGGGATGAGGGGGGGAGGGAGGATGGGGGGGAGTGGATGAGGAGGGAGGGGGGTGAGTGGATGAGGAGGGGGGGAGGGGATGAGGAGGGAGGGGATGGGGGGGGTGAGTGGATGAGGAGGGGATGAGGAGGGGGGAGGGGATGAGGAGGGAGGGGGGAGGGGATGAGGGGGGAGGGGATGAGGAGGGAGGGGGGGAGGGGATGAGGAGGGGGGAGGGGATGAGGAGGGAGGGGGGGAGGGGATGAGGAGGGGGGGAGGGGTGAGTGGATTAGGAGGGGGGGGTGAGTGGATTAGGAGGGGGGGTGAGTGGTTGAGGGGGGGGGGGATGAGGAGGGGGGGGAGGGGATGAGGAGGGGGGGTGAGTGGATTAGGAGGGGGGTGAGTGGATTAGGAGGGGGGGTGAGTGGATTATGAGGGGGGGGTGAGTGGTTGAGGGGGGGGAAGGGATGAGGAGGGGGGGAGGGGATGAGGAGGGGGGGGAGGGGATGAGGGGGGGGGGATGAGGAGGGGGTGAGTGGATTAGGAGGGGGGGTGAGTGGATTAGGAGGGGGGGTGAGTGGATTATGAGGGGGGGTGAGTGGTTGAGGGGGGGGGAGGGGATGAGGAGGGGGGGTAGGGGATGAGGAGGGGGGGTGAGTGGATGAGGAGGGGGGGTGAGTGGATGAGGGGGGGGTGAGTGGATGAGGGGGGGTGAGTGGATGATGGGGGGGGTGAGTGGAGGAGGGGGGGTGGGTGAGTGGATGAGGGGGGGTGGGTGAGTGGATGAGTATGGCCCCGGATGAGCACCGGGGGGGGGGGTGTTAATGGGGTTTTTTTTGATCCGGATGAGCACCATGCGCTGGAGGTGAGGAGCGGGGGGGTATGGGTGCGGATGAACACCATGCGGTGGGCGTTGTGGAGGTGAGGAGCGGGGTGAGGAGGGGGGTGGTGTTTGGGGGGGGGGTTAATGGTGTCCGTGGTGGAGGTGAGGAGCGGGGGGGGGGGTTAATGGTGTCCGTGGTGGAGGTGAGGAGCGGGGGGGGGGGTTAATGGCATGTCAGTATGGCTCCGGATGAGCACCATGCGGTGGAGGTGATGAGCGGGGGGGGGGGGTGTTTAATGGTGGTTAATGCTGAGTCGGTAGCCCTGGAGCAGAGTGTGGGGTGGGGGTGTGCGAGGGTGGTGTTTTGAAGAGGCTGTGTGTGGATGTGGGTGTATTTATAGAGAGAAGAGTATTTATAGAGAGAAGAGTCTGTACCTGATTGTTAGAAGGTGATCAGGTAGCAGGTGGTCAGGGTTGTCTCTGTTGAGACTTGTGAAGTTTCAAATCTGTCAGTTGTGCAAATGTCTCAGAGCAGTGAGGGTTAGGTGCAGCAGCGATTCCCAAAGCTCAGTGAGGGGTGGTAGAGTGTGTCAGTGGTGTAGCTCAGTGAGGGGTGTCACAGTGTGTCAGTGTTGTTGGCCGCAGACCAATGAGAGGTGTGCAGGGTGCTGGCCGCAGACCAATGACAGGTGTGCGGGGGCGGGCATGGTGCGGGGTGCTGGCCGCAGACCAATGACAGGTGTGCGGGGGCGGGCATGGTGCGGGGGCGGGCATGGCCTGAGGCGGAGTGACAGGCCAAAGGTGCAATGCCATTATCCCTAGGGACACCGGACATCCAGGCAGGCAGGCAGCCAGGCAGGCAGGCAGGCAGGCAGGCAGGCAGGCATACAGTGCTTTCAATAATATATTATAAGATATAATGTGAGTACATTACCATATAAACTCACAATGACCCTTAAATCAGATAAGTATCCAAATATTAAGATATTAACGTGTGATAAGTGATAAATAAATTACTCATGAATATTCTATGTAATTAATACATGATTACACTAAATCAAGAAAAGTGCTGATTGTGTGAACTACAGGTGCGCCGACGAGTATTCTAAAACCTGCCTTAAACTTGCCTTGGAAAATCTGGGGCTATCACCAACAAGATCCAGGTACATCCTGGGTACATGCTGCAAACATTTCAGTGACATTTCTGCAGAGACTAATGGCCCATCTGATTAACACAGCAGCACTGTTAATCCGATGGGCCATTAGTCTGTCTGCAGAAATGTCACTGAAATGTTGCAGCATCTACCCAGCATGTACCCAGCATGTACCCAGCATGTACCTGGATCTTGTTGGTGATAGCCCCAGATTTGTTTTACAATACTCATCGGCACTACAGTACAATACTAGGAAGAAAGACAAAGGGGTTAATGGGGAAGGGAAAAATAGGAGGAAAAGGAAAAAACCTAAAAAAAAAGGAGGGGGGGGGAAGGAATAGAGGGGGGGGGGGTAGAGAAAGAAGGGAAGAAAGGGGGGAATGAAAGGGGGGGGGGAATATTACTGGTTGAGGAGGAAAACAGACCAGAGAATGTACACTCGCAAACTGCGAGTGTCAAACTCATAGAGGGATTGGAGTGAACTGAAAACTAAGGAGAACAAAGGTCCAACTACACTATGGGGCTAGTGTCTAGGCACTCATTGAATCCACCAGGGGCCAACGTGCCCAGCTGGTAGATCCAATAAGTTTCCTTTTTGCACAGTGAATTGAATCTATTGCCCCCAAGAACAAGGGGCGGAACGTGTTCCAGACCAATGATCCTCAAAGATGCTGGATCTTTATTGTGTGTAATACAAAAATGTCTGGAGAAACTATGATTACGATTGCCATTAATGACATTGCGTCTGTGCTCGAGGAAACAAGTACTTAAAAGCCGTATCGTATGCCCCATGAACTGATACCCGCAGCTGCATGAAGGCATGTAAACCATGAAGGTACTCAAACAATTGATGTGACTTTTAATATTGTAACTATTCCCTTTTGTGAACGATGTAAAATATTAATCTACAATTATATGTTTAGAAGTGATGCATCTACTGCGTCCGCATCTGGAGTTCCCGAACGACCCAGACAATGCAGCATTAGTACAAAGACCATGTTGTTTCATTTTACTAGGTGCAAGGACACCCTTAAGGTTCCTAGCTTTCCTATATAAAACTGCTGCCTTGTTTGGTAATATGGGACCCAGATGCGGATCGCATTTAAGTAAACTCCAATGCTTATTCAAGATAGCTTGAATAGATTTAGATGACTGAGTGTTGTAATAAACATAGGTGCTCTGGAAGCCGACACATGAACTCTATCAGACCCCCTCTGATTGAACTAAGTCTCTTAGCACTAGATTTGGACAATAGTTCTGTTCTACAGTATCAAGCAATTGAACTTTATTAAAGGACTAATCAACACAACTATGTTCATACCCCTAATCAGTGAATTTCTTACTCAAAACTATGGATTGAGAGACAAAGTCACTGTCCTGCGAGCAGTTCCTTTTGGGTCGATGGAACTGCCCCACAGGTATATTTTTAATTCACTGATCTTTGTGATTACTAGAGGCATGAATGTAGTTGTTAATGGACACCGGTTTAAAATGTGTGTTAGTGATGATATTTAGCTCATGATCCGTAGATAATTCTAAGTCCAGAAATGTAATAGAACTGGAGCTGAGTGAAGGTGAAAAACGGCGCTAACTCTATTAGTGTTTCACTAAAATCTATACAGTGAGTGGTTATTGCAAATCTATTGATTTAACAGTAATAAAAACGTGCTTAAATAACGTGCAAGTGATAATTTAAAAGGTTCAAACCCCCTGCTCAAACCCAGCTGGTAGGGACTGGTTTCGCTAGTCCCGCAAATCGTCACTTTCGTTGTAATCCAGGGGGAGCATGGAGGGAAATAGAACAAAAGAACAATCTAAGTGTAGCCAATTTTTGATATGTAAAATTTAAACTGAATGTCTTGTCTTGGCTCGTATGTTGTGCCTACTTACAAGATATAAGTTGTTTTCAAGAGGTTTAGACACACAATGGTCTCTGCTAGGTTAGATGTTCTCCACTCTGTGAAGCGGTCTCCAACTGTCAGCTCAGCAGCCAAGTGTATGTGAAGAAAAAGATACCATAGTGCAGACCAATACAATGGTAAAAACTAAACTTTATAATATAAAATGAACACTTACAATAAAAATGATTAATATGTGCATTGTTCACAATCTTATGTGATCAGGGGGAGAAGAGTTAGTTAGCTTCAGGCTCACCCGCCTCTTCCGATGGAATCCAATACGATCAGCCTCTCTCTGCGGTGCTGTGTCTCTGATGGTGGGCTGTGTGATCCAGGCTGTATCTTCCCGTGGGCTGTAGTACTCTCCTTCAGCTGCTGCACATCAGTGCTGCGCTTGGAGCTGCCCTTCGGGTGAATGATCTCGCCTCTCTCGCCGCCGGTACGTCACTTCCGCTTTGTTCCGTCACGTCACTTCCGGGCGCGGCTGGTTGGATTTCTAAATGGTGATCTCGCCTCTCTCCTCTCCCCTCTCAGGACGGCTCCCACTCTACGCGTTTCGCCAGAAAAGGGTGTGTGGCTTCCTCAGGAGTGTACCGCCCCTTACGCTCGGGTATCTTTTATATCCTCCTCAATTAGTATTTGATTGTAAACACTTGTACAAATCACTTAAAACACTTGGTCTGCACTAGTTGTTATCTCAGTTTCTATACATATAGTGGAGCACTTATTTGAGAATCAAATTCTCTGACTGGGTTTACAATTTAACCTCTTCCTTACTCTATAGAGATGTGGAATATATTCAATCCTAGTAATCTTATATTGAAATTATAATTAAAGGATGATCTCTACAATCAAAAGGAGATCAAGGGGTTTAGGTTTTGTCCTTAATCTGGGACTTGTTAGGTGGAGGGAATATGTTATTCAATAGGTCAATTTTGATAGGATCTAAATTGATCCCATTTTTCTTGCAGGGAATAGATTGCAAAATTGTAAATATCAATCGGGAGTCAAGGAAAAATGGAGAAAAAAAGGGAAAAAAAGGGGGGGAATAGGGGGAAAAATCCTTATGATAGATCCTAGGGGCCTTAGAGGATTAACAATCCAACATGAACTATTTGAATTGTATAAAAATGGGAGCTCCATCATATATATGGATACCTATACTATCATACATATTCCGCCAGGGTTATCAAGAGGGGTTGATGGTATATTCAATGTACAAATTAAATATATGAGAAATACATGACCTTTTTGATATCAATTTTCACAGTACAAGTATTAAAGTCAATAAATCGTTAGGACTTATAAAGCCCTATATTCTGTAGCACTTCTTCAATATACATATATACAGAGTCTTTATACAAATGCAGAAAAAAACTTTTCATATTGTGTGTATGTCTGGGGGAGCTAGGCTAGAGTGACAACAATGACATAAACATTTGGATAACAGATGTTCATTGCGTGCTGTGGGAGATGAAAAAAAGGAAAGAGACAACAGAAGATGGAGAAAGCAAAATACCAGTTAGTAACATCCAATGGTTTTTAATCTACAAAAATGGTGCCAGCTCTATTTCCATGTTCAGGCCCCTGGGGGAGAGGGTCCGCAACCTGTGAATCCAAAAAGTTTCCCTCTTAACGAGTTCCAGATTGCGATCTCCCCCCTGCCAGTGGCCCGCAACATGTTCTATAGGCATGTACGTCAGACCTGCGGTGTCCCCCTGGTGCTTTTCCATAAAGTGTTTGGAAAGACTGTGTGTTAGAAGAGATCTTTTAATGCTGCTCAGATGTTCTATAATTCTAGTTCGTATTGGTCTCTCAGTCTTCCCCACATACTGCAGTTTGCATGGGCACTCCAGGAGGTACACCACATGGTCTGACCTACAGGTCAAACTGGATTGTATAGTGAATCTCTCTCCTGTAGTGTTTGATGTGAATTCCAGTTTGTCATTGGATTTAAATTGACACGCTCTACATGTCTTACATGCATAAAAGCCTTTGCTAGATTGTAACCAGTTTTGAGGTTTAGTTTTTTGTTTAAGGACACTCGGGGCAAGTGTATTTTTTAGGTTTCGCGCCTTCCTGAAAACGATATTGGGGTGCTCTGGTAGTTCTTTTCCCAAAACTGGGTCATTCTTTAATATGGCCCAGTGTTTGTGTATGATTTTCCTAATTTCCTTAGCTTCCCCATTATATGTTGTAAGAAAAGCAAAATCCAGCTTATTGGTTGTTTTTTTGTCTTTCCCCTTTGATTTCAGAAGATCTTTCCTCTCCAATTGGTCTATTTTTAGTAAGGCCTCATCTAGCTTCTCCTCATTATATTTCTTTTCTATAAATCTTTCCTTTAGTTTTGTTGATTGTTGTAGAAATGTTTCTCTCTCACTGCAGTTCCTTTTAATTCTAGTGAACTGACTGGATGGGACCCCGTCCATCCACCTGGGAAGATGACAGCTAGTCCGCAAGATGTAGTTGTTTTTATCTGTTTCCTTAAAGAATGTTTTTGTCTTAATTAGATCATTTTCTATATAGATTTCTAGGTCTAAATAGTTAACTGTCTTGTCACTGTACTCACTCGTAAATTTGAGATTAAGCTCTTCGTTCTCCATATTTATTAGAAATTCTTTTAACTTACTTTCTCCGTTCCCCCAAATCAGATACACATCATCGATGAAACGACGCCAGAGGACCAGGCCCTCCCCAAGCTCTCCATTCGGCCAGATGTTATCTTCCTCCCAAGACGCCATGAATAGGTTGGCGTAGCTCGGGGCGAACCTGGTCCCCATCGCCGTTCCTCGTTTCTGCAGATAGTGACTGCCTTCGTACCAAAAGAAATTGTGCTGTAAAATAAACATAATTCCATCAATAATGAAATCTGCCTGTGTTTCTACAAGGTCTGTGTCTTTCATTAAAAATCTTTTTATGGCCCTGCATCCTTTGGTGTGATCAATTGATGTGTATAACGATACAACATCGCATGTAGCCATTATGAATTGTCTTTCCCATTTCACTTTACTTAGTGTGTTTAGTAAATCTGTAGTGTCTTTTAAATATGCTTTTTGTTGCGTGACATATTTCTGGAGGAATATGTCTATGTACAGTGACAAATTTGCTGTTAGTGAGTCAATCCCCGAGACTATAGGTCTGCCTGGGGGATTGACTTCACTCTTATGAATTTTTGGCAGCTGGTAAAATACCGGAACTTTTGATTTGTCACTGTACAGAAATCTATATTCCCCCTCATCAAGTACTTCAGTGTTCTTACCCCTCTCTAATAAACACTTAAGCTCTTCTGTAAATTCATTTATTGGATTCTTCTTCAATTTTATATATGTTTCCTCGTCCCCCAATAGTCTTAAAGATTCCTGGTTATACTTGTCTCTGTCCATTATGACAGTACCTCCCCCTTTGTCGGCCTGTTTTATGACCAATTCTTCATTATCTGTAATTTCTTTCAAGGCTGCTCTTTCTTGTTTGGTAAGATTTTCTTTTAGTTTTTGTTTACATTCCGCCAGGTTCTCGAAATCTGTATTTATCATCTGGAAAAAGGTTTCCAGATGATTACCCTTGGCAAATTGAGGGTAGAAGGAGGATTTAGGTTTTAGACCCGTATGTATCATGTTAGCCTCTTGTACCACTATTGGGGGGATACTAGGTCCCAATCTAGGGGCTTGGTCTTTGGCCATAAAGAATCTTTTAAGAGTAAGCTTACGAAGAAATCTATTTGCATCCATAAAGAGATCAAAACTGCTATGACTCTTTACTGGAGCAAATGACAATCCCTTTGAAATTACACTTTTTTGTGTGTCTGTCAATATAACTTTACTTAAATTGAATACACTACTCTTAGGCTCTATCTGGCACTTCTCTTTCTTTCGTGCTCCTTGTCTCCCCCCCCTCTTTCCTCTGACTGTCGGCTTCTTTTTAATTTCCCTTTTTCTTGTGTTCTCTGTTGGTAATTCGATTTGTCCTCTAAATTCGAAGACGTCCCTTTCTCTAAAAAAGAATCTACATTATCTTTTTCCCTTGTATGTGATTGACTCCTCTCCCTGCTTTTGTCTTTTCTGTCATGACTCCGTCCTGGAGACCTGTGTGTTTTTTGTCGTCTCTCTTTATCTCTTTGGGCTCTTTTATCTTTATTAATGGGTGTAAAATTGGCCCTGCTTCTCTCAATGAAACTGGAACTGTTTGAGGGTTTGGTGTCCACTGACCGTGATTCACCTTCCCCTCTCTCAGTCTCTGTTCTTGATCTTTCCCTAGAGGTGCTTTTATCTCTATTTGGTGCCCAGCTCTTGTAATTGTTACCCCGATAATGTTGACTGTTCTTGCCTCTGTAATTCCCTCTTCCCTGCTCCCATTCTCTTCTCATTCTTCTTTTTTTCCATGTCCTCTGTTCTCCCTTTAAATAGTCTTCCTCATCCCTTTTGAATTTGCCCAACTTGGCTGTCTCTACTTCTTTTTCTAATGTGTCAATTTTCTTTTGCAAGGCCTTATCTTTTTCTTTGAACTCATGAGTATCCTCTAAGGGAATTAGTCTTTCCTGGATTTCCAGTATATCCTCATCTAATTTCTTAAGATGGTTGTTTTGTTGTTCAATGATTAAATCTATCAATGTAAAAGAACATTTATTCTATTATTAGTTAGTAGTTGTGGAAACCTAAACAAAGCAGACTTCTATAATATTAAGATTTGATCAATTGTGACTTATTCCGGTCTGTTCCCTTCTTTTTGGGGTGAGGGAGAGAAGGATGGGCTGCAAACAGTAATGAAATGTGTAGCACGTGTGAACCACACTTTTGCAAAGGCTCACACTGATGTCAGCATGAATTAACCAGAAAAGCAAAGCTTAATTACAACATACCCAGCACCGGATGGAAAGTGAGAAAATGACTTAACAGCTGAATTATAAAAGAGACATCAGGTGCTTGGCGTAGAAGTTTAATCACTGGAAAATGCTTGTTCGTTTAAATGATTACAATACAAGGATACTGCATGTCAGAATATAAAAACGACAATACACAAAACACAGGGCATCTCCTCCCCATTCAAACAGAGTACAACTTATTTATTTAAGGCTCTATGACCCCTTGCTGCATGGTAAAGCTAGCGTGAATGTATATATATATATAGTGCAGAGTAAATGAGTACTTCAGTATTAGGTGATACCTTTTTTATTTGGACAAACAATTTATGTCATACTGTAGGACAAGCTTTCAAGAGTTCTCCTCTCTTCGTCAGGTCAGCAATACTGGTTTACAAATAAATCTATAGCTAAAACAGAGGTTTGGACAGCAGAAATAAGCAGAGATTTAGATAAGGTAGGTGAGAAAGGGATGTTTGAAGAAGGTGACAAGTAACAGCATGGAGGGGGAAGGGGATGCTGCGGGGGGGGGGGGGAGAATGTGGATAAGAACATTGGCATTATGTCCTCTTGTTTTGGTGTCAGAGCCTTATAATTCTCAGTTCAAATGTTTTCCGTTCTTGGGTGCGTTTAAACATTCCATTGAGGATTTAGATTTTTAAACCATTTATGGAATCATCTGGTTGTGGGAAATGATGTCTCACGGGTGAGCAGTATCTTCCTTCTTCATGGTGTTGTATAGAGTGTCTGTGCTTATTCATTCTGCCTTGAAGCTTTTGGCTGGTTTCACCAATGTAGTATCCTTGGTCACATTTGTTGCATTGAATCATATATACAACATTCCTGGATGTACAACAGTTTGATCATATACTGATTATAGCCCTCCATTATTATCTCCTAATAGTAAGCTTAATAGTAGCATTATTATAATATAGTGCCATTTTGCTGGACATGGCTCCCTTTAACATTGACAACGGAATAAAGACTTGCATCAGACGTCACCTTCGCGATTCTCGCGAGAGCTGGAGGACGGGGAGCTAAGAGACTGGAGGCAGCTGTGCTTGTGTTTGGACTCGCCGTCCTGGCGTTCCACGTGGAGTCCAGGTGATACGTGTAACCAACACTGCAGCGAGGAGAGGATCTTTGTATCCGACATGCCTTTATTATCTGCTACTTTGTAAGTTGCTGTCTTTGTTTGCATTGAAGACTAATACAAATATACTTCACCATATCTGCTGCTTCTCTGCTTATTTTCTAGGTTCTTCGTCAACTTGGTTACCTCACTTAGTTTAATCATTGCTGTATCCCATATATTGATTTTAATATATTCATAATTGAACTGTATTTGCGCCTGTGTTTTTCCCTTTCCATATATATATATATAAATATTTTTGACGAAAAAGAACAGAAATGGAGTAGTGTCTATTGTGTACTGGAACCAAAAAACTATGATAAAGGCTGACTAATAGATAGCTATGCTGACCTATGGATGTAATGGAGTGAGTGTTAATGATATAAAACAGCCTAATATGTAACTCATTTATAACTAGAAAATACAACCAAATATATTTAACCTAATATAACTCTAACATAAAATTGCTATGTAAAATAAACATATAAAAAATATGTGAATGTATAAGAAGAACCAGTCCACAAAACACAATCCTCCGGAGTCTTGCTGCCTGAGCATGAGGATCACCAATCCCACAAAGATATCTGCAAAAGACAAAAATAAAACAGGCGCACTCCTAGTGTGTTAAAGTATAAAAATAATGTTATCTGACTGGAAAATATAAAAGGCGCACTCACAAACAGAGCTTGGATATGAGCATGTATGAGATATACTCTATCGCCAAGCTGCAGCATGGATGCAAATGAAAACATTCTCAGATGGTAAGGTGCCTCTTTCACTGCACACGGTAGTCCAAAGGGTGTCTTGGTATTCTGAATACCGGATAGGGTAACCACCTTGTGTCCCACAAAGATTCTTCCTCTGGCCACACATACACTTCCTTGGATTAGTTCCTGTTCATTCAACACCACGCGGTGTGGATCCAGGGCAACATACCCGCCCTCTGCAGCCTGGAAATAAGGTAGTCTGTCTCTATGTTTTGGTGCCCAATCTCACTTAGGGTGGGGGTAAAAGGGCTACATAAGTAACCAAGTAAATATTATTATTATTATTGAAGTGTTTAAACGTTATACTTATTACTTGATATGTTTTTCTCCGGAGCTGATATCCATTAATATCAGCACCGGAGACCCTCGGCATCAATCCGATGCAATAAAAATGTATTAACAGGCAACTTCATTACCTTAGCGGCTAACCGCTAAGGCAATCAAGGGGTTAAGGAACAACAGCAGCTTTATTGGGGGCAGAGGGGGTGAGCAACGTAGGTACTTGGCCCTTCATTCACCCCCTCTGCCCCAATAAACATTACAAAATGTACTAAACACCAATACATAACCCACCCACCCCTGTGGCCCAACATAAAACAATAAAAAAAAAATTATACACAGAATTGATACCAGAGGCTGGTGGGAGTCCCCGGGTGGTCCCCTATGGGTGTACATGGGTCTCCGGGTGGTCCCCGTGGGTGTCTGAGGGCCCTTGGTGGTCCCCACTGGTGTCTGGAGCCCCTCAGGTTATCCCCACGGGTGTCTAGGAGCCCTCGGGTGGTCTCCATGGGTGTTCTCCGTGGGTTTCTGGGGGTCCTCGGGTGCTCCTCACGTGTTTCTGAGGTCCCTCGGGTGGTTCACGCTTGCCTGCGGTACAAATCCTATTGCAAAAAAAAATTGGAATATGTTTCAATAAATACACCTCCCCCTCCCACCCCCAACACATATAGTACAGTAATGGGCAAACTAACTATTATCCGGATATGGATAATAGCTCATTTACCCATTATTAAATAAAACATTAGCCAGCCAGCATAAATAAAGTAAATAAACCTTTCTACGTACCCCTGCCATCATGAAGGGCATCCTCGTCAGCATACTGCAGGTCCATGTCCTCCGATGCCAGCAAGAATTCATTAAAAAAATACAATCTAATGGCCCCTAAGCCCTTAATCACCTTAGCGGATAATAACCACTATAGAAATCAAGGGGTTAACCCACCTTCTCCCGCTACCCACCCTGGAGGCCTAACCACCCACCCCGGGCCCACTATACCCTGGCATAGTGGTATACCATACCCATAAAATATGAGCATGATAAGCCGCTATAGCAGTCAATGGTCACCCTAATACAAACGCATAAAGGCCCAAAATACACAATAATAAAATATATACACAAGCACCTAAACAGCACAATTCAATAAATAAAAACACTAGCCAACAAATTAAATAAATGCAAGCACTAGCTACTAAAAAAATACAAGCACTAACTAATCAATTTTAACCAATAGCCAAAAAATCAATTAATTAATAAACCACTAGCCAAACTACTTTTTATTAAATACTTTAGGGAGAGGGGGGAATGAAGAAAATAAAAAATGGGGGGGGGGGGGGGGGAAGGGTACAAAAAATAGAGATGGGAGAAAGTACACATTCATTTACAATTTTACCTAACAAGACTTCTTAAAATATTCTATCACACAGTTAATATAAATATCAAATTTTTTTTTTTTTATTACAACAAAATTAAGTGGGTATTAATTTCTGGTTGATTTTCACTCAGAATCCAAGGTAACCACACCTTCTGAAAATCTGTGTAGGTGTCGTTATTAAGACTAACCAGTTTTTCCATGTAGCAAATCTGCCCGACTTTATTTTTAACTTTGGGAATTGAGGGAATAATAGTTTGTTTCCATACTGCCGCTAATTTGCGTCTTGCGGCTGAAGATATGTGGCACAGTAATTTATTTTCATGTCTCGTGAGGAGGTAATAGGGTTTGTTTAAAAGAAATAACCAGGGATCCATTGGTAGGTCCAAACCGAAAAACCTTTGTGACCACATTTTGATTTCCAGCCAATAAACTGCTATGAATGGGCATCCCCACCACATATGTATAAATGTGGATTGTGCTCCACATTAAATAGTTGGGTACTCTGGGATGAATTTAGCTAGTCTCATGGGGGTTAAATACCACCTCATCATAACTTTATAGGCATTTTCTCTGATTGTGATACACATTGATGATGTGGCAACCTTTTGAAAAATATCATTCCAGTCTTCCATGTCTAATACCTCCCCCAGGTCATCCTCCCATTGTAGCATATATTTCAGTTTTTGATTCATTTGTGGAGGAGGGCTAACAAAGTATCAATACAATTTAGATATCAGTCCAGTTGTGTTACTATCTGCTAGACAAAGTGACTCAAATCTAGTTAACAATTCGGGGGGTCGGATGTTGTTATAAAAGGCTTTCAATTGAAGGTATTGGAGGAACTGATTGTTTGGGATAGCCTTTTCTTTGTGGAAATATTCAAATGTTCTGGGAAATCCTTCTGAACCTACATCTTTTAATCTTGTGATACCTGCTGTTTTCCAGTCTATAAACCTATTACGGCCTATTCCTGGACCAAATTCTGGGTTATCATATAGTGGTGTCATAAGTGTATTTCGTCTTGTAAGGAAGTGTCGATTTGCCACTGAGTTCTATAATTTGAGTGAGTGGGCTATAATCTGGCGGGATTTGAGTATTTCGGGTCTCTTTCTCACTGGGGACCCTAGAAGATTACTTAATTCGACTGGGGCAGCTAAATCCGTTTCCAATGATACCCAGCATCTGTGGACTGGATTAGAGTGCCATAGTATTAGTTGGCTTGTTTGGGCTGCCTTGTAATAGGACATAAGGCATGGTAGTCCCAGGGCTCCTGTCTTGTTTGGTATATTTAAGATTTTCTTACCAATTCTTGGTGTTTTATTTTTCCAGATAAATTTGTTTATAATAGACTGTAGAGTTTTAATTTCCTCTAATACCAATGGAATGGGTAGAGTTTGGAAAAGATACAGAAGACGGGGCAATATGTTCATTTTTATACTGTGTATTCTGCCTATCCATGATATAGCGTGGTCGGACCACTTCCCAATATCAGACTTAAGAGCTCTTAAGACCTTTGGATAATTCTCCCTATACAGAGAACTATACTTTTTGGAGATAAATATCCCTACGTATTTGATCGTATTCGGTTGTATGGCAGGACGGCCTCGCGGTGGGGTCAGTAAGACGCTAGACACAATGGGAAACTTTAAACTCTAGTGGTTTATTAGCCACAACCAAAATAAGTACGGTTGCACTGTCCCTTTAAGAAACTACTTTCTTGAAAATAAAGCCTATTCCCGTTAGGGAAACTAACTCACTTCTTGAGCCCTTACTAACAGGACAGCCAGCTAATCTGGTTATGCCCAAAACATAAGCTACACAAAGTATAACCAATAAGTATAATAATAATGTCTTATCTGTGATACAGCTCCAACAGCAAACAGGAACACGGTTCCGGGGAGCAGGCTGTGTCCAGCTCGCAGCAATCTTTATCTTTATCCTGGGTTGGGGTCCCAGCTGGTCCCAGCAGCAAAGCTCCTTGCAGGACTGGGGGACCAGAGCAACAGCTAGGGCTTCCTAGCCGGGAGAGTTCTCTCCACCCTCACGTGGAAAAACAAGCTCACCTTGTGTGAGCAACTTCCTGCTTTTTAAAGCACTTGTTTCACTGATGAGTTCAGTCCCTGTTTAATCAGTCTTCAGCTGTGCTTTCTCTGTCTGAGGAGAATAACACTCTGTGAACTGGCTGCAGCACCTCTCCATTCCCTGTTCCAGCCTACTGAGTCAGTGACTCTGTCACAGTTGCCATTTAAAATCAAAGTTTAAATCAATCAATTTAATTTGATCTTTAGGCAGATTTATATTTAGTGTCTCAGATTTGTTACTATTGATTTTGAAACCTGAGATATCCTTAAAAGAAGACAGAGTGGAGTATAAATTTGGAAGTGAAGTTTGAGGTTTGGTTATTGTAAGGATCACATAATCTGTATAAAGTGCGATTTTGTATATCTGACTCTTCACCTGAACTCCTGTTACATTTGGGTTGTTTCTTATGTTTGCAGCTAGTGGCTCCATACAGAGGGCGAATAGTAGTGGAGATAAGGGACATCCCTGTCTGGTTCCATTTTTTATAGGAAAAGTCTCAGAGGAGACAACTTGGGAGAATATTTTTGCAGATGGTGTAGTGTATAAAGACTTGATGGCTCTAAGGAAAGGGCCTTCCACTCCAAATGCCTGCAATGTTTTTGACATGTATTTCCAATCGATTCGGTCAAACGCCTTTTCTGCGTCAAGGCTCAGGACCATCGATGGTATTTTATTTTTGGTAGCTAATGACACCAACTCAATAATGCGTCTGGTATTATCCGCAGCTTGTCTTCCAGGGATAAATCCCACCTGATCCGGATGAACCAGAGATGGGAGAACTTATTTAATCTATTAGCTAATATTTTGGAGAATATTTTTAAGTCAGAGTTTATTAAAGAAATTGGTCTGTAGTTCTTATAGTCTGTAGGGTCTTTTCCATCTTTATGGATTAGTGTTATTGTTGCCTGGAGCATACTGTTGGGAAATTGGGAGTCTATTAGTATAGAGTTGAACATATTTAATAGTACTGGGGCGAGGATATTAGCTTTTTTTGCGGCAATCAGGGGTACAAATAACCTTTCGTTTGAGAATATCAACCTACAAGTCTTCCAGGACCTTTCTCCCACCACCCTCGCTAGATGCAGAGGCTTGCAACATATCACTTCAGCCCTGAGGGGAAGGGGAATTCAATACCGTTGGGGGTTCCCATTTCGATTGATGGTGGTGAAGGAGGGCACAACGCACTGCCTGAGAAATCCGGAAGGCGGACCAGCATTCATGAGGGCCCTGGGTTTAATGCACAAACCACCTCAGGAGGCTCAACTAAATCGAAATAGCCAAGAACAGAGACGGAGCAAAATAGGCCCTTCTGGAGACCGCCAGAGACCGGTGGTGCCTTTGGAGGATTCGGATGAGATCTAGGAGTTAATCCTCTGGTCTGGAATCCCACTCAATGTTTCCCTCCATTGTCCCAAAAGAGAGCAAGGCCATATAAAAGTCTCCTGACTGAAGTCTCCAGTTGAGGCAGATACATCTGAAGGATGATATCGTTGGTTCACGGTCGGGACCTGGAGGGGCCTCATTGGGGGGTCTAAGGACCAGACGCTTTTGAGAGTATCGTATTGTTGTATTGTTCTTATTCATAGTGGTTTTAAATAAGGAAAAGGTGTTAAAAGAAAAAGATGGATCAAAAAAAAAAAATATATAGATAAGATAAGTTAAGTTATTGTTAAAATATTTGGTTATAAGCTGTTGAATTACTTGTTGTGCACTAATTCTGTAGTCCTCTGCCACGGCCGGGTTGTTACGACCCTCCCAGATATCCGGCCGTACTCCCCCGAGAGGTTGATGCACCTAAGTGCAAGCTCCTCTATTCATTCATTGGTATTCCATTCATCTGTTTTATCCAAGGGCAATCGAGCTACAGGACATAATTGTCCCCAAAAGCTCTACATTCCCCCCCCCCCCCCTTGTTTTTTCTCTCTCTTCCCCACCCCCCCCCCCTTTTTCCCATATAATAGAGTACTACCCTATCACATTCAGAACATTCAAAACAGAGTGAATTCCTCTTCACTAATCATCCAATTTACTAATTACCACACTGAGAAATAAGATAAATTTGCTCTTTCCATATAAATGGCAATAGTAATTATATCACACAATGTCAAGGGTCTTAACGAACCCTGTAAGAGGAAAATGGCCATGACAGAATATAAGAGATATAAGAGCGATGTAATCCTCCTACAAGAGACGCACTTTAAGAAGAACAATATCCCTTCATTCATTGATAAACAATACAAACAGGTTTTTCATTCGACTGCACCAGCAAAAAAAAGAGGAGTTACTATTCTATGTAATAACAAAATTCCTTTTAAAGTTACCCAATCTAAATCAGATGGAGATGGAAGATATCTAATCCTAACAGGATCGCTATACGGTCAAGACTTGACCTTCGCCAGTGTTTATGCCCCTAATGAAACCAGCGCCAAATTCTTCACTAAATTCTTCTGTACCCTAAAAAAAGTAGCTAGAGGTAGGATGGTAATTGGAGGTGATTTTAACTTAGCCATGGACCCAAACACTGATAGGACTGGGCCTGTAACCATTCGAAGAAAGGCAGATCATAGGGCCCTGATCAAAGATCTGGAGGAACTCCATTTGGCAGATGGATGGAGAGAACTTAACCCAACAAACAGGGAATTTACTTTCTACTCTCCTCATGGTTCACACTCCTGTATAGACTATATTTTTATTTCCTCTAGAGCAATACCATACTGTGCATATTCAAAAATACATACTGTGGCCTAGTCGGATCATGCCCAGGTGGAGATGAGATGCTCACATCTTAACATGCCCCCAAATTCAGCCCAATGGAAAATAAATGAGTCCTTACTCAAAATACCTGAAATTAAAAAAATACTGGAGTTCTTTTTCAAAACCAATACAGGCTCTGTATCATCCCCCTTTGTTCTCTGGGAGGCCCATAAGGTCAACCTTAGAGGAAAGCTAATCAGTATTGCAGGAAATAGAAAGAAAGAAAGGGAAGCCAATATAAAGAGGGCACAAACAAAAGTGGAAGAAATAACAAAATTACACCAAAGAGGGAATCAACATGTAGATCTAAATAAAGTAAAGGAGGCCAAAACTGAACTGAATCTCCTTCTCATGGCTAAGGCAGAACAATCCCTCACCTTTACTAAAGCTACATTTTTTGAGAAATCAAATAAACCTGATAAAATGCTGGCCGCTAGACTTAGATCAGTTCCAACAAACCGTAATATCCACGCAATCAGACAAAAATCAGGTATTCTCTCAGCAAATCCGACACTTATAATTAAGGAATTCCAGGCCTTCTATTCCAAATTATATGACGGTAATAAGACTAAACAAAGCAAACAATTAACAACCAAAATGGAAAACTTCCTAGATTCAGCTAATCTCCCCACAATTACTCCAGACGATAAAGACAAATTAGCCCAAAATTTCACACTCGAAGAAGTTCTCAGGGTTATTAAAGATCTCAAACCGGCTAAGGCTCCGGGGCCCGATGGCTTCTCCAACTTATACTATAAAAAATTCTCTAAAGCCAAACTACTTTTTCTGTAGTTTTTTGCTCATTACACCAACAAAGTGCTACCTTGTTCATTTATAGGATACACAGCCTCCTTCTGATCTATCAAAGTGATATCAGCAAGATTTGTCTGGTATTACCTAAGGTTAAGACTGTTTTCTGTATACCTTTGCCAGGTCTGCCAGTTGGTTAATTTTGTCAATCTGCATCTAGTTGCAAATCGTATCACCATACTAGAATACATCTTTCTACAAGTGTTCCTCACCCATTTGAAAGAGATCTTAAACTACTTGCTATCAAGGATTTGCCCTTGAAGATTATTCCAGTTTATAAAGCTGCAGATAGGTTCTCATACGTACAGAAACTGCCTAGAATAGCTCTCTCATAACAAATAGCAATATATACACATGTAATTCATATTGCAAGAGAGAATAGCTATGGATTCCAGTTCTATTGTTATCCAGCCATTATAGCCTGGATTACAGGAGCCTATACATCAACTATTCATAGTGTTTGTGTTAGTCGCATATATTAATTAGTCACCCTCTCTTTTTAACTGATTTTAAAAGTTTGAGTGTATTTAATTTATCACATGATGTATTAAAGTTTATTTTAATTTAATATTTTGTGATCCTACAAATACACTATATAACAAGGTATTTTTTCTAACACATTTAACCCATTACCCACCTGTTCAGCCATCGCTAGACGTCAGGACTAGGGTTTATTTTGTGCCAAGAGACACCTCAACCGGTACGATCATTTGCACAGTATCTATCTCTATATAGATATTTGGGTTATTTAGAAGTGCACCTTACAAAAGGATATTTCTTTCTTTCCCTCCCCCTGTTTTTGTGCATTTATTAAGCTTTCTAGGAAGCTCGTTATCCTGGGTGAGCGGGCGTTCTCTGTTATTCTAATATATAGCCTTCTATGACATGAAATACACCAATGACATACATAGGTTTATTGACTATGTACTAATGGAATTGGGGCTAAGCAGGACTGACGCATTAATTAATTAATCATATAACTCATTAAGTCACTTTGCTCTTACATGGGACTGACACTTTGATCCACTACACATGTCCCTGTCATTATGTAACTTACTTACTACATGGGACTAATTCTTTAATCATTAAACAGGTCACTTTGGTCGTACCTGTGACTGACGTTTAAGTTATTTTAGCCCACGATCCCACGCCATGCTAACCTTCCTTGCATTTTTTATATTGCTTTCATCATCATCATCAAAAAAAGACTATTTGAAAATCTAGTATGATGATTGCTGTTTAAAAATGAACGAATTCTCCCCGACGTGTACTGAAATATCCCAAAATTTATATTAAAAAAAAAAAAACAGCCTATAAAATACCCAGATGGAAAAGGATCTGTGATGTGAACAGATGGTAGGTTTATATCTAGTTTTTATTGAGTAGCATGGCTTTAGTGAGACAGTTACAGAGAAAATATTAACACCAGGAAGCAATTTTCAGTTATAGCTTTTAACAGCTTTTTCCCCCTCAGTACCAAAAATGTTTATTTTAAAAATTTGATGCAATCAAGTCTTTCAACTGTAGAGATGGTAAAGAAGCACTCAAGCATAGCAGGCTAAAAAATACTTTTTCAAACAACTTATAGTAATCGGCTTCCTTAAAGATTAAACCCCATTAAAGGGGCAGTACCCCCCTAAGACTAAAGTGTACTTGTGGCCGTGACATGTTTAAACTTTAGAGTGTCCTAATGATGTACTTGGTACGGCATGGGTCCTGGCCAGGAATATCATGGGCAATTGCTCATTTTTTAGGGCATCTGGAGCCTGATCACATATCATGACACGGAAGTGACGGAGGGACCTCTGAGGCTTCGTCACTGTAACGGTCAGTCGGTTCCTGGACCAAAGTGTACTAATGGCAGTGACATGTTTAAGGGGTCACTCCCTCCTAGGGGCAAAGTGTACTAATGGCAGTGACATGTTTAAGGGGTCACTCCCTCCTAGGGGCAAAGTGTACTAATGGCAGTGACATGTTTAAGGGGTCAGTCCCTCCTAGGGGCAAAGTGTACTAATGGCAGTGACATGTTTAAGGGGTCAGTCCCTCCAAGGGGCAAAGTGTACTAATGGCAGTGACATGTTTAAGGGGACAGTCCCTCCTAGGATAAAGTATAGTAATGGGAGTCAAATGTTTAAGGGGTCACACATTTTTACCCACATATAACATCTATATGTATTTTTAAATCATTTAATAGTCAGTTTGTAAACACGGTGAGCTGAGCCTTTCCTCAGCTGCTCCCTTTTGTCTGATGTATGTATGTATTTATATATTTATGTACAGTATATCTTTACTTATATAGCACGCACAGTGTATTCAGCGCTTTACAAAGACAATACAGCAGAGGAAATTATAATAACATAAGCGCACCAAAATCATGCAATAGGAAAGGCAATCCCTGCCCCGGAGAGCTTACACTCTAAGTGGTATGTTGGAAAATATACAGAGACAGCAGGTGAGGGAATAAGTGCAGGAGATGGCAGTATTTGGCACGAGTGACTGTGGGACAGTAGCCATGGGTCCAGGCTATTGGGATGCTTGCTTTAAGAGGTGGGTTTTCCGGTCTGCCTTGAAGATGCTTGGCGAATACTCAGCCTGAGGGAGTTCCACAGAAAAGGTTCCGTGAGGGAAAATCATTTAAGGTGAGAGAGACTTGTAGAGGTGAAAGGGGTGGAAAGGAGAAAGTTATGGGTCGAGTGCAGGAGATGAGCAGGGACCGACCCCAGTCACTGCCTGTGCGCACCTGCAGAAAGCGCGATGCGCGACCTCCTTGGCCAAAAGACAAGAAATGTGTCTTTTGGCGCGGCGGCCAAGCGCTGGCTACGTCACGGCGGCGGTTTAGTCAATGAGGATGAACCAGCTGCGTGACGTTATGGCTACAAACCTCCGGCAACCCCCCCCCCCCCTCCATTGCGGTTTCCTACTCTTTTCTTGGCGCGCGTTCCAGACCAAACAGATCGCAGCTGAGACTGGTGCCAGGCCGCAGGATAAAAAAGCACTTTATTGACAAACATTCCCCCATTAAGAGGCCCACTCCAATTTGATCAATATTCAAAATTATGAAAGCAGCCAAATATTTTCTATTAGCGCAGTTACATTTCTTTAGGGTAGCCAATTAGACCGTTCTGCCCAAAAGGTTTTCTGGTCGGAAATGTCAGATGCACCATTAAAGTAAATGTTTCCTTTATTTTGTGCTTTTGCAAAAATTAGTCCATCTCTATTTTCTTCCTGTCTCTTTACTCCTAACCTTATCTGGTAATTGTTTTTCTTCTCCTTTATCTCTTTGACTGTAAACAAAAGGATTAACAATGTATCTGTATATTGAAGAGATTACACACAGTCAAATCACAAAAGTGTCAATCAAGAGTGTTAAAAACCCTTCAAAGCACTGGGTTACCCCACAGGTATTACTAGTTTAAAGTATTATTTTAAAATGCTTACTGCATGTTACATTTAATCAAAATGGTGTCAATCCTATATTTAACATGTCATAGTTATGAAGTCACTTTGCTCCTACAAGGGGCATATCCTTTAACGCATTAAACCTGTGACTGCTCTTAGGTTACTTTGCTTGTATGTTGGACGGCCTCCTTAACCCAATAAATACATAGGACTGACCCTTTCACTGCTGCACTACGTTATAGTTGAGATATAAATACAGTATGCTGCTGCATCTCAGTATTGCCCGGCACATGGCAGTGAAGTTCTGGGACAAATCCTCTCTGCCCAAACCTTCAGCAGGAGCAGTTGGGGATCTTTTACGGTTGTTCACGTAGCTGTCCTGACTAGCCAGCTCGCTGTTTGTCTTCGCTGCTGCTGCTGTTCTTTCGTGGCGTTCAATTGATTGATTCACAGTTAGATGGGTGGAAAATCAATGAAAAGATATGGAGTTCTGGTTCTATCTACAAAGGGACAGCAGCACAGGAAAGTGACAGGAAGGCAGTCACACAGGGAAACTTGTTGACATGTGAAATGAGATAGTAGTATTCCTTTGAAAGATGTGTGTTTATATGTTTATGTGTAGTGTTAGGACCTGCATTCATTTTGTTTATACCTTGACGTTGGTATGCAGGCTTATGACGCTTTGGTCAAAGGGTTTAACTAAATAACCAAGTAAATATTATTATTATTGAAGTATTTAAACTTTATACTTATTACTTTATATGTTTTGTTAATTGGACGGAGCATTGGGCACCGCTGTCTTTTGTTGTATACATTTGCCCCGCCCAGTAGCACTCATTTTGACATAAATATATATTCATGATGTGGTGGGTGTGGGAGTTTGAGCTGGGAATGTGTGTTCATCAATTTCTGACTGGTAACAGTTGTATGGAGGTAGGTGACACCTCCCCCCAGAGCTCGCCCTTCCTCACCTTTTTAACTTGGGAGGTCTTTTCACTTTGCTGCAAGAACAGGATCTACTCTGGTTGTTTCCCCTCATACAGAGGTAAAGGGAAGGGGTCACAGTTTAGTGTTAGGACCTGCATTAATTTTGGTTATACCTTGACGTTGGTATGCAGGCTTATGACTCTTTGGCCAAAGGGTTTAACTAAATAACCAAGTAAATATTATTATTATTGAAGTATTTAAACTTTATACTTATTACCATACAGGCATACCCCACATTAACGTACACAATGGGACCGGAGCATGTATGTAAAGCGAAAATGTACTTAAAGTGAAGCACTACCTTTTCCCACTTATCGATGCATGTACTGTACTGCAATCGTCATATACGTGCATAACTGTAGTAAATAACACTTTTCTAACAGGCTCTATAGTCTCCCCGCTTGCGCACAGCTTTGGTACAGGTAGGGAGCCGGTATTGCTGTTCAGGACGTGCTGACAGGCGCATGCGTGAGCTGCTGTTTGCCTATTGGGCGATATGTACTTACTCGCGAGTGTACTTAAAGTGAGTGTCCTTAAACCGGGGTATGCCTGTATATGTTTTGTCAATTGGATGTAGCATTGGGCACCCCTGTCATATGTTTATGTGTGTATAGATATATTTGGAAGGCTAAAGCCTGTAATTGTAATGTATGTATGTATGTATGTATGTCTTTATTTATATAGCGCCATTAATGTACATAGCACTTTACAGTAGTAATACACATGACAATTATATAAATAACAAATAATACAAATAACAGATCATGGGAATAAGTGCTTCAGACATAAAAGTAAAATTTCAGAAGGGGAGTCCCTGCTCCGAAGAGCTTACAATCTAATTGGTAGGTAGGAAGAACGTACAGAGACAGTAGGAGGGCATTCTTGTAAGTGCGTCTGCGGGGGGTGCCATGGTGCTACTCATATGCTTCTTTTAACAAGAGTGTCTTAAGGTGGGTCTTAAAGGTGGATAGAGAAGGTCCTAGTCGGGTATTGAGGGGAAGGGCATTCCAGAGGTGTGGGGCAGTCACACTGATTGTGAGGGAGTAGCGATTCTAGCCCAGGCTTTCAGCCTGCCATGCTGCAGCAGGCTGCTAATAATCTCAGCTAAACTTTGTCTTCAAATATTGAGCATTTTCCCGACTTCTTTCGCTAGCTTCTATATAGACCAGTGATTCTCAACCAGGGGTCCCGCTGATTAAGACGCAATTGCATAGGGCTGCAGAGCTGAAGTCACGAGACTACAGCAACGGAAGTGTTGATCAACGTCTATCTCAGTGATTCCCAACTTTTTGTGTTTGGAGGAACCCTTTAAGTATTTTGAAAAATCCCGGGGAACCCCTATCTGGCTGGCACATATTAGCCGCGCTTACAGTGCTGGCAACGCCGCGCCCAAAAAAAATGTATTGACACCGTCACGTGCGCTTATAGTAGGAGCGACGGCTTGGTCGCAATCGCTGGAAGTCACTTCAATTTGATTTTTCCAGCGACCGCAGCGTGACGTCAGCGTCGCCGGCACTAGGTTAATTTCACACCTCACAAGACCCCTCTATTTCCCACCCTCTACCCATGTATTTCTCTCTCCCCTCCGTCTCACATACTCTCCCCCCTCCCACCTCGCATGTATTTATCTCCCCTGTGTTTTACTCCCTCTCTTCCTCACTCACTCCCCCCCTCTCTCCTATCACTCGCCCCCACCTTCCGTCAATTACCCCATTCACTCAATCCCACCCACAAAATACATACCAAAAAGCCCCACCCCACAAAACGTAATAAAAATACCCACCTCCGCCAGTATATATTAAAAAGACCCCCACCACCTCAATACATTTTTAAAAGACTCCCACCCGCCCAATACATATTTTAAAATATTGGGCCGAACGGGTAAAATCATCATCATCATTCTCATATACCCCCCCGCATCTCCCATCTCCCTCTCTTCCCCCATATGCCTACCTCAGGTGGTGGAGGCGGTTGCGGGCAGGAGGCAGCAGATGCAGAGGCGGCGACTGCAGACACGCACGCGCTAGCAGAAGGCACCGGAAGTGCCGCACTGCTAGAGAGCGGCTGTGAGCAGGCTCTGGGGGGGGGGGGAGAGCCGGGGGGAGGGGGAGCCAGGGAGAGCCGGTGTGCCAGAGGGAGGGAGAGACGGGGTGCCCGGGAAAGCTGGGGGAGGGAAAGCCAGGGAGAACCGAGTCGGGGCGAGGGGGAGAGCCAGGAAAGCTACTGCGGGTGGTTAGGCGGGACCCCTGGTTGAGAATCACTGGTCTATATAGAAGCAGGGCCCAAGATAGAGAATATCTATTGATCCCAAAAACTCCTCATGAACAAGGGACAACTAGAGATAAAACAAAACATAAGGTTCATTGAGACTTACAATGATCAATGGTCCAAGATGCGGAATATACTTTAAAAACACAGGCATACAGTATCTTATTAACAGTTATGGATTTGAGAGATATATTGCGCAACAATATTAATCATACTAGTAGATATGTCTCTAACTTGAAAGACAAATAGGTGCATAGCCATTATTCTCAAAAGACAAACATACCCAATGCTACATCCAATCCCTTCCCTACCTTACCTTGGTTTGCGGTGGAGGAGGCGGCGGCAGCGCAGGCAGGACTGCACGCTCTAGCAAGCAGCAGCAGGAAGTGCCTCAATGCTAGAGCGCGCTGCTACCCAGCGAGGGGGAGAGCAAGTGACAGCGGGCTTGCGGGGGGTGCGGGCTCTCGGGGGAGTGCGGGGGGGGGGGGGGCGCGGGAGAACGGACTCGGGAGGGAAGGGGAGAGCAGAAAGCCACCTCGGGCCGCACAGTGAGTGGCCCGCGGGCCGTGTGTTGTGCAGGCCTGATCTATAGAGATCAATAATTCTGTTATATCTCTAATCATATTTTGAATGGTAAGCCAACAGTTTTGGATGGCAGGGCATGACAACCAGATATGGACCATATCCAACTTCTGTCCACAACCCCTCCAACACAAATCAGAGGCCTCCGGGTAGATTTGTTTCAAACTACTTGGGTTGAGGTACCAATAATATAAGATCTTATAGATGTTTTCTTTTATCTTAGTACATACTGTATAGAGGTTTTTGCTGCGAATTCCCAGATGTCTTCCCATTCATCATAGTCAATATCCAGATATAAATCAGCAGCCCACCTAAGCATATAACAATGGTCTGGAGTGTTGCCTGATGCCTCGAAGTCTAGATATATTTTCGAGATCAGACCCTTCTGATAGGTTCCTTTCCTGCAGAACATCTCAAAGTTCGAAAGTTCAGGGAAGAGGAAATTCCGAGAGACTGCATGTATAAAATGTCTGGTTTGGACATATTTAAATTGGGGAAGGTCTGGGATATCAAACTTGCTGCGGAGATCTTGGTAACTGAGAACTTTTCCTTTACTTTGAAAATCTGCGATTGTGTTGATATGTTTGGTTTTAAATTGGTTGAATAGTTTCGAATTACAACCTGGGGGGAAGTTAGGGTTATTAAAAAGTGGAGTGAGTTGGGAAATATGTGAAGCTAACTTAAATGTATCTTTCATTTTATTCCAGGTGTTCCATGTACACCTCATCGCTCCCAGTTGAGCAATTTTCATAATAGACTCGTTTCACGGGGCCCCAGATTGACATTGGTAGAGAGAGTGTTTTTGAATAGTGGGACTCAATGGCCAACCAACAATACAATTTTTGGTCAGCATTCCAGACTACCACTTGTCTAAGCTCAGCAGCCTGGTAGTATCTCAGTATATTTGGAACTCCCAAGCCCCATCTCACTCTTGAGGTCAACATAACTGACCTCGCCATAAAAGGTCTCTTATTTTGCCAAATAAACTGGAATATTCTATTTTGCAAGTTTTTTAATTCTGATCCAGGAATCTGTATCGGAGGATTCTGGAAATAATATAATAATCTAGGTAGAATATTCATCTTGACTGATACTATCCTCTCAATCCATGATATCTGGAATTTGTCCCAATTCAACAGGTCCTTCTTGATCCTATCAAATAAGGGAGGGTAATTGCATTGATAGAGGGAGCTGCAATGCCTAGCAATATGGACTCTTAGGTACTTAATATGGGAGGGGCACCATCTGTAATGAAAATTTAGTTGTAACAATTTAATTTCTTGGGTTGGTAACATCAGGTTTAGGGCCTCAGATTTATCTTATTAATTTTATATCCCGAGATCCTGCCGAACTCCGTCAGAAGATATTGAAGATTATGGAGTTATGTTAATGGGTTGGCTAGTGTTAATATTATGTCGTCCGCGAAGAGCAAGATTTTATCATTTATATCCCCAATTAAAATGCCCTGAATATTTGGGTCATGTCTAATACTTGAGATGAGTGGTTTTATTGAAAGGGCAAACAGATGGGGGGATAATGGGCAACCTTGCCTCGTACCATTTTTAATTTTAATCAAGTCCAACTCGTTCCCAGGTTTTTTTACAGATGCTGTCAGGCTTTGATATAGGGCTCTGACTCCCTCTAGGAAAGGTCCAGAGAATCCAAACTTTTGCATCGTTCTATCTAAAAAGACCCAGTTTATTCTGTCAAAAGCCTTTTCGGCATCTAAACTCAACAGAAGGACTTTCGTCTTGGTGGACTGTACAGTACATGATCTATAATATCTATTATTTTCCGGGTATTATCTGAGGCTTGTCTTCCCGAGATAAACCCAACCTGATCGACATGTACAATATCAGCCTCGGTAGAATAGGGTTCAGTCGGTTGGCTAAAATGTTACTATAGATCTTAAGGTCAGTGTTCAGCAACGAAATTGTGCGATAACTGCCACATTGAAGAGGGTCTCTGCCCTCTTTGTGTATAATGGCCAAATTTGCGGCAGAGTTGTGGGGATCGGTTTACCCTCTAAAAATGAATTAAACGTTTCTAGCATGAACTGGGAGAGGATCGACAGTTTTTTTTTAGTAAGTGTAGCCAGGTCTCATGATGGCTACTATTCTGCCCTTGGGCTGGCAGTAAACCCTGGTACAATCAGGTTGCCAGTAGTTGGTATGGGGGTTTCCCCCTTTACTTTTGGTACTACACTTGAGTGACAGTAGGGGGTGGTACATCCTGTTGTAGCAGGGACAATAGGGTGCCCACCTCCTGGCTGTACTAAGGGCAGGACCGCCCTAAAGTTAGCAGTTCCTTCCCCCACTTGAGGAAGTTAGGTCACACAGTAGAAAGGCTGAGATTGGGCCTTCTCCAGTCCTCTTCCCTCCAGGTGAGAGTGAGTGTGGACCATGCCTCTGCTAGGGAGGTGGGGAAGAGCTAGGTTGGCCTGTTCAGGGACCATCATCCTGTGAATCCTGAGAGACTGTATTGGGCAGATCCTGGCTGGTTCCTGTTGCTGCAGAGTATAGTAATAAACTTGTTCCTGTTTGCAATATACAGTACCTCCTGCCTGGTGCGTGACCTTACTGGGGGGAGAGGTAATAAGTTCTACCTTGGGAGATCACCTTCATTTCTTGGAGCCTACGGCAGATAGATGCGCTGCACTGCTAAAGAGATATGTGGGGTATGAACCCCAGAAGCCTGTTCCTGTGTTCCCACTTCCATCAGCGGATGATTCAGCCCTCCTGTTGCCAGCAGGTATATGCACCATACTCCATGTAATGGCCCCTATCTGCGATCGGGTGGGGGAAACACCGTTACACTACCGACACACTTTATTGAAGTGTGGTCGGTACCGCAAGCCGGGAAATCTCCCGGCTTGCTAGTGGCCGCCCCTCGGCGTGCCGCGCGTCATAGACGCGCGGTCACGCGTCATCGGGAGCGTGCGCCCCCTGCACGCGTGTCCAGGGGCTCCCCGAGGGAGCCCTGGTGTCCCGCGATCGCGGGACAGCGGCAGGGGGTTCCGGGGGACCCGGCGGACCCGGCAGCGGTAGGGAGAGCGCCCCGATCGGAGGGCGCTCTTCCGCTGCTTCGGCGCGCGCCCGTCACACTCGGGCGTGCGCCAGGCTACTGCTGCGGCACAGAACGGGCAAATGCTCGAATAAACTGTGCCGCAGCAGTATATACATTAATGCGCTATATAAATAAAGATATACATACAAGGTCTTCTACTTTTTTTGCAAAATATTTTTTGCGTGACATTGTTATTTTTGCCACAGATCCAGAACGAATCAGAGAATTTATCAAAGAAAGTAAGAAGAGGGGCCTCCATATTTGAATCTCAGCAAGACCAAAGTGATGTTCAATAAATATGTCAACTTTATAAAAAAAATCTAAATAAACGGAAAAAAAACTAGAACTACAATACTCAACAATTATCAACGGATGGAAGGCTTCTGAAAGAAATCAATGACAGAAGCATTTGGAAGAAGCAAGGCAATATTTCATGGAATCCTTCCACTGTGCCTTAAGAGGAATGTCTTCGACCAAGGTTTTCTGCCTGTGCTCACGGATGAAACTTGAACCACAAATGCGAAGATAGTTCAGAAGCTTCAAATAACTCAAACAATGCTGTATGTTGGGTATTACCCAAGGAAAAATAATAAATGGGTTTGAGAACAAACAAAAGTCTGGGAAGAAATGAAAATGGCACTGGACGAGTCACATACAGTAGCAAGAGGAGCAAAGAAAAAAACATTTTCGACATGGGTTGAAGGTGTTTGTTTGTGTGTAAATGCAGAGGTTTGTGTGTATAAGCAGAGGTGAAAATGAAAATTAAATATTACAGATGCCTGTATATTTTTATTTATAAAAAATCCAGAATACTACTATTATCTTATTTACAAACAAGGATTACCAACTACTTTTGTAGTTACAAATTTGCTTCCACATTTTCTTTTTAAAGAGAAGGTTATTTATTATAATACAGGTCTCCCCTTTCTGTTTTTACAATATTTACATTGTACAATACAATACAATAATAGTTTTTACACTTTCTGGAACTCACTTTTCTTTTTTTTATCTGTATCCTTATTTCTGCACTGTGTACATTTTTGTCATTTTACCCAGTATATAAGTAAAACTATAAATACAGTACATGAGCTTATAAGAAGTTTTTAAATGAAGTCTGCAAGAGATCTATCCTATTATTGACTACAGTAGGTGTAAAATTCGGGACAGTACAATTACTTTTTTTCCAGCCTTTGTGATTAGTGCCAAAATCCATATACAAAGTTAGTAAAAAGAAAACAAGTGACAGTTTCTCTAATTTGTAAGATGGAATTGTTTCCCCAGACGCAAAGCGTCTATATTATAGATATCGAGCTTTAGTTAGTATTTCAGTAGGGTTATTTCGGTCCTGCTAAATACATCTTTTCCGAAACGCTTCAGATGGTTTGTGTGACAGGGGCCCTGCTCGTGTCAAACCGAGGTGACGTCAGCTGCTCTGGGAGACAGTCACTCCGATGTTATGTCTGAAGGGTATCATGTAAACTTTAATGACTGTACATCAAAGGACCACTGAAGCGTTGATGGATGGAAGTGTTATGCATAATTAGGATGCAGTGAGGGCAGGTGCTTGTTAAGTGACAAGCAGCTGAAACCTCCCCAAAAAGAAGAAGTGTCCCTGTGGAAACAGAAGGTTTAATGACAGTAACATGTTTAATAGGGAAAGGGTCAGTCCCATGTAGAACTAAAGTGACCTAATGACAGTGACATGTTTAATGGGTTCATGGATCTGTCCCACCTATGGTCAAAAAGTATTCTCTGGATAATTTATGGAAGGGCACCATGACAGGGTGACCAGCTTCGCTGAAGTAAGCCTTACGTGGAGAAGAGGTTTTGCAGGGTTGGGGCGTAAATTTGGAAGTGGTGGAAGGTGGATATAAGGCCAGGGTGACAGGTGGGAAGGCACCCATATCATGGCCACTTATACTGTAGGAAAGGTCACCACCCTCTCCTCTGTTGTCTTTCAGACGATCTTATTGGGTTAAGGGATACTGGTAATTTTTTGTTTGTTTATCTTTGTGATGGGGTGCAGTTTGCGGTTGCCTTTGATGCTTGTGGTTATGGTTTAAGTTGTTTACTTGGTTGTATTATCTTTAAAAAAAAAAAGTGATGGCCATTTCACCTGCTAAGAATTTTATTGTGTTGCTTTATTATGTTGACGGGGAAGGGGGTGGGGCAGAGATGGGCAAATTTTGTGGCAAATTTGGACCCGCAGTGGATTGACCGGTTCCTTTGGTCTGAGGATCAATTTGAAAAAGGGCGATTTGCGGATTTTTTTATTGTTATTAGCAATACACTACGCTTATTCTGCAACCCGTGGACTGATTTGTAGAAACCAATCCATGAATTCAGCAATTTACACCACAAAACAGATTTTGGAGGGACTTGCGACAAAATCCTAGAAATGGATTTGGGCGGATTTGCCCATCTCTGGGGGTGGGGGTGTGGGGGGGAGGCGGGGGTGTCAGATCTGGGCAGTCATATGCACAACAGGTTAAAAGAACGGTCCCATGAAGGAATAAAGTGTCCTAATGACATGTGTACTGTATTAAAGGGTCAGTCCCATGTAGATCTAAAGTTGCCCTCTACCAGTGTATGATAATGTAATGTTATCGTTACCTTCACATACTAATGATGGTAACAAGGACAATCAGAGTATTTATCCTTTGGATCAAAAAATTAAAGAAAGTAGTAAACATCACATTTCGATGTTTCTAAGTGGACTTTTTTTTTTTTGTAACTTAAATTTTTATTGATTCATATTAACATTAAATACAGTACATTTTGTCTTAGCAATCAACATTATGCTATAATGGGAGATAGTCATAACAACAGGATGACGTTGACATAACGGTTAGACACAAACTTTCTTATGGGGGGGACAAGACATACTTATTCACAAACCGACTTACCAGCGGACGGACAGACAGTCAGACAGACGGACGGGCAGACAGACTGACTAACAGACAGACTGACGGGTAGACATCCAGGTGCGTAGACAGACAAACAGAGAGATTGGCAACCAAATGAATATGCAGACAGGCCAGGGGACAAACATGAAAACAAAGGGTAAAGGGGGGAGATAGGTTGGGGTAGATGGGGTGGGGGGGCAGACTGGGGGGGATAGAGGGGAGGGACTTTTTTATATTGTAAACCATTTCATAGTTTATCTGTCGAGACTGAGATCTGTATACTGTAAGTTACTTTGTGAGCATGATGAGCTGAGACTTGGGAGGGGTTTCATTTCTCTGTCTGGTATCACTGTGTGTTCAACAGAGGTTTACACAGGCAAAGCCCCCCTCTCTCCTCCTTCCTTATCGGCTCTCTGAAAAGGACAAGGTGAGCAAAGGGTTAAAAAAATACTTGCTTGACAAACATTCCCCCATTAAGAGGCCTCCCAAGAAATGCATTTTGTAATTTATTTCCCAAAAAGAAGAAACACAAGCAGATTGTTGATATTAGCATGGTTAGATTTGGTTAGGGAAGCCAATTAGACCTTATTACAAAAGGTCCTTGTCTGGCCGGCTATGTGGGATTGCATTTTTTATTTTGTAACCCGGATATGATCCTTTGTGTGGAAACGTCTATATTAGGCATATCATTGTGATTATATTCTTCACTGACAGCGGGGCCAGCAAGGTGACAGTGATATGTTTAACCATTTTTCTGCCAGAGCAGAGCATTGCTCTGAAAGGGTCAGTCCCATGTACTGTAGGACCAAAGTGGCCTAATGGCAATGACACGTTTAATGGGGTAAAGGGTCGGCCCCATGTATAGATGATGTAGCAGACGTTATTGCGCTACCTGGAACATTGCTGCTGGACACATACAACACGCCAGAGGGAGGAGCAGCCATTGTCTTGAACCTGCAACGTACAAAAGTGACCAAAGTGTCCTGGTAGTGACATATTAAATGGGTTAAAAAGTCAGTCCCATGTAAGAACAAAGTGACCTAATGACAGTGACACATTTAATGTTAAAGGGTCAGACCATGTTGGACCAAAGTGACATAATGACAGTAATATGTTTGATGGCCCCTCTGTCCTCAAAGTGGTTAATGGCCTAGTCCCACCTTGCGACATACATACAGTAGGAATTATAGTAGCAAAAGCAGTCAGGCATGCAACGGCTTGCCCAAACTTTCTTCAGTTTAGGATGTGTGTTATTACCTTTTCTAGCGCCCTTGCTTGCAATTCTCACCGAGCTATCTCTCTCTCTCCTTCTCTCCTTGCATTTTTATTCATACATTTCTTTTCGAGTGTCACCTCTTCAACTGACTCATAGTACCAGCAAAAGCTTCTACACTCTATTCAATTTCACACGTATGGCACACCTGTGAGCACGTGACCTGCATATGGGACGAGAGTTAATACACTGCTCGCACGCTGTCCCACTTTTCACCTTCGCAAAGGTCCCTCAAATGAACAATATCTCTCCTCAATCCGTCCCCATATACCATCTGTCACGAACAACACACAAGTGAGCACATGACTTAGTTATGCAACCAGGGTTAATACACACGGCTACTCAAGCCAACTCACCTTTCTACTGCGTAAGGCACTTTCAATGAGTTAATATTAACCACTTACTCAATTACAATCATATCTATACTCTTCCACCACCCAATAATTATGCAAAAATATGTAAATTAATATATCTGTCAGATCCCTGTTTATTATAGAAAAAACTATGCACTTGACACTCAAAAATCTGTTGTTGCAAAAAGTGTCAGAAAATGAAAATACTCTCTCCAGTATGTAAAAATGTAAATACTCTCTTATGCACTATGAGAAAATACTTGTAGCATTTAAAAACAAAAATAACAAATCTAAATTACATTTGTGATGTACAGTATTATAATGTAACAAGCATTTTTTGTTTCTATAGCAACCATTTACAAAGTCACATCCCTTCCTCTTCTGGAACAGTCTCTAGTACACCCCTTTTTGAGCCCTACTCTCTCTCTAGCAAGCAGTGCACTAATTGTATCTAGTGACTGCCTGGTAACGTTCTTCCCCGCAGAACTTTGCATCTTTGGTCCTCTTTTGCTGCACTGACAGCCATTTAGTGAACTTCCAAGCTGAATCTTCGCCGATCAATTACAGGAGAATGGATCGTGGGCAACTTAGCTAATTACTTATTATTGTGTGGATTGTATTGATGCACATATTAAAGGGGGGAGGGGGGGCGGCAGCTTGACTGCTGCTGCTTTAAAGCTAGAATGTTTAAGGAATACAGTATGTAGTTAGACTAGATGTGAACTGGGGACTGGATCTTTCTGCAAATTTTTCTACACAAGATAACAAACGCGAGCTTATTTGACGACACTATTATCCATCGTTGTTAGTCTGCACAATTAACCCCCCCTGTACATTTTATTTAATGCAGTCTCCCCCAACATTTGTCTGCACACAACTGCCTCTCCCATCCCCCAAATCCCTCTGCAATCCCTAAACAGACCCTAATACAGCCAGATGTAGAACACTTTCAGTGGCAAGTAAAAGGCACGCATCTGCCTTCTACTCAATGCGCACACTACTTGGTTAACCACCGCTTCATGCAAAGTCAATTACCTTTGTAATAATGAACCTGCTACTTACCTCATCTGCTAGTTACTGTTGCCTTATGGAAATGTTACTATCTCTATCCACTACAAACTCCTCCCTCCTGGCCCACACCCAACATCACCATATACCCTGGATTACTCAAAAGCCTTACACTATCTACTGAATGATGCTGAAGAACTCTGAAAATCAGCGCACCAACCACTGCTCTCTCTAATGGCAAACATCACAAATTTACAACTTGCACACAACTACTCAAATTTGTATATATATACTACCACTCTATTTTACCCAGTCCCTCCCATTTCAACACTGTCCCATACCCCTGAGAATACCCCTTTCGAATGGCAAAAAGGGCTATGTGTCGCCCATATACATATCCATGGTCTGTTGCCCAAACTGGATGAACTAAGGGTATGGTGCCTTATGCATAAACCCAAACCCATCATTCTCACAGAAACATGGCTAACTTCTAAAATCCTTGATGCAAATATCGCCATTCCGGGATATTCAATTTCTTGGAAAGATACATCAAAGCGAGGATGAGGAGGGTGACTTTATATTGAAGACACCTGACAATTTATGCTGCTAAATTGCTCTCCAAGCTCACCCTCTTGAAATCCTAGTTTGCAAAATGTGCCTCTCCTTTTCTAAGCCTATTCTTATTGCTGGCATCTACCGTCCCCCTAAAGCCCCTCTACAGACTGATATCACCCAGTTTCTTGGCTCAATTTCCTCTAGAGAAGTGTGAGCTGTTAGTTCTTGGGGATCTCAACTAAAATTGACTTGACCCTAAAAACAACAAAATTCAGACACAACTCAAGTCACTAAACTTAATCCAACTAATTTCCCAATCAACACAGATAAACCTAACATCTCCCAACCATTCCTTGCTAGACTGGATTCTCTCCTCTAGTTCCAACAGAATCCAATCCTCTTGCATCCTACCTGACATTTTCAGTGACCATGCAATAGTGTTCTGTGTAAGGAAATTCAGATCACCCCAATCAAGTTCTAAAGTTCTCCTCACTAGAAAATTTTGAAACTTTAACCCACAACAATTTCTGGCTGACCTTACCAACTGTGCTTGGTACAGAATCGACTTGATACCGGGACTCGATTCTGTGCTCGATTATTTCCAATCAGAGTTCTTAAAACTCTGGGATACCCCTGCTCCCCTATGCAGTATAAGAGTAGCGCTTTACCATTTTAGGGAAGCCTTCTGGAAAAAGCTACAAAGTAACTGGTACTACCAAGGATCTTAATACTGTAACTACAGGTGACTGCGAAATACTGTACATGCGCAAGGCAAACAAGAAACACAAAAGCCCAGTGTGAGCATGCGCAGTAGGACACAGAGCTGTGACCTGGAAGTAGTAATTGTTTCCACTGCCGGGAAAGTGAGCTTCGACTGCAGCAGAGAGAAGGGGTCTTTTTTAGGAAGGGCAACAAGATCAAGGACAAGGGATATGCACAGAGAAAGACCTAGACAAACTAAGAAAGGAGCCTGCAAAGAAAGACTTCTTCAAACCCCGCAGGAAAACGGCGAATCCGGTGTTAAATTGCTGAGAGAGAGAGGGCTCTAGCCCCCGGAAGCTCTGGTGTCGCTGAGAGTGATGCAGTTCCGGTCGCCGAAGGGAGGAACTCCTGGGAGGTCACGTGATCGGACGGAGCAGCAGCAAAGAAAAGACACACTTCAATCCTCTGCGTATGATCTGTGGCAGTCCTGTAAGTAGGATTCTGGTTTTTACCGACCGGATCCCACATCTGCCTCATCATTTGTGTGTTAATAAATTCTCATTTTTATTTCAGTCAGCCTTACTTGTTATATGTGGTGTTTGTCTTGTATGTGTGTTTTGTTGGTTACACTCTAACTGTCAGTATCAGCTGTGTTGCACTATGATGTGATTTCTTTGTTTTTCTCCCCGACACATGTGGAGTAACATCTATAAGAAATTTGGAGCATCCCAGCACTTCTGCAGATAGAAGTCAAAGAGACATTATCAGCATTGGACTTTGTTTCACCCTTTGGACTATTACGGCGCCGGTCTGTATTTTATATGTTTGGTTTTTTACTAACTGTGTCCTGGAGTTAGTGTCACCTGGCAGCCTATGTCATATGTATTTTTGGTAGTATAGAATCACTGTCACCATTTTATTTATATATACACCATTTTTAGCGCTATATACACCAGTATTTTTTTCCGCAAAAGCCCAATACTACACTGACAATCCCCACCAGAATAAATCAAATCCAGGTAACTTCTGGAAGGTTATCAAAAATATATTTCAGCCTTCTAGCCATCAACAACCAAGTAATATCACTAAGGAAGATATTACTCTGACAAATCCTACTGACATTGCAAATGCATTCAATAAATACATTGTGGGGTGTGCTACTAATGTATTAGCAAAACGCAAGAAGAACTACTGTACAAACATGAAGCTCAATCTGAGAGAGACCCTATAGCCCCACCCTTTCCCAACACTGCCCAAAATTTCTAATTTGTCCCAGTATCTGGAGTGGAGATTACATAAACACTCCTCAAATTAAAACTAAGCATCCAATGTGGACCCGACTTGCTGCAATCAAAGTTCCTACAACTTGGTGCCCCAGTCATTGCCAAGCCGTTTGCTTCCCTAATAAACTCTATTCTGTCTGTAGACAATATCCTTAAGACCTGGAAAACTGCCAGAGTTGTCCCAATCGTCAATAGTGGAGACATACAGTAAACACTGTTTCAAACAAGTGGCCAATCTCATTTCTCCAAATGCTATCCAAAGTCATGGAAAAATGTGTTCACTCCCAATTAAGTGATTACTATAATAAGACCAGTTTCTCTAGCCAATTCCAATCTGGCTTTCGCCTCAAACATTCCACGGTAACTACCTTCCTAAATGTTTGCAATGAGATCCAGTGTGGAATGGAACTGGGACAACTCACAGGTGCAATATTCCTAGATTTTGCAAAGGCTTTTGATACTGTAGATCAGGGGAGCGCAAACTTCCTGCGCTGTGCCCCCCCCCTGCTCTCCCCCTGTGTCGCGCCCCCCTGCAGTATCAATTGACGCTTCGGGGTCATGTGATGTGACGTCACGTGGCCCACAGTGTAATTTGACGCCACGTCTCCATGGCAACAGGTGTCAAATGACGCAGCGGGGTCATGTGACTGCCCGTCACATGGCCCCGCGTCATCATTTCACGCCACATTGTCATGGAGACGAGTGGACACGGAAGCCGGGTAAGTGAGCTGCGCCCCCCCAAAAAAGTCTTGCTCCCCCCAGTTTGCACACCGCTGCTGAAGATCGTGCCATCTTGCTAAAAATAACTTCAGTGCGGAAACAGGCTTTAAAATGGTTTCACTCATACCTATCGGGTAGATTCCAACATGTGTCTATCTTGGGTTCTAGCTCCAACCCCTTAGATATCACATGCGGTGTCCCGCAAGGCTCTGCTCTCGGGCCCCTACTCTTTTCAGTCTTCATCAATGATCTTCCCACAGCTTGTAAGGGAGATTCAATACACATGTATATGGATGACACAATCTTATATGCACACAGCCCTAGCCTCTCCGACATTGAACACGTACATCAATTTGATTTTTTTGAGACTTGAAAAATGGATTTTCCCAAAACAAACTGTTTTTATACACTGACAAGACTGTAACAATGGTATTTGGGATCAAGGCTAATTGCCTAAAGCTACCAAGGACAGAGTTTCAGATCAGAACCAACTCTAACACCATCCTATCCCCTGTCACTAGTTTCAAATATCAGGGCATACGGTTTGACTCCCATTTAAAATTTAGGTTGCACATTGATACGCTGACATCCAAAACCTATGCAAAACTAGGTGTACTTTATAGGAACAAATCCTCCCTAAGCCAGCTGGCAGAAAGCGCATACAGTAGCACAGCAGATGCTAATACCAATATTAGACTATGGGAACATAGTATATGGAACAGCACTACAAACTCACCTTAGCAAACTAGACACCCTCTACAACTTAATATGCCACTTTGTCCTCCACTGTAACTACAACACACATCACTGTGAAATGTTCAAATAAATAGATTGGCCGTCACTTGAGTCTAGGCGCAAAGTTAATATTTCTTGTCTTGCATTCAAATACTTCTTGGGCAAGCTACCTGTCTATCTGAACAAGCTCCTCACCCCTACCACATGCAGCACTTATCATCTGAGATCTGACTCCAAAAGACTGTTCATGGTCCCAAGGTTCAACAAAGTATCCAGTCACTCCGCCTTCTCTTATGATGCACCCCACAACTAGAACAATCTACCTGAGAATCTCAAAGACTCCACTAGTCTAAGTTCTTTCAAAACTAAAGCTGCCTCACATTTTAATCTGGCCTGTAACCGTTACATACGTCTATAATATATTGTATCTTTAACTGTTCATGCAATGTCTTCATACATAATGTATAACCCTGTCCAATTAAGGTGACCATGTATCTGTCATCATAACTCTGTATCCAGGACATACTTTAAAACGAGAGGTAACTCTCAATGTATTACTTCCTGGTAACACATTTTATAAATAAAATTCATAAATCTATTCACAGTCTGTGATATGCATATTTACAGTGTGTCTACTGTATCTTCTAGCTATCTAGTGTGTATGTGTGTCACTGTGTATCTATCTGTGTGTCAATATCTATCTGTCAATCTATGCCTTGGATATATCAAACGTAGTTAAAGTGAAGTTAATATCGCATCCGGTAAAAAATAAATAAACGAGTCTCATTACTGTAATTTGAAGATGGGATGCATCAAGATTGCAGTAATTATTTACCGTGTACAATATTTGAGGGGAAATTGAGATGTGGGAATTAATGCAAATGTTAAAAATGTGTTAATTACCATTTACCGCATAGCGTCCCCGTAATACTATTTATATCATAGACTTCTGTAATAATGCTTTTTAATGCTTTTGTGAGGGTTTTTTTAAACTTTGCAATCTGTTTTTTTTTTTTAAATGTAGACATAGATGCTTGAATGGGTCTCTATATCATGAGGGAGAATACTATAGGACCGGTCATCTACATCATCAATGGGGCTGGACAGTGTTAAATGATACATAACCAAATATGGTCCTATAGTATTCCCCCTCATGATGTAGAGACCCATATTCAGGCATCTACTTCATCCAGGGTGTTGGACAGACCAGAGAGCCATCCAGGCTTGCCACCAACTCAGTTCTCAGGACTCAAGACTCAAGAACACAACTGGGGCTCTTCCTTGCTTCCTACTGCAGGCCTGCTATGCAGGACTCCATTTCTTCACGGCCTCCTTCATCCATCTGTCTCCAGCACCGACTGCCTACGCGTTGATTATTCACTAAAACTATATCGGCGGTGTTAAAGAAGCTGCTGGTCTCTAGTTGCCACCGGGCTCCAGCTCTACCACGCTATTGCTGCAGGCCTGCCTCTCTCCCTCAATGTCACACGCCGGACCACTCTCTCATGCTGGTGCGCGCTGGAAGCTGAGCCCATCCATCAACGTCAGAGAGAGGCCCTGCACGGGACAGTGAGACAGGTGCAGAGGCCCAGCAGCCGGCAGGAACCAACTTCCAGTGCCGGCCGGGCCCTCCACAGCCACCGGGCCCAGGACACTTGTCCCTGCTTTCCCCCCCTGTCGGCAGCCCTGCTTCCACTGCGGCAATGGATTGTGGGAAATTACATGCAAATGTGCACACATGAGTTTTCCTGTAATAAACAGGGACCATAGACTCTAGGGTGGTGGAAGCAGATAAATATGATTGCAATCGAGAAAGTGGAAAATATTAACTAATTGAAAGTATCTTCAGCAGGAGAAAGGTGAGTTGGCTATAGTAGCCGTGTGTATTAACCCTGGTTACATATCTAAGTCACGTGCCCATAGGTGTGTTGTTCGTGACAGATGGTATACTGGGACGGAGTGAGGGAAAATATTGTTCCTTTGAGGTTCCTTTGTGAATGTGAAAAGTGGACCAGCTAAAGAGCTTTGCATTAACCCATGTTCCGTATGCAGGTCACGTGCTCACAGGTGTGCCGTACGTGACAAATGGTGAAAAGCAGGGTGGCAGACTGGCCTGAGACATGTTAATGTTCTCACAAATTATATTTTCATTTGCTGAAAGTGAATCCCTGCGCTTCTCCCATTGAGCTAACAATAAATGGGGAAATGAATATACACAGTGAAACCCAAGTCTGTAAGACAAAGGAGAATTTTGGTTACATCCTTTGATCAAATAATGACAGGCTTGCTAACCAACATTAAGGTAAGTGTAAGTAGCAGGTCCCTATGATAAATGCATACAAATGTTCAATAAAATATACCTTGAATGGGTTAATAAACTAAGCATAAGATTATGTAATTTAGCGCAGTTAAAAACTGTTTTATACCAGTAAAAATACTTACATGTGTAATGGTGTTTTCCCCACCCTATGGGAGAATTCCCTGTTACCATGTGTATGGTGCATGCTACCTGTAGGCTCACAAAAGGCTGAGGTGTCCGCCGATCGTTGGGGGAACAGCAGAACAGGCTTTTGTGGTACATACCAGACATTTATCCATGGTACTCAGCGCCTCCATCTGCTGTAGGCTCCATATGTATGAAGGTAATCTCCCATAGTAGAACAGACTCCTCTCCCCCTGGAAAGATTACACATCAGGCAGGAGGTATATACTGTACAACAGGAACCGTTGTATTCTTCTCTGCTGACAGCGCAGTCACTTGGCAGCTCTGCCCAATGCAGTCACAGCTCTGGTCTCAAACTTCAGATGGACCCTGGACCTGCACTATGGGTCAAGGCCCCCCGCAGCAGTCCTAGCTCTTCCCTGATCCTCTAGCAGGATCAGAGGTATGGGTAATCACCCACTCCCCTGAAGGGAAGGGATCCTGGGCCTGCAAGTACACAGCAGGCTGGTTGTGACACCCTGTCTCTTTCAAAGTTAAAGACCAACTAATAATTTGGAGATACAACCCCCTTGAGTACAGTAGGGGGAGGGTACTGGGTCTGAACCCAGGATTGGGCAACCTCAGACCTAATCCCACCTCCTCCCCTGTCACTCAAGGGTACTGCCTGAGTGGGGAAAACCCATGATTGATTCCAACACTGTCTGCTGTTACCAGGACTGATATGTCAGTACAGGGCAGAATAGTAGCCACACCCAGCCATGGCTACACACTCCCTCTGGTGGAGTCCAATGGTCCCTCACTTGGAGTCAAATTTGGTGTACCATCTTCCATTTGATAACCTGAAACATAATAACATCACACAGTGTTTATTACAGTATTATGCACACGATAACATATCCTGTTAAACACAGTACATACAGTTGAAAATGTAATAACAATCATATTGCTCTTTAGACAGAACCCAGGTCCCCTGCAACATGGAGAACCTAATTACTCAATAGTAATGCTCTGGGTCTGGCTTCCTAATTAGTGCCCCAGTACTATCTGGCACAGTAACTGAAAACATCCTTTTTGGGTGCCGCTCTGACACGTACTCCATCCTGTCCATGTACATGGGCCTGCCTACCCTCCATACCCCTATGAGGTATTTCACCCGCTCCTCTATTTGGAAGAAGGTACTCTTACTATGTACTTTGATGTAGTCCCTTATAACATCTTCCAGCCACTTTTCTCGTTTTTTTTCCACTTCCCTCATTATGGGTTCTGGAACAAAGGGATACTCGAACCCATGCGACTGCCTATACCTCTGAAGTACATGTCGCTCTGCCCTACTGATTTTAGTCAGCCTTCGGCCTTCAGTCTGGCCTGGCAGTACCCAGAACAAAGGTTCCTGCACGGGTGGATAGCAGTACCTGTAGATTAACCCCTTAGGCTGAACTACACCTAGGCAAAACTCATACTCCCTGGCCATAAAGCCCCTGCAGATTCCTCAGGGCTGAACTCTCCCTCAACCCACCAGTGGTCTACTATGTCTCCCACCTCAAACAGAAACCTTGTGTGATGCATGTAGGGAACATACCCCTGGAACCTAGGGTGCCACCATGGTAGTGATTTGACTGGAGCCGCCTTAGGGAACTCGAACCCTGAAGTGGTTTTGGATGAGAATCCCGAAATGTCAGATCGCATGAACATGATATATTTTCTAACTCCACTAGTTACACTACACGCAACATCGTCATCATCATTATACTCATCTTGCTCATCCCCAAAGGCCAATCCCGCCATTTAGGGTTCTTCGAAAAGGAGGGTCGTGATAACACATGGGAGGTGGTACTAGTTGCAGGGGTTGGGGTAGTAAAGTCTTTCAAGTCTAGGTCAGAGTCATTGGTCTGATGCCCACCCTGACTGGATACCAGTGCGATACTGACAATATGGGATTCTGCCACAGGCTGAGGCTTACGCCCCATAATATGGTCCTGTAACGTGCCTGCAGTTCGGGGGTAAGAGTCTTAATGCTCAAAGGAGCGGCAGTCTTTTGCGCTAGAGGTGGCCCCGTACATGGTCCATAAAAATGTCTCATGCCAAGGGTAGCTGTAATCACCTGAGCGGGAATCGGACGTTCCTCGTCCGCCCCGGCGATCGCCTTCCTGTCGACGTCATCATGTTCATGTCTTGCGGGATCCTGATAAAAGTCAATGTCCTGCATCGGAAGTATGTCGACATCCGGTCTTTGAATGGGTGTGTCGTCGTTATTCTTCGCATAGGGGTTGCTGTCACCCGGTACCTTCTCGCTGGAAGTCAACATCGGTTCCTGCTGGGAGTAAGGAGGTGGACATTCACTATTCAGCTGACTCGCTGGAACCTTGGTACTCGCCGATTGCGATGTTGGTTCGCCGACCAGACCCCTAGGAACAACCATGGATGCTCCTCCGCCGCTCCGGCCCCACCGTCGCTGTCATTGGGACCAGACTGCACCATTGCTCGATGTCACAGGTACCATTGTCATCATTGGCGGGATCTGTAGGGGTACATGCTGGCTGGCGAAGCACCACAGACGCCCGACCACTGCTCTGGCTTGATGAGGGTAGGGACACCTCTGTGGGGGATAAGCACTGGAGCATTGCACTGTCGACAACGGCAATCAACAGGCAGCATTTTAGCTCCTGTACCATGACCAACTGTGGCTCCTCCTCACCAAAGGCAGTCACCTTGCTTGTTCTCTTTCCTTTCCGGCTCACAGACCGCCTTTGGCACCATTTCTGGTACAGGGTCTGAAACAATCTCGGGAACCGCTTGTATCATCAGGGTACACAGACCCCCTGGAGTATCCGCTGGGGCACACAGGTCCTCAGAAATCTCCATTGCTGAGGTAGTTGGTGTATCATCATCGGCCGCCCAGGTATTGGGGTCAGCCGCATCTTTTGTAGAGATGGCTGTAGGCCTTAGCAGCGTTGGCTTGAGATAATGTAATCCGCACTGTGGACACGTAGCTCCCCAGACAAGGTCTCCGCCCGGGAAGTCACACTTGGGGCCCAGGCACTTTAGATATCATGTCCCTTCTACCTTCACTACCAGGAGGCCTCCTGGCAGACTGTAATGGGAGAACTCACAGTTTGCCATTGCTCGCTCTAAGGAATTGCGTGGAGATAGGAGAACGGGTAGAGTAGTTTCTCTCTCACTGCAGGCTCCAAAGAACTGAGGGTGCGGTTGGCCACATCCGGCTCCTTCCTTAGTTGAGATGGTCTTTCGGCATTGGCTGTCACAGTGGCCCCTCTCTCTGGTGGAGATTATAGCAGGGGCGTACTGGGACAGGGCGTGACTCTGGTTCCTCTCTGAGCGAATGACATCGCTTTGGTGCAGCTCTGGCTTTCGCGCCAGAACCTTGCAGAACCTTGCAACAATTTGGCATGCAAACTTCCATCCAGTTTTGGCAGGAGACGCCTTCATGACTGACGAACTTCACGTGGTGTTTTCCCGAGAATAACCACGATTTTAAGTTCACTCTTATACAAGCCCATGTGTCCCACACGATTCTGACAAGAATCCGTTCTCTGTATTTCCTTACAGCACATGGTTTTACTGTCTACCAAGCGTATGCATACCCCAGGCTAGCAAAGCTCCTTCTGATACACTGCACTTGATCACAGTCCATTATGAGCACACTGTGGTTTACTGTGTGTCAATGGCTAGTGATACTGGTATGGTTCTTCAAACAGAGAAGTATAGGCCCCTGAATACAGCAGGCACGTCCCCTAAAACAACACCCCGACAGTACCTTGCACCCCACCCCACCTGGCCCTGACACTCTAGTCTCCTTCAGCTGATCCTGGCTCCTGGCAACTAGATCCCTTGCAGACATCCTATGCTGCATCAGCTGCATGGTGACTTCGAAGAGCAATAGCACTCTTATCACACAAAGCTCGCCCTGTGGATCAACATAGGCTGCAGTTCACTTGACCCTACACCTAGCCTCCTCTGTGTAGCACTCATTCTGGAAGCGTATCTATAAACTTCCAGCTTTGTGTCGCTGAAAGCCTGTTCTGTTGTTGCAGATCTCAGCAGTGCCTCCAAATGTAACGGTGCTTCCCCCACCCTATGGGAGAATTCCCTGTTACCAGGTGTATTGTGCATGCTACCTGTAGGCTCACAAGAGGCTTAGGTGTCCGCCGATGGTTGGGGGGAATGCAGAACAGGCTTCTGGTGTACATACCAGACATTTACTCCATGGTACTCTGCGCCTCCATCTGCTGTAGGCTCCAGATGTATGAAGGTAATCTCCCACAGTAGAACAGACTCCTTTCCCCCTGGAAAGATTACACACCAGGGAGGAGGTATATACAACAGGAACAGTTTTATTCTTCTCTGCTCCCAGCGCAGTTACTTGGCAGCTCTGCCCAATGCAGTCCCAGCTCTGGTCTGAAACTTCAGATGGTCCCTTGACCTGCACTATGGGTCAAGGGCCCCCGCAGCAGTCCTAGCTCTTCCCTGAACCTCTAGCAGGATCAGAGGTATGGATAAGAGAACCTGGGCCGGCCAGTACACAGCAGCCTGGTTTTGACACCCTGTTTCTCTCAAAGGTAGAGACCAACTAACAATTTTTAGATGCAACCCCCTTGAGTACAGTAGGGGGAGGGTACCAGGTCTGAACCCAGGATTGGGCAGCCTCAGACCTAATCCCACCACCTCCCCTGTCACTCAAGGATACTGCCTGAGTGGGGAAAACCCATGATTGATCCCAACAGTGCCTGCTGTTACCAGGACTGATATGTCAGTACAGGGCAGAATAGAATTCCCACCCAGCCATGGCTACACAAGTAAAGTGAAAAGTGAATTTACAGGGACCTTACTGGGAGATTATATACCTTGAAAAGGAGGGACTAACCTTCCACAAGCTGCTCAATAAGAAGTTACAGGTGCATTGGCTAAATACATTAATCACACCCTAATAGTGGTGCCCACTGGAAGCATGCTGCTAGGGATGGGCATATGTATATACCAGTTTTTAACTGCACTAAGTTACATAAGCTTATGCTTAGTTTATTAATCTCTTCAGGGTATATTTCACAGAACAATTGCATGCATTTAGCATAGGAACCTGCTATTGAGACTTACCTTGACGTTGGTTAGCAGGCTTGTTATTATTTGATCAAAGGATGTAACCAAAAGTCTCCTTTGTCTTACAGACGTAGGTTTCACTATGTATATTTATTTCCCCATTTATTGTTTGCCCAATGGGAGAAGCGCAGGGATTCACTGTCTGTTTTTTCACATATGTATGGCCAATCTTTTCATCAGCAGCATGCACCTTACACGGAGAAGCGTGTTGAATATATATATTTGTTTTACATTTTATGCTGAGCCGAATCAATCCCCTAGCAGCAGCACGCTTCCAGTGGGCACCACTATTAGGGTCTGATTAATGTATTTAGCCAATCGCCTGTAACTGCTTATTGAAAATTATTTTTTTTTAGTGATATTGTGGGTATGAAAATAAAGAAGTAGCTGTCCCGGGGCCATGAAAATAATTCAAAGTAGCAGCACGGTGGGTGTGAAAATAATATAAAGTAGTGATACTGTTGGTGTGAAAATAATATAAAGTAGTGATACAGTGTGCATGACAATAAAAAAAATTGTGATGGGTTTGCAAATAATTTTTTTTGTGTGTGTCTGTATAAAAAGCAACGGTGCTTTGGGTTTGTAAATAAAATAGCGGTCCTACAATATTTTTGTTGCATAGAGATGACAAATCTTATATCAATACAGCAGATTGCACAAGAACAAGGGAAGCCAACTCCAGTCCTCAAGTTCTACCCCTCCCTTTACCCCCCCCCCCCCTCCCACCCCCCACCTCCCCACTGTTTTTTGACAGACTCCATTACTCGCTTCAGTTTATGGAAGCTGGAAAATCCAACTCTCCTGAGTTTCCAAAACGACCAAGGCGTTCGTATTAAATAAATAAATGCACTTGGGTTGTTAATGTCTTTGGAGTGATAGAGAGGGGGAAGCAGCTCACAGCCTCTGCTAGCTGGGAAATGCAAAACAGGGCTATTATCCAGTGGATATACTGTAATTACTATCGGCATATTCTTGCATCTTAAATACTGTAGCCCTTATCTTGGGAGTGCAGAACAAAGCAAATTTGGTCAAAACACATGGACAGCAAACAGAGAAACCAATTTCTACTGCACACATACAGTACATATGTACGTACACATACAGTATAGTGCTTGCAGTTTGCTGTTCTGTAATGGTAATGCTGTAATGTAAACTAAATGGTACAGTGTTTTATTTCTGGAGCACAGAATTCCATTAACCCCTTCACGTTAGGGGGCAGTAGATCACCTCAAAAAAACATTTTGTTTTCTGTTTTGGAGGATTGTTGATGTGAAAAGGCTTTCTCCAGGGGCTTATTAAAGGTGGCTGCCATTGATATTTCCCCACAATTACTTAATAACTCAGCATTGTCTGTCATGTGGACATTTTTGTTCCATTCTTTAACCCATTAAACATGTCACTGTCATTAGGTCACTAATGTGGGACTACTGACCCATTAACCCATTGGACACTCACTGGGTCGCTTTGGTCCTACATGGCACTGACCCTTTTGAGTAGCATATATTTAACCTAAAGCAAGGCCATGAGCCCTTGGGAGAAGAGCAATATGACTGCCTACCGAGTCGGAAGGGGGGGGGGGGGGAGGGAAGCCTAAATGTTGCTAGTTAGGGTAGAGAGGGGTAAGGGAGTGGTAGGAGGTTGTATTTGTGTTGGAGGCAGATGTTCCTACCTCTTCCTTTCTGGACAAGTCCAGGAGCCCCACCTTCCCTCCCTGTTTGTTGATGTGGGTTTTCAGTTGTTAGGTTGTTGCTGTTTTATGTCTTGTTGTAGCTTGGTGGAAGGTGTTAGAGGTGAAAGGGTCCCTGGCGACAAGGTGTTAGAGGGGATCGAACCCTGTCGGAAGTTGGCTCCTTGTGGGGTGGTGTAGGCTACCTCAAGTAGTTGTTTGGGAGAAGGTGGTGTCATACTTGTTTTGTGCGTCTGGTATGACAGTGACCTTCTAGTTGTTGTGTTTGTTTGGACTAAGTGACTTAGGCGGCTATTGGTAAATAGAGGTACAAGCCAGGAGTATCTATCAATAAAGCTGCAACCTATTTTCTTCTGTGTTTGTATGTGTGTTATTTGAACTAGAGTTTGAGTAAGGAGTCCAAGACACCACTCTGAGATAGTGGTATAGGGTAAGTCAAACAAATCCTGACTGCAGATGCCAGCCGAATAGCTCCTGACCTCCGTGAATGAGGAATTGAGCAGCTTTTTCCACATCTGCAATGCAGCATGTCCACAAGCTATATCCTGTACCTACTGATATTTTATTACACATCCATTATGAATACACGCAGGCTGACAGGTTCGCTATCCCGCACACATTCGAATGTGATCAAGACAAATGATATATTGTTACAAATGATGTTAAAGCCGTCTGTATAACTCTCAGATTGGCACAGATAGGGTTTCCTGCAGAGATCAGTATTAAGTATCTGTAACGCAAAGCGATTGTCACATTTGTGAATTTGATGTAATTTAAGATGTCTCTGAGGACCAAGTGGACCAACGACAGTGATTTGTTTAAAGGATCAGTCACATATAGGACAACAGTGACCTAATGACAGTGATGTGTTTAATGCGTTAAAGCTTGAGTCCCACGCAGGACCAATGTTACCTAATGACAGTGGATGATTGGCCGCTCTAGTACTGAGTTCCTTTTGGTTTTACACATTACAAATAATGTGAAATAAATATGATTAATGAGTTTAAGGGCCAGTCCCATATAAGAACAAAGTGACCTAATGACAGTGACATATGTAATGGGTTAATAATTGTTTTCCCTCCCTTTCTAAAGTTCACCCCACCATAGCCATCCTGGCCCTTTCTAAGTGGGAGAAGATATCTGCTTCGAACAATATGACGGATAGAATCAGATGAAGCTTTCGTTCCAGTCTTATGATGTCATTGCCCTCACTTGCGCTGAAGAAGCCAATAAACAGCTTGGAAAAGACAAGCATAGACTTTTGGGAGAGTAAACAGCAGCCACAGAGTGTCCCAGCCAATCCTTAAAGCAGCCAGTCCAAGCTGACGTTTTTTTTATTTTACATTTTATTTATTTATTCATTTTAATATGCGCATCAATACAATCCACACAATGATAAGTAATGAGCTAAGTTGCTGATCGATCCGTTCTCCTGTGATCGATCGGCGTAGATTTGGCTCGGGATTCACTAAATGGCTGTCAGTGCAGCAGAAGAGGACCAAAGTAGCAAAGTTATGTTGGGAAAATCATGTGACCAGGCAGTCACTAAATACAATTGGTATCTGCTAGAGAGAGGGCAGGGCTCAAAAAGGGGTGTGACAGAGCCTGTTTCAGAAGATGAAGGGGATGTGACTTTGTAAATGGTTGCTATAGAAACAAAAAATGCTTGTTACATTATAATACATTAAAAATGTAATTCAGAGTTGGTTAAAAAAAATATGCTACAAGTATTTTCTCATAGTACATAACTGCAGCTTTAAAGTAGCATTTCTGTATATACAGATGGTCGCGCTACCACACCTAATTCCGCTGTGGCACTGTGTTTTTTTCATCTGTGCTCGCAGAGTCTTAGTCTAAGCAGACTTAATGGCCCAGCGGGATTAACAGAGCGGGGGTCCCTGCGTCTGAATGGGACTCGCACTGTGTGAATCCTACCGGACTGCACCTGTCTGTGAGAGACGCGCAGTAAGAGTGAGACTGAATGAGTCACACTACCTGCGCGCCTCTAACCGGCGATCGTACGGCTTTAATTATATTTTAATAACACAGTATTGAAGCAGGGGGTCTCTGGATCCGAACCGCATTCATTTCAGGTCTGGGGACCCCGTGCTTCCCGAGTTACAGGCCCATCTATGGGGTGACAGTATCTCCGCCTTATTTTAATTCTCCTGCGTCACGGCCCACGTGACCGGGACATTTAAACAACACCACATAATGGGGCCGTAACTTGGGAAGCAGGAGGTCACCAGAATTGAAATGAATGCGGTTCGGATCCGGAGACCCCCATCTTCAATACTGTGTTATCTTAATAAAATAAAAGCAGCTTCATTACCATAGCGGCCTCCCGCTAAGGCTGCGCTTATAGTGCCGGCGACAGTGATGCAATGTCTCATCAAAACAAATGCATTGGTCGCCACCGTCGGCGCTTATAGTGCACGCGACCAAGTGACAGCGCTACCAAAAATCTGGTAGTCACTGTTATTTCAGTTTTTCCGCGACGGTCTCCCCTTGTGGCCAATCAGAGAGCTTCTCCGTCCCTCTGCCCTCCCCCTTTCTGACGTCACTGGCCTTGTAGCCAACGACGTCGCCTAAACTTTCAATGCAACTATCGCTATGGCGATGGCGACGTCATCGTCGCGTTGCCGTCGCTGGCAGTATAAGCGCAGCCTAAGGCAATGAAGGAATTAAGCCAGAGTACCTAGTTTATTGGGTTTCGTAGTTTTTCATGGACTTTCTCAGATCTTCCTGGGATTGCTTCTATTGATTATTGATTATATTGCTATAATCTTTTGGAAGTCTGTAGATGTTGGGATGTTTTAGGGATACATTGAAGGACGTGCTTGTGATTCGCTGCTCTTTAGATGACGTTGATTTGGGCTGGGTGTAACAGGGGGAAGCCTGTTGCCAACAGCTAGGGCTGTTGGGTGTCGGCCAGACACCTCTGGTCGGTTAATCCCTACCTGGAGGAGTCAGAGGCCAGATGAGTTAGTAGAGATTTAGAAGACGGGCGGCGTACAGCCCATGGGGAGGTGTCCCAGACTACAGAGGACACAGGGTATGAAATATGTTATGCTATGTGTATATGGACTTGTACATTCAGGGGCTGAGAACTGCTGTACTTTGCATTATATGAAGTTTGTCCAAAAGCAAGCCTCCTGTCATTACCCCGGCGTGCATCACCTACAGTGGGGTTGAACCTTTAATTCATTTTATTGCTAAGGTGGATTAGACATATATTATACAAAATCAGAACTGGCTCATCTTAACACATTCTATGCCAGAGGTGTCTGCAACGTATTGCTGAGCTCCTACCAACAGCGAAGGGGTTAACTGCTGATGTTTATATCAAGCGAGGATTTCTCCCAACAAATTAGTCTTTGTTTTACCAGCTGAGTCTCTGCTGCTGATTTGCACCCATAACAATACAAAACCTCGTCTAGAATCCCAGCTCTGCTTTTAATTATACGCTCATCCAAAATAATTAGTGTTCATCTGATATAAAATGAACCCTGAATGCCAAATTACCACGGCATGTGTTCTTTATGTCTTATTGTTCCTTGGTATAATGATGCCTCTTCCAGTTTCCCTGCTAATGCTGAGATTTATTTAACTCCTATACACATCATTCACAAATATCTATTCGTTTGCCACGTGCAGTGCCGGATTACCCACTAGACACATGCCTTGGGGCCGCCAAGGTTAGGGAACCTCCATAGGTTGCGGTGTGTCGGCGCTGTGGAGCCCCAACTCCTCATGCAGCAGCCCAGCGGTCACTGTCTGCCATACTCTCCCTCCTCCTATCAGCACCCCTCTTCGGAGACTACTGGTTTTATAAGAGGTTAATGGCCTTACTGGGTAAACTCCTCCCCTGTATGTCTTGTGACCATTGAAGTCGCTATAGCAAATACAGAGAGTATATATAGCTCTACCCTATTTTGTAGAACCAGGTTCCTCAGAGTTCTGATAGGGGTTCTCACTGTGAGTCCTGTAAATAGGTTTATGCATATTAAGATGTGTCCTGTCACCGTTTGTTGTTCTTTGTTGTTCTTAGTTAGCAAATGTGCCCTAACCTAAGTAAGCACCAGCAGTAAAGGCCCTCAATTGTTTTCTCTACTGAAAAGGATACAGCATGCTTTTGGTAAGGAGTTCTCGGCATACTGTAGTAACTCCGGAGTATGTTTAGACCGGCCCAACCGGATGGTCCTCTGCGCATTCCTCATCGTATAGATTTGGAGAAAGTGTGCAACACATAATAGCGGGTTGCTAACTCAGGAGCCCAACATGTACGCCTTAACAGCCCACTCGAAAAGTGGTGAAGCATTATTAACCACATGGAAGAGACTGACAATTTATCTTTTACTATGGGTAACAAGTTTAAGTAACTTCCTAGCGTAGGAGTGAGGGCTACCCGGGGGGTGAAGTCCAGAGTGATATTGTTTGCCATGCGTTTCTGTCAAATAACCAGTATGTCAATGTCTGTAAAGCGTTATTGACGCTGTCAAACAAAGCACCTGTTTGTTTATAAAAGTTCCTGCCGCCCATCCTTTTCATTTCCAATCATGCACACCCAGCCTGCAAAGGCCTAAGATACTGAGCAGTGCCATTGTATATAGTCAAATCGGAAGAGATCTCCTTTAAAGCCGGGTAAGGCCGCGATTATAGTGGCAGCGACGGCGCGCACGTGCGGCGTGAACAACTTACCTTTTTTCTATGAAGCCGCACATAGAGCAAGATTCTTGTGAAGACAAATAATTTTGTCTTTGTCGCGCGACGGCCAGGTCATGTGCGCGGTTCAGCCAATGAGGGTGAACCGTTCACGTGACATCATTTGCTCTGCCATGCCTCCCCGCCACCTCTGACACACGGCTACTCTAGCTAACTCATCTTTTGCCTGCGCAACGTACCTCCAATGAGTTAATATTAACCCCTTACTCAATTGCAATCATACCTATACGCTTCCACCACCCGAGAAATGCAAATAAAAGATGTAAAATGAATATATTTTAGAACACATCCTCCTAAAACTAAAAAAATAAACTCCAGAGGTCTTCATACAAAAAAGAGATTTCAATCCACATAGATCAGCATTTCGGTAAAACAGACTGACCTTTGCCAAGATTACAAAATTAATATATTTGCCACAGTCCCAGGTCCCTGTTTAAGATAGAAAAAACTATGCACTTAACACACAAAGATATGTTGGAAAATGAAAATACTGTACATGTAAATAGTCTCTCCAGAGCGTGCGACAGTTCATTCAGAGCCCAAAGCATCACTTATTAAATATTTTTAAATATATAAAAATATAGTGCTTAGATTACAGAAAAAGGGTTACAAGAATATACAATTACAGTAAATGCAGGACAGTTTCTCAAAATAACAGGATCAAATATAAAACATAAAATAGAAATCCCTATATAGTACATTACCCAAATGCCATAGGTTCTCTCCCAGGGAGGTCACTGGTGCAGGAAGATGAGATATCACGTGTTTGGTCCAAAAAGACTGCTGGAGATAGAATGTTCAGATATAGTTTCCATTTGGGTATACCTTTCTCAGCTCTATTAGAGATATAAGTATATCTAAAGCCCTCTCCCGCCTTAAACCGTTCTCACTGACTGCCCCACACCTCTGGAATGCCCTTCCCCTCAATACCCGACTCTCCACCTTTAAGACACACTTGCTTAAAGAAGCATATGAGTAACACCGTGGCTAATACTATACATGATACATAAAACTTGGCCCCCTGCAGACGCACTTACCAGAATTCCCTCCTACTGTCTCTATACGTTCTCCCTACCTACCAATTAGATTGTAAGCTCTTCGAAGCAGGGACTCCTCTTTCACAATGTTACTTTTATGTCTGAAACACTTATTCCCATGATTAGTTATTTGTTATTTATATGATTGTCACGTATATTACAGCTGTGAAGCGCTATGTACATTAATGGCGCTATATAAATAAAGACATACAATACATACATATATTAGAAAGTGTAACAGACTTATCAATATTAACTTACAAGCCGCCAACGTGATCATGTCCGCAAATCTGCACAGAGACCAGTGACATGTTTAAGGGGTCAGTCCCTCCTAAGTGCAATAATGAGAGTGACATGTTAACCCTTTGGATCCCCAAAATGTAGTCACAACGTCATGAGGTCTGCCACGCCAGAGGCCCATGACGTTGTGGCTAGGTCATGCCCTTAGATTGCTAGGACCAAAGTGTACTAATGGCAGAGACAGGTTTTAAGAGCCAGTCCCTCCTAGTACCAAGCATAGTAATGGCAGTGACATGTTTAATGGGTCAGTCCATCATAGGACGAACGTGTACTAATGGCAGGTACTGCTTGAGCAATCACATGATGTGACTGGTTCCCGGATGCCAGAAACGGTAGTGGTAGGAGCACCAACGGAGCGGCCAGACCAATCTGCCCCTAGAAAACGATCATGGGATCCATACCTGGTATGCACACACTAGTAGCGACATATGGGTGATTAATGCCTTTTTACCCAAATATGACACCCATACATATTTAAAATCTTGTTTAAAGTTAGTTTGTAAACATGATGAGCTCAGACTTGGGAAAGGGTTTAATTTTCTCTGGTTGCTCCCTCTTAGGCTAAGGCCCCGCTCCCTCCGTCAGCGCTCCCGCACTGCAGACAGGCGGGGCGCTGACATACACAGACCGCGATATGCGGTCTGTAGAGAGCGGGAGCCGGAGCGGGAGGGGGGCGGGAGTGGGAGGCTTGAGCGGGAGGGGGGGGCGTGGCTTGAGCGGAGGGACCCGCTACTCTCCCCCCCCCTCCCTCCACGGGCTCGGGCTGGAGGGCTGAAGGTAAATAAAGCAACACACACAGGCACTCATACACACGCACGCAGGCACACACACACACACACACACACACACAGAGGCAGGCACTCACGCACTCAGGCACACGCATACACAAACACAGACAGGCACTCACGCACTCAGGCACACACACAGACAGGCACTCACACACACACACAGACAAGCACTCACGCACACACACAGACAGGCACTCACACACACTCACAGACAGGCACTCACGCTGCTTTCACTCCACACTCCTCCCCGCTCCCCGAAGCCACCTCTCCTCCCGAAGCCTCCCCTCCTCATTGGCTCACAGCCACACCACGTGACGCGTCGACGCTAGGGATCACAATTCTCTTGTATCCGCTAGCGGCTGACGCGTCACGGCGTGTAGTGAGCTGTGCATCCAGGGGGACCGGCTCGGGAGGATTCCCCTGCTGGTGGGGAACGCCCGTGCAGCCGCCCGCGCCGCCGGGCGCAGCGGGTCCCAGGCCTTATTTGATGTCAGTGTGTGTCAGTGTCAGTTTGCACAGTCAGAACCCCCTCTACCTTTATTGACTCTCAAATAAAGACCCGGTGGTATAATATTAAAGAAAACAAACACTCCCCTGTTTAAAGGCCCTGAAACAATGCAATTTGTAACTAATTTCCCCCAAAATGACAGTAGCCAAATATTTGCTTTTAGCACAGTTAGATTGCGTGAGGGAAGCCAATTTGCCTGTTAGATTATTTACAAAACATTGTTTTCTGGCTGGCTATGTTGGATGATAGCTGGCAAGGTTCCATATTTTTAGAGAGTAACGGCTGTGTGTTTTTTTTCTTTTTCTGCACATCCTTTATTACTAACTGCCAATGTACAGCACACTACTTAAAAGTAAATATCTCTTATTTATTAACGGACGCCACTAACCAACTGCTTTTACTAGGCGGTTAAAGCAATTGCGTAATGATCAGCAAGGGAGGGAATATTAGGAAATGTTAACTGGATTCATTTTTTCATTACGAGGCAATGGAAAGTAATTTAATTCAATTGCATTATATTGCTATGAAATTGCAGCTCTGCAGGCAGGAATTGTGCTGAGATATTGGGTGAAAACAACAGGGACAACGTGAGGCAGAAATGTCACCTCTCCCTGATGTCGGCGCCAGAAGATAAATGACAGAAGAAATACTTCCACACATAGCCGACCAGAAAACAATATTTTGTAAGGCATTTACCAGTCAAAATGGCTTCCCTCTAACCATGCTAATAGCAAAGATTTTCCGGTCTTTCTAACTATGGTCCTCTCTCCCTCCTGTATTTTGCCTCTAAACTCAACAACTACTCTCTCCTAGACCCTCTACAATCTGGCTTCCGCGCTGCTCACTCCACTGTAACAGCCCTCACTAAAATAACTAATGACCGCCATGCTGCCAAAGACTGAGGTCATTACACTCTGCTCATATTACTTGACCTCTCTGCAGCGTTTGGCACCGTGGACCACCCACTTCTCCTTCATATTCTCCATACTCTTGGTATTCGTAACAAAGCTTTATCCTGGATCTCCTCTTACCTCTCCTATCGTACTTTCAGTGTCTCTTTTTCTAACACCTCCTCCCCTATCGATCTCTCTGTGGGGGTACCCCAGGGCTCTGTCTTGGGACCTCTTCTCTTTTCACACTCTCTCTAGGTAACGTAATCACATCTGTTGGGTTCAAATATCACCTCTATGCTGATAACACACATTTAATTTTTAACCCCTGACCTTACACCTGCTGTACAGACTAAAGTTTCTGAATGTCTCTCTGCTATATCATCCTGGATGGACCTCCGCCGCCTTCAACTCAACATGGCTAAAACAGAGCTCCTCATACTTCCTCCCAAACCTCACCCTACTACTGTACCTCCTTCCACATTACTGTTGGAAGTTCTATCATTCACCCAGTAGCCTAAGCACGCTGCCTAGGGGTCACACTCGTTTCCTCTCTCACATTCAAAAGGTAGCTAAAACCTGTCATTTTTTCCTCCGCAATATAACAAAGATACGTTCTTTCCTCTGTTGCTCGACTGCAAAAACTCTGACTCAGGCCCTCATTCTCTCCTGTTTCGATTACTGTAACCTCCTGCTGTCCAGCCGTCCTGCCTCTCACCTGTCTCTCCTACAATCTATCCTAAACTCTGCTGCCAGAATCACTCTACTCTTTCCTAGATCTGTCTCAGCGTCTCTACTGCTGAAATCCTTCTCCTGGCTTCCTATCAAATCCCGCATCTCACATTCCATTCTTCTCCTCACTTTTAAATCTTTACACTCTTCTGCCCCTCCTTACATCTCAGCCCTAATTTCTCGCTATGCACCATCCCGACTCTTGCGTTCTGCTCAAGGATGTCTTCTTTCTACCTCCTTTGTATCTAAAGCCCTCTCCCGCCTTAAACCTTTCTCACTGACTGCCCCACACCTCTGGAATGCCCTTCCCCTCAATAACCGACAAGCACCCTCTCTATCCACCTTTAAGACCCAACTCAAAACATACCCTCTTAAGGAAGCGTATGAGTAGCTCTATGAGTGATAATTTTACACCGTATAAATAAACCTTGGCCCCTTGCAGATGCACTTACCAGGCTGCCCTCCTACTGTCTCTGTACGTCCTTCCTACCAGCCAATTAGATTGTAAGCTCTTCGGTGCAGGGACTCTCTTTCCAAAATGTTACTTTTATGTCTGAAGCACTTCTCCCCTTTAAGTGTTATTTATATTATTTGTTAATTACATGATTGTCACGTGTATTACTGCTGTGAAGCGCTACAGTATTTACCTTAATGGCACTCTATAAATAAAGATATACATACATATAAGACATCAAAGCCTCCAAAGTCTCCGTTCTCCATGTTTACAAAGTAACTTTAAAAAATACTTTAAGATACTGTCATAGTGTCTGTCATATTTGGCTAAAAAAGGCATGAATCACCCCTTAAACATGTCATTGTCATTAGAACACTGGTCATAGGAGGGACTGACCATTCAGTGAAGACCAAATGTTGGATTCCTATAAACTAATAGGTAAATACACACAAATATGTATTTTGAATCCGTGTAGCCACTAACACAACCAGTGGGGTTCAAATGTCACCAACTAGAGAATGTCGATTCTCAGATGTAAAGTCGGTGCACTGACAACAGACCTGGTAGAACACAAGCTTGGTTCCTCCACGTGTGGTCTGATTCGACTTTAGGGCAATGATGTTTGCTGGTATGTGAAAAAAAACGGATTCCCTCCTGCATCAGTTGTAACTTCCCGCGTGTTAAGCCTCAGTGCGAGGTTACAGCTTCCCGCGTGTTAAGCCTCAGTGCGAGGTTACAGCTTCCCGCGTGTTAAGCCTCAGTGCGAGGTTACAGCTTCCCGCGTGTTAAGCCTCAGTGCGAGGTTACAGCTTCCCGCGTGTTAAGCCTCAGTGCGAGGTTACAGCTTCCCGCGTGTTAAGCCTCAGTGCGAGGTTACAGCTTCCCGCGTGTTAAGCCTCAGTGCGAGGTTACAGCTTCCCGCGTGTTAAGCCTCAGTGCGAGGTTACAGCTTCCTGCGTGTTAAGCCTCAGTGCGAGGTTACAGCTTCCTGCGTGTTAAGCCTCAGTGCGAGGTTACAGCTTCCTGCGTGTTAAGCCTCAGTGCGAGGTTACAGCTTCCCGCGTGTTAAGCCTCAGTGCGAGGTTACAGCTTCCTGCGTGTTAAGCCTCAGTGCGAGGTTACAGCCTCCTGCGTGTTAAGCCTCAGTGCGAGGTTACAGCCTCCTGCGTGTTAAGCCTCAGTGCGAGGTTACAGCTTCCCGCGTGTTAAGCCTCAGTGCGAGGTTACAGCTTCCCGCGTGTTAAGCCTCAGTGCGAGGTTACAGCTTCCTGCGTGTTAAGCCTCAGTGCGAGGTTACAGCCTCCTGCGTGTTAAGCCTCAGTGCGAGGTTACAGCCTCCTGCGTGTTAAGCCTCAGTGCGAGGTTACAGCCTCCTGCGTGTTAAGCCTCAGTGCGAGGTTACAGCCTCCTGCGTGCCAGACCTCACTAGAAGGTGCCGTATACGTTGTTCCAAAGGGTGCCTCTGTCTCCAGATAGTGAGCAACAATTAATGCTCAATCCTCCTCACGAAGCGTCACTGTGTTCCTGCGTCACTGCGTCACGACGTTCCAACGCGTTTCGTCACTCGTGGTGACTTTCTTGATGCAGGAGGGAATCCATTTTTTTCACATACCAGCATATATATATATATATCTCCAGGAAGAAGATCCCTCTGGGGATCGAAACGTCGGATTTTTGTGTCTGTTTCAATACAGTATTTTGCTGACTTACCTCTGAGTGCTGCTGTCTCTCTTTGCTGTTCTGCTGCCCCGCTGGATGGTAACGTACTCTCTACATTATTTATGGGACTAGCAACAAGCCTTTCTGGATATCTACATTGGAGTGCACGCTGCTTTTTTTACACACACACACACACATACATATATATATATATATATATATATACATACATACACACACACACACACACACACATACATATATATATATATATATATATATATATATATACATACATACATACACACACACACACACACACACATATACAAATATGCATACAAACACACACATATATACAAATATGCATACAAACACACACACACACACACACAAGCTACACTGCTTTTTTGCAACGGCACATATTTTCAGAGTGACGTTAACAGAGGACACAAGATCAGGGCCGCCGATTGGGGGGGTGGGGGAGAGAGCTTGGCCCACTGTCCTGGGCCCTGGCAGCCAGCACTGAAAGTTGGCCTCAGACAGAGGTCGAACCCAACAACCGCGTCCGGCTGCAGGCCCCTGTTGGCTGTCCAGCTCTCCCTACCTGCGACCTGGCCTTCATGGAAACTCCACCCCCATGTGCGCAACAGAAGTTTGGCGAGCCCAAAAGTTGGGCACAACCTTCACATTCGTCCATGGGATCGGGTGCACCGGAGGCCTCCGCGAAGGGAAGGTAAAAGGTGTGTGTGTATATGTGTGTGTCCTTTTACATTTATAAAGATATGAGTACCGGCACCTCTTTTTTTTTATTATTACAAAAAAGCACTGTGTTTCTATCTATCTCCAATAAAAATGCCAGTTATGAGCACATTCACGTGTTAGACAGGTATACAACCCTACCTTCCGCCAATATCTCCTAGCATACAGTGCTTGCACTGCAGCTATACATTCTGGGCAACGACATGAATTGAAATGATCACTTACAGTGTCACCTTTTGTTGACAAAGGGCCGTTAGGTCTGAAACATCGCCCATATTTTAGTTTTTGTGCTTGTTAGATGAAATAAATGTATACATTTTGATACATCACCTTTGCGAGTGCTGCAGGTGTTTCTGTGCTGTGTTACCTGGGGATGGATGGTGATCCTGGCCTTACTGCAGGCACCCAGCTGGAAGCTAAGTATTATTTTCCACATTTACTCATGAGTGCCCTGGATATCTGTTTTTCTATACATACAATACACACATACTCTATGCCCACTGCTTTTTTCATTTTCTCTACCAGATGAGGTCTGCATCACATTGCTTTGCATACTGCTCCGTAAGCAAAAGTGATGAAGTGGCCTTACTGCAGACATGGGCAGTGCCTGTAGCTAGGGAGAAAGGACGGTTTGTCCCTCCTGCTTGTCTCCTTTGGTTGGGCATCAGCCAATCAGTGAGGGAGCTAAAGAGATTTCACTTCGCTCCTCCACGGTGTGTGCCTCTATTCGCTAGGAGTGTTACGGAATGGAGGAGGAGCTTATCTGTGTTTCCAAGAAAACCTCTGTAGCCTCCATGTCTGTGCGTGACATCGACCATTTTAGTCTCCACGATTTTCCAGCTACAGAATGTAATCAGGGTGACGTTGTTTAATAAAGCAGCACAAAGATTTCAAGGAAACAAAACATTTAATTTCTATTATGAGTTATGGAGATTGTTGCTTTAAATTCTTTTGTATGTATGTGTAGCCCTGAGGTCTGCAGTGGCTCCTGGTACAGGGCGCTGCCATTACCAATAGCCGCGCATGCACAGAGTGTTCTGGGGCATCGGCAGCCATTCAGGGAGGATGCGTATGCGCAGGGAACCCACAGAGCGGCAGCCATTTAAGGGACAGGCTCTGTAAGGGAACTACGGTTCCCAGTAGCCTGAGGAGCTGCAAGTTAAAGGGCAAACACAGCCAATAGCGTGGCAGGATTCCCTGAGAGGAAAGTATACTTTTGGCGCTCTCAGGTGGAGCAAGTCAGTCAGAAACAGGACAGCAAGGGGAAAGTAAGGTCCAGGGAGAAGTGCACCGCTGGACTAGGCCAAAATACCCCTTAGGACCCAGCTAGACCCCTCACCATTAGCTTGTGTGTTGTAGGGCAGGCCCTAAGGCAGGGACGCTTCCCTTAGCACAGTAGTGTTCATCAGCCCAGCCGCGATGGACACACACGGTGTGCATGGCCTACATCTAGGACCAGACCAGGCACCAAGTCAGAGACTATCCTAAGGTGGGACACTCCAACCGGATACCACCCAACGCAGAGGCGGATCTTCGGTGGAACAGACTAACCATTTGCTTGGCCTTACTAAGCGACCCCCGGGGCTGGAGCTCTTGGCAGGTATTTCTACAAGTACACAAACCATTCACATGGGGCAGCGCTGTCTCACACTTGGGGGTGGGATAGGCCTGGACACTGGGACGCTGGTGCCCCTGCACCTAAGTACTGTGGGGATATTCCCTGGGTTGGAGTTCCTTCATACTGCATTGTATTGTGTGTGTTATTATTATCACACGTTCTTTCCAGTAAACCCTGATATATATATATATATATATCCTGTGTGTATTGTTACTGGTCAAATGATCCTAGAAGGGGCTATCCCACTGTGTAGGATCCCTTTCAGGTGGAGGCACTGTTAGTATACTCATGACACACCCCAGGATCCCAGTGGCGGAGGATCAGGCCTCCTGTTTGCCACGCAGGTATTAGCAGCACACGTGGTCGCCCTGACACAGGGGAAAGGTGGTTACATTTATATATATACACATATATATATATATATATATATCTGTGGGGGGGAGGGAGATGATCTTCCTTCAAGATTTCACTTGTAATTCCATTTCCCAAAGGGGTGGGCATTTCCGTTCTTCATGGATTTTATTGCCTTTGCTACGTCTACTGGAAGGACACCTCATACATCATTTTTGGTTTCTTCTCCCTCTGCCTGATTTTGCCCTGTGTTTTGTGTTCTCATGCAGTTTCATGCAGAAGTCCTCTACTCTCTTTATGATAGGTGCAGCCGTTTTATTGTTGATACATCCTCTTGGTGTGATGATTTGCTTCTTCCCAGTCATAAGTCGCTGCTTTGTTTTCTTTAAGCTTTTGTTACCTTCGATAGTCTTCTTCACCATATCAGTTACATTTTCTGTTCTTTACAGACTTGTGGATCGTCTTGCCCAGCTCTGTATACTCAATGTTTGTTCTTGTATCTTTGGATTGCTAATTTCTTGTAGTTTTCTCACTAACTACTTGGTCTCACCGGCTGCTATCTTATACTGTTTTTTGTTAAGGAGTCCTCCAGTTTTCGCTGTGCTTTCAGTTATGATTTTCATACTTCTTATTCTTAAAATTTGTGATGTTTGATTGTTTTTGTCTATTTTTTAATTAATTTTCTTCTTCCTAACTTTACATTAAGATGTTTTTTGCAGTGAAACAATCAGTGATCACGTCTTATGTCAAAACGGTTAAGGACTGTGCAGTCTTCAAGCACGTGGTTTTTGTTAGCTAGTTAGAATTTGGATCAGGCGGTTCCTTTGGTCTGCGGATTTCTGCTGATCAATCTCAAAAAGGGCTGTTTGCAGATTTATTACCAATACACTTAGCAGATTCCGCAATCCATTGACCGATTCGTAGAATACAATCCGATGATTCAGCAATCAGTGGCAGATTCTTAAGAATTGCTGAATCCAAAGATTGGATTCTACACATCCGTCAATGGATTATACCCAATGGTGCTTTTTGATGAATCTGCGTGGATTAAAACCGACCAAATCATTTTGAAAATTTTAGACCGCAAAACAAAGATTAGATTCAATAGGGTCCATTCTTTGTCCACTTTCTATTTGGATTCTTCTTGAAGAATTAATTAATGATATAGAAGTCTCCACATTTTGCATATTCTATCTCCGCGTTCGTTTCTTTCTTGTCTTTCTGCTGAGAACTAATATGTGCATTGAAATATCCTGAAATGATCTTGAGGTGGCAATTTCCTTTGTTGCTAATGTGGTTGATTTAATGGTACAAGTCTTGCACATTATTGTGGGCATACACAAATAATTTAAAGCTTAGATCTCTTTGTCAACAGAGTGCTGATTTTTCAGATGAGTATTAATACTCCACTATGGGGTTTTTCCATTTTTGTTAATGGTGAAGCCTTCTCCACCGAATCTTTCATTTTCTGTACCTCTGTAAAATAATAGGTGTCCACTTTTGAGCCCAACTTTTCTTCTTATTTTTATACGGCCAACAATATCCCATTTAGGGGCGGATTCTATAAGTGCCAAAATGGGCGATCGGTCTCTTTTTGCTGAAAATGACAGAATCTAACATTTCGGCACATACGTTATAGAATCAGCCACTTAATGCTCTCAAGCATGTCTTCCAGTTCTTGCAGTGCTGCTTCAATGGAGAGTCTGGTCGTTGTAGGTAGCCTGATAGAGGTTTGAATGACAGCTCATGTTTAACTTCCAGGGATTCTTAGCACTGTCTGCCTTCATACCTCCTTCCTGAACGCGGTCAAGCCCAGGGACAATCCGGCCTCTGGAAAATGAGGGCAATTGCTTTTCCGTGACTGCCTCAACTTCATGTTGCCAGATGTACATTGTCTAAGCTTTTACAGTATGGTTTAATCTAACAGCACAAGTTCCACTATACACCTTCCCACCACTTTGAAGCAGCGAGATAAGGAATATATATAAATAGAGAGATACACACCCACATATGTATGTATACGTGTGTGAACTGTTGATGTGTTTATGTATGTACAGTATATACGCTGTATGTGTGTGAGTGTGAGGAATCCGCTCCTGGGTTTTGGCTGGAACTCATCCTTGCATAGCTGTGGAGTTTCCAGACAACCCCTCCTTGCTGCTGCAATCAAGAATCACCTGTTCTGGACTCACTCTGCAGTTTCCTTCATGTTGCTTGCTATGAAGCTCTGTCCCTATTGGCTGCCCATGCTATTTAGGGTTAGCCCTTCACCCCCAGGAAGGGGCTAAGCAAAATCCAAGTCTGTTTGGATGTAACTGTGCTTGCTACAAGCACGCCTGTCTGGCCATTCTGTTCCTGTGCTGAAGCACTGGATCTCCAGTGCTAAGCTTCTAGTTCCTGTGGCCTGCTGCTTATTCCCCTTGCAGAGGCCTTTGTGCTTTCCTACCCCTGTCCTCCTTTCAGGGTTCCTTGTCCTATGCTGAAGCTGCTCCGCTCCAAGTTCCTGTTTCCCTGCCATGCTGAAGCGGCTTCACTGAACTTTTCCTGCCTTCCCGTGCTGAAGCGTTGGATTCCCAGCACTGTGGCTTCTGGTTCCTGCTTCCTCCAAGTGGATATTGTTCCTGTGCTGAAGTCCCTGTACTGAAGCTTCATGTTCCTGTGACTCCTGTCTTTTCCCTGTCGTGCTGAAGCGTCTTCGCTGAAGTTTTCCCGTTGCCGAATTTTGCTTTTACCTCGACCCTGCTCCTGTGCCGCCTGCCTTGACCCCAGCCTGGATAACGGTAACGCTGCTTTCTCCAACCCTGATCCGGCTATGTCTGACCACGGAATCCGCACTCCGGACCTGACTCCGTGGCCTAAGGTCGGTGCATATACATCCCCACCTCAGCCCCACGGTCCGGTACCAGTTTGTGGCAAGCACGTCCGTTACAGTGAGTGTGTATGAGTGTGAGAGTATAGATGAACAGCCCTATTTAATCTTATCTGATTTTCTCTCACACACACGTTTGCATAAAGAGCAGCACATACAGTATCACCTGTGTATTCTGCAATCTTGTGAATTTATAAACTGCAACATTAAGTCAGGTTTCTGATCTTATAATACTTCCATGCAATTGATCATATCTATTCACAGCAATTCATCCTACCAGTGAGAATAGAGATAGAAGCAAGTACATTGGAATTAACAACAGATTTATGTAAAGCTTCAGATTAACGCAGCAATCCCAAATCGCAAAACTGTGTCAGAGTTAGGGCATCAGATCTGAATTCACAGATTTATATATGCAGTCATATAACTGTACATGGTCATATTATATACCTTATATACCTGCATGCATCCCCAGACACACTCATATACTGTACTTGCATGTACTCATACATATTGTACATACACTTGGATTAGCCACTGGCCAAAATGGGCACAGTGCCAAGGGTCTACAAAGCTCCCAAGGGCCTACGAAAAAGGTTTAGGCCCAAAGTATCATACTGTAGCATTGAAGTATATATTATAGACAAAGTATCATAGCCTCACTCCTCACTATAAACTTGTCTATTCATTAACATACAAGATACAATCGTTGCATAACTGTGTAGCTCTCTTTCCCTCTGACCTAGATGGGTCTACAGGTGCTGGCTTTACCTGCTGGCTCACAAGAGATCTTGTTACGGTTGTGCTCCAGGGCCGGACCGCATGGCTTAGGCTGGGTTAAGAAATCACCGATCTTAGACCGCACAGACTGGTCTGGAGTGCAAAGTTCATAGTCAAACAGGCCGGGTTCAGGACTGGAGAGAACAGCGTAGTCGTTGGACGAGCCAGAGTCGGCATAGGAGATATCCGGGTAGTCATTCTGCTTCAGCGTAATCGCTGCAAGTCGGGAACGGGGTTTGCGCGAGTGGCATCCACGGCCCATGGCGCTGGAGTGGGCACACCGCCAGGCAGCACTGGAAAATCAGTGCTTCAGCGCAAAAGTTCAAGCAGGCCTCTGCGAAGGGAGAGAGAGCAGCAGGCCACGGCATCCAAACAATACCTCTGCTGGGGGTGAATGCAGCAGGTAGTAGAATCCAGGCAGGCAAAACACAGGCCTCTGTGAAGAGAGGAACAGCAGGCCTCCAGGAACCAGGAACTCAGGCCTCAGCATAGCAACAGCAGGTCTGGAGGAAACTGGAACGAGTACAACGAACTAAAACAAAACAATAGAGATAAGTCACGAGAGATAACAAGCCAGGAGGCTTGTGGCAAAACACAGGTAACATCCACAAGGGAATTATGCTCGGCCGTGAGGCATTGTGGGAAAGCAGTATTTAAAGGGCAGAAGGCCAATCCCAGGAGGGGAGTGCGAGGGCACTGCTCCAATGACTGAGTACAAGGCTAGGTTGAAGTGATAGCCCGCACTGCTGCTGTTGATTGCAAAGAGGGAATTAGTGAGATCAGCACAACCCTGCAAGGCTACAAGAAAAGCCAGGAGTGGATTCCTCACAGATATGAGCCTCCGCTACTGGGAGCCTGGGGCAACAATATATTAATTGGCAGCGCCTCCACTTGCCCAGGATCCCCAATGTGTGAGATTCCCCTGATCAAGAACAATAACAATAGCTCACAGATATAAGATATGCAGTAAAGGTTAACATTATACACAGGAACATTGATAACCTTTTGATACCAGTGGCCCCTGCCACACTTCACTGTACAGCAGTTTTCCCACCACCGTATATGTCCACACTGTGTCCAACGTAACTGACCAGTCCCTTGGTCACTTAACCCCTGAGTGTCCCCAAAGGAACCCACCCCCAAGGCGGGATCAGCGCCTGTAATGTTCCGGTATGTTGGTGCACTTATGGAAATACCTGCTGGGTACTCCAGCACCTGGTCACTGACACTTCAAAAAGGATCCGCCGATCCAGCACAGTCTCTCACAATCAGTTTCCACCGTAGGGGATGTCTCCAACATGCTCTGACTCCATAGCATAGTCTGATCTCAAACTACAAGTAACAGGATCCTCAGTGCAGTACTGTGTCCCTGACTGATACTATGCACTAACCAGGCAAGGTCCCTATCTATGGGTTGTTCCTTGCAGCAGCCACAAACTAGTGGTGTCTCAGGGCCTGCACTGGGGCCTAGGGGGGGTTCTGGCCTAATGCAGTGGATCACTGACCCCTGCACACACACCTCCTCTCCCCTTGCTTTCCCAGCACCCACTGACTAGTGTCGTCTCCGCTGAACACTTCCATATCCTGTCAGCCAGCAACTCCTAAGCCCTATTGGCTATCTGAGGACAGGTGACTTACTCAGAGGCTAATGGGATATGTAGTTCCTGCCTATAGCCTCATAGGATTGTCCCAGCTTTGCACGCTTACCACTGCGCATGCACAAACTGCCTGGCAGGGTCACCGCAACTTGGGCTCCATTGCGCATGCGCGAACTCTAAAGATGGCAGCGCCCTAGATCATACAGCGCTGGGAGCCCCCGGCGACACAGCCGCCCCTCCTGCAACCTTGCAGCGCTAACCGGAGGTAGAAACGGGGACCTGGCTACAACTGTATTATTCAAATAACGGTTTATATCAAAACATAACAATCCTTTCAAATCATGTATTAACTTAGATTGTCTCTCAATATCCGCACACTGATTCTAACACACACATATCATGACAAAGCTCTCCCAACATCTTCTCTAACCTCCTTCTCCCCACTAACTCATGACCAGTTAAATACATTATAAGGCAAGCCGGTAACAGTATTACTGTATGGCCAAAATATCATAGTCATAGTATAATATAGATCTATGAATATATTATGGTACCTATACATTGTATTCAATGCAAATATTTAGCTATAGATCTATCTTGGGGACCTACGGTTATGAGAGTGCCCATGCAATACATGCATATACTCATATACCTTCATGCACTCATAGATACACTCATATACATACACATATACCTGCATGCACGTATAGATACACTCATATACCTGCATGCACTCATAGATACACTCATATACATACACATCTACCTGCATGCACTTATAGATACACTCATATACCTGCATGAACTCATAGATACACTCATATACATACACATCTACCTGCATGCACTTATAGATACACTCATATACATACATACAATCACATACACATAAGAACAATAAAAAATACAAAGCCCACCAGGGCAGAGTATTACAAAACATATAGTTAGATATCACATGTAGCTTCTAAAACTTACAATCCATAAAATAGCATTGAGCTATTGTGCTAATATCTATATATAATTGTACCGTGTATATATAAATTAATATTGTAATCAAATACATATGTGTGTATAATGATTCATGATTTGGATAATTATATAGAACAGTAATCATTATTAATCTTCAAAGAGTTGGACCTCTCTTCACTCAAAAAAGGAGAACACCTTTTTTGAAATGACAACTAGATATTGATAGATGTATATTATTATATTGAATTTTTTCCCCTCTTATGCTGTATTAGTGAATGATGTCCTTTATGTGTGAAGAGAGGTCCAAGTCATTGAAGGTGAATAATTATTACTGTTATACAGTATATAATTATCCAAATCATAGATCATTATACACATTTATTTTTATACAATATTAATTTATATATACACAGGGTACAATTATATGTAGATACAGTATTAGCACTTTAGATTAGTCCATGATGGTTTAGTCGTAAATATATATAATCTTCTCTTTTTTCCCCCCCATATAATGTTTTTCATAGAAATAATTTTGCAATAAAGAAAGAAAGAAGAAAGGATGTTATCAGGAGTATTTAATTTATATACTGTACAATTATACACTTAAAAATTCCTTTGGTCTCTATTATTACAGAGGATAATGATTATTATTTAATTTTTCACTAGGTATCAGCAATTCTTTGACTTTTTTTTTTTTTTTTTTTAGATATTTCAAATAATTATTAGGGATTCTCATGTATGTATGTATGTATTATGTATGTATGTATGTATGTATATATTGTGGCAGGACGGCCTCACAGCAGGGTCAGTAAGATGCTAGACACGATGGGAAACAAACTATAGTGGTTTATTAGCCACAACCAACATAAAGTATGGGTGCACTATCCCTTTAAGAAACTACTTTCTAGAAAATAAAGCCTGTTCCCGTTAGGGAAACTAGCTCACTTCTTGAGCCCTTACTAACAGGGCAGCCAGCTAATCTGGTTATGCCCAAAACATATGCTACACAAAGGATAACCAATAAGTATAATAATAAAGTCTTATCTGTGATGCAGCTCCAACAGCAAACAGGAACACGGTTCCGGGGAGCAGGCTGTGTCCAGCTCGCAGCAATCTGTATCTTTATCCTGGGTTGGGGTCCCAGCTGGTCCCAGCAGCAAAGCTCCTCGCAGGACTTGGGGACCAGAGCAACAGCTACGGCTACGGCTACGGCTTCCTAGCCGGGAGAATTCTCTCCACCCTCACGTGGAAAAACAAGCTCACCTTATGAGAGCTAATTCCTGCTTTTTAAACCTGCAGTCTCTCAGGCATCCTGCTTAATTAGGCTGCAGGTGTATGCAGTTCTCCAACTGTAGGTTAACTGGTTTAGTGCTGGAAAGTACACACATCCTCCATTCCAGCTTACTGAGTCAGTGACTCTGTCACATATCCCTCCCCCCAGCGAAACATTGTCCTGTGGAGCGGCCTGTGCACCATTCCCGTGCACCAGCATCTTTGTCGAAAATGTCAGACGTCGGCCCTTCCCTCCCCCTTTTTTTTGTTGCCTTCCAATTTAGGCATTTTCTTTTTGGGGTAATTATCCAGGCCATCTGGGCATGAAGACTGGTACCTAACTATCTCCTTGTGTTGTGCCAGTTTAAGGTTGATGCTCCGCTTTTGTTGTGTCTCTTCTTGCAAAGGTTCCTGAGCATCCTGCTGTCTATTAGCTCTTTCTGCCAGGACTCTACGCCACGTTGTGACCTTGACCTGCAAATCCTGAAGATGCATCGTTATCTTGTGCTCAGAGTCTCCTTTACCCAGTAGAAGAGCCTTGTCCTTGGTCAGCTCATTGCATATAGTTGCCAGTGACTGTTTGGCCTTCTATTGTGAAGACAAAAACTCTGTTTTAGCGGTGATGGCTTTGGACCTTTCTTCATCAGTGTACCTTCAGTGTTGGGTTCCACAATATTTATCTTTAGAACTTCAAATTCGCGATTCTTATTAACCCGAAGTGCACCCCATGGCACCTCTCTTTTACCTCAGCAGACTCATAGGCTTGGGCCTTTCTGTCATGACTCTTTAACTTACTCTGATGAGAGAGTCGCTGGATAATCTGTGCGGTCTTTCGCCTCTTACGATCACGGGCACTGTAGTATGATTGGATTCTTACTGTGCTGCTGCATCGCCACTTGGCCTTCGCCTTCCATGCCTTGTGGAAATTAGACTGTAGTACTGCAACGGTATCACGGTCATGCTTCCTGGTGCGTCTCCCTTGCTTTATCTCTACCGCCACCTTTTCCTTGGACTGCTTCAGTGACCCAAACGTCTGTCTTGGGGTTGTAAGCTTTTCCTCCAGCTTCATCTGAGAAACCTCCTGCTGGGCAGCAGTAGAGTCCAACATAGCGTCCCGCTTAGTCTTCAGAGCCTCAAGCTCCTTGCCTAGGTCACACTTTTGTTTCTCCCCCATCTTACGGCCAGCACGCTCAGACTCCAGGTCCTTCCTCAGGTCTTGAAGCTGTCCTTCTGCCTTTCTTCTTTCACAAAGTGCAGCTGCTAGTTCAGCTTCTTTAGAGTTGAGTCTCGATTCTACATCTCCTAGCAGAGTCAGAGCAAGGCTTAAATCTGTCTCTGTTTCTTTATTCTGGACATGCAGGTGCTGGTGCTCCTCCTGGACCTTGACGAGCTCCAGCTGTAGCCGGGCCCCTGATTGGCCATCTGGACCAGCTGCTTGTGGATATCGGCCATCTCTGTTTCATGGTGCAATGTCAGGCAGGCCACCTGACGGACGGACACCTCATCCCTCTTGGCGCGCTGCATCTCGCGCTCAGCCATCTGCATCTCTTCAATCTGATGCTGCCAGTCCCCTCTCAGGGCCTTCACCTCTTCCCGGTGCTTACTCTGGGTTTGCATCAGCGCCTCCTTCATCTTGTTGAGCTCTGCAGTTTTTGCTGCTAGGATCGCTGCTGCTTCTGTTTTCCAGGCCTCTTTCTCCTTGGTATACAGACTCATTGGGATGGCGCTGCCTCTCTGCTTCTCCAGCTCTTGCTTCATTCTTTGGACCTTCTCATGTTCGCTCTCACACAGAGTCACCTGGCTTCTAAGCTCCGACTCCAGCGATGCTCTTGTGGCGCTCAACGTGATCTTCAGCTGCTCCAGGGCGAGGCATTCTTTTCGCAGCCTTTTCTCTGCATTCTGCAGTGCAGCCTGTACATCTAATTTTTCTTGCGCCAATTGCGTCTTCACTTTCTGTGCTTGATGAAGCTTCTCAGTCCCATCACTGACCTGACCAGTCAGGTTTAAAACCTCTTCCTTCAGGTTTATATTCTCCATTTTCACAGTCACTATATCCTTTAGGACCGTCTCATTGGCTTTCTTCAAAGTACCCAGCTCTGTAGTTAGACCGTGGCCCTCCTGGCATGAGAGCTCCAGCTCTGTTTTGAGCGCGCAAGCTTCTTGGTGAGAAACTTCTAAGTCTTTGATGAAGTTTTGCACATCTCTCTGGGACATCTGATAGCATAGTCTCCAGTCAGGACTTGTTCTCTCTGATTCCATGGTACCAATTGCGGGTTTGGCCTTAACCAAACTTGTCGTCAGCTCCTCCAACTCACTCCGTAAGAGATGCTCTGTTTTCTATAAAGCTTCATACTCTTGTATAGCTGGGAGTATACACCTCTGTACCTCGGCGTTCGCTTCTCACTCCCTATTCAATTGTTCCTACAAGACATCATAATCACGGTGGGCAGTTTGGAGTGCAGAAATTAAGGCCTCTTTTTCCTGGATCAAGGATTCAGCTTCCCTTTGCTCCTCCTTTTCCTTTGCCACCGTTCCAGTGATAATTCTGACCATCACACCGGTCTGAAGCACATCACGGTGCCTTGCTGACGCCTGTTGTCCTGGTTCATGACAGGCCCAGCATACTGAATCCTTTAGAAAGTCAAACCAGTGACAGAACATAAAACACAGACAGAGCTCAGTGCACATCCAGTGAAACTCATACACGGTACAGTGCCTAAATATATATGTATAAATATCTATTAAATAAAATGGTCTTTTAGTTTAACATTTTTGGCCAAAATTGTTGTAAGCCCCTGAGCCACTGCACGGCAGACCACATGGTTATATATATGTTGTGGTTATTTTGGGGGTTCAATATGAGCTTGTTAGGTGTCCAGTATGTTTTACAATTCTTGTTCAGCTAGTCTTAGCTGATTGGAGGGTGGCAACCTCCAACCTAATTGAAGCTTACCCCCTCCCACATTTAAATGGTTAAAAGCTCACTCCATAGCATCCCCCACTCTCAGGGGAACTTGCTTGCTTGCAGTGTGGTTGTGACAAATCTAATACAGACTGATTTTCCTGGTAATGTACAGGTTAATAAAAGCTTCAATCAGACTTAGAACTTTGCAACTAATATTGACAGATTTATTATAAACAATTATTCCTGGTATTGCACAGGTTATTAAGAATTTATATTAGTGTTAGGGACCCCTGGAAATGTGGTCTGCCGTGCAGTGGCTCAGGGGCTTACAACAATTTTGGCCAAAAATGTTAAACTAAAAGACCATTTTATTTCATAGATATCTATACATATATATTTAGGCACTGTACCGTGTATAAGTTTCACTGGATGTGCACTGAGCTCTGTCTGTGTTTTATGTTCTGTCTCTGGTTTTAAATATATATTGCCATGCTCAGTAGCACTCATCTGTGACACTCATATGCTTATATATATGTTGTGGTTATTTTGGGGGTTCAATAGGAGCTTGTTAGGTGTCCAGTATGTTTTCCTTTAGAAAGTCACCTGGTTTCCTTCTAGCCGGCACGGCTCCGAACTCCTGGTCACCGACTCCAAGGTTATGGGGTCCTGCGCTCTGGACACTGGTCACTTTTGCAGCTTTCATCTGCGGGTACGTCTCTCTTCTCAGGGTCACATATGCATCATCATCATAATCATCATAAGGCCTGAAGGGACACTGTTTTGTATGGTTATGTACATTGTATAACTGACACTTGACGGCAACCATTTTAAAACCCCGTTTTTTTTTCCACATCCGACGAGGCAGACTTTGCACAACACACGTAAGTTGCACGTGCTTTACAATCTTTGAACCATCTGGGTTCTTCTTAGGGCAACATCTTTGCCAAAATTCATTTTCATTTTATTTTATACCAGACAGGGCAAATTTTACACACAGCACTTGCTAGCTGCAAATTCACTCGCTTCAGCAAAAGGCATTAGCTTTACACAGCAATACTTTCATACCCGATGGGGCAAACTTTACACTCAGCACTTGCTAGCTGTAAATTCAATGCTTCAGCAAAATAACACATTTTTTTTTTCCGCTTGAGTTCAGTGTCGCAACACATCTTCATCTACTGACCCCCAGAGGCGTGGCATCCCACTTCTGACACCACCTGTGGCAGGACGGACTCGTGGCGGTGTCAGTAAGATGCTAGACACGATGGGAAACTTAAACTATAGTGGTTTAATAGCCACAACCAACATAAAGTACGGGTGCACTGTCCCTTTAAGAAACTACTTTCTAGAAAATAAAGCCTGTTCCCGTTAGGGAAACTAGCTCACTTCTTGAGCCCTTACTAACAGGGCAGCCAGCTAATCTGGTTATGCCCAAAATATATGCTACACAGAGGATAACCAATAAGTATAATAATAAAGTCGTATCTTTTGCAGCTCCAGTAGCAAACAGGAACACCGGTTCTGGGGAGCAGGCTGTGTCCAGCCTCGCAGCAATGTTTATCTTTATCCTGGGTTGGGGTCCCATCTGGTCCCAGCAGCAAAGCTCCTCGCAGGACTGGGGGACCAGAGCAGCAGCTGCTACGGCTTCCTAGCCGGGAGAGTTCTCTCCACCTTCCTGTGGAAAAACAAGAAAAAAATGGAGAGTGATCTCCAATATTCCAATGCTGCAAATCATAAAAAACAAAATGTAATCACTGTCCAGGAATAACTAGGAAATGTCTCAAGGCAGGTGTAGGATAATTCATGTAAAGGAATAATGTCAAGATGGCTATGAAGGTATAGGCACACCAGTCGGGGGTTAAATACAAATGTGAACCAGAGGTAGAGAATAATGAGACCGCAGCCCCACCAGCTATAACTCAATAATAGTCCCAATAATGCTAACCTTGCCCGACCGGTAATCCTGCCACCTTATCAGCCGTGGAGTGCAATAAAGCAAAAGTCCCCTCCAACCTGTATATGGCAGGGGGATCCCAGCTGTAGAAGGATCGGAGAACCGGGGCGCTCCTTTGCTGAATCTGTAGATGGAAGGCTGCAACTGCTCCACTGCCTGGCGTGTATGCCAAACCCTCAGCTCACCGATGTGGATGACGTAGGAGCTGCGTCACAGAAAACGACGGCCGCGCTAATCTGGGGTCCCGCGGGTAGTGCGTTCAAGCCTATGGATCACACTGGGGTTCCCGACCAGAAGGCAACCAGCCGTGCTGTGGTCAAGGCAGATGACGTGCAGACTGTGTCACAGAGCTCACCGGCTGTGCTGTACTGGGGTCCCGAGGTAGAACGCTCCAGCCCACAGATCTTCCTGAGTCTACCTCCAGAGGCAATCGGCCGTGCTGTGACCTGGGAAATTGCATGCAGGGTGTTGCCGTGGTACAGATCAGCTGGATACCACCTCCGTTCAATGCTGTTGATAATCACCTGTAGCCATAGAGACTGCTGTGTGCTCCATAACAATAAAGTAAATAGAAGTAGGAAGAACGGATGGTCACTACTCCTAGTAACACTACAAACTAGTAAAATAAAAATACTTTATTACAAAAAAAGACTGGACATCATAGTAGAACCACTCTGACGCGTTTCATCCCTACATGGGACTTTATCAAAGAGTATATGGTTCAGAAAACAGACACGTCTAATATACATGTGAGCCACATCTGATTGGATAAAGCCAAATCAGACACAGCAGATAACAATAAACACATGAATAGAAACGTATTAACTCTAGCATGTCTGTGATACAACAAAACTTACATATATTCACAAAATAGAAGAAAAAAATATATACATAAATGATATTAAAAACAAAGAACTTAGTATGATGTCAAGCACAATAATAAAAATTCTATATAGAAAAAGATAATCATGGAAGAGAAAGATCACGGGAGATAGCAATCAAATATGCATTGTTATTACAGATAATTGTTATTATTACTATTCATAAAACACAATGCATAATATTTTAAACTTTTTCTGTTATCATATCATAAGATTGCCAAAAAATTACAAATTATTTTATACAAATGTCAATAATAAAATAGTGGTAAACAATATAATGTATTATAATAATCTCCATTTAAAGCGATACGACATTTTCTTGATTTATCCACATTATCAGTCTCACATTGCACTTTTTTACAAGAATCTATATTCTTTTTACTTACACATAATTATTTTCTTTTCGATTCACATTTTTATTTACAAAAATTAGGCACTGCTATGGGCACGAGTTTTGCCCCTTCATATGCTAATTTGTTTATGGGTTTTTGGGAGACACAATTTATTTATCACTCTAATAATTCTTTTCGTCATAATATCGTCTTTTATAAGAGGTATATTGACGATCTGATACTCATTTGGGATGGTGATGAGCACTCTTTATTCTCTTTTATTCACTATATTAACACTAATGATTATAATATTAAATTCACTTTTGAGCACAATATTAATCACATTAATTACTTAGATTTGACCCTTATATTGACAGTGAGCTGAATATTCAGACCGATATTTTTCGCAAAAAGAACTCCAGGAATATGCTTCTCAATGCACGGAGTTGCCATCCCCGTTCATTGATAAGGAATATTCCTGGATCTCAATTCATGAGATTGAAAAGACTCTGTTCTACTAATGACATTTTCCTGTCAAGATCAAAGGAAATGTTTGACAGATTTATAGCTAGGGGCTATTCTACCAAAGACATGAGATTGCATTTAGTGGAGCTAACTCTATGGACAGAGATACTTTGATTCAAAAAACTGGTTTGAAATCTACAAATTCAATTAGGATATCTTCTAATACCACACAAAGTCCATTCTTTGTAACTACCTACAGTGCACAATCACAATTGATTTCAAAGATAATATCTAAACATTGGCATACTCTTCTCCTCGATGAAGACATTGGCCCTTCATTATCTAGTGGCCCTAGATTTACCTTTCGCAAGGCGAAAACCCTAGCCTCCCACCTTTCTCCCAGTCTGTTTTATTCTAATTTAAAAACTGCTACTATTAATACCATACCCAAAGGTTTTTATAATTGCGCGAATTGTTCTATGTGTCAATACGCACTACCTTCTAAGTTTATAACTTACTCTAACGGGTTAAAAAAGTTTCATATTAAGAACTTCTTGAATTGCAATACATCCTTTGTTGTATATGTTCTTTTATGTGCGTGCGGCCACAGATATGTGGGACGCACTATTAGACCTCTTAGGTTGCGCATAGCTGAACACACCCGTTTAATAAAGAGAAAAGACTTGGTCCATCCTGTATCCAGACATTTCTCACAGTGCCCTAGGGGAGGTATTGGTAACTTCTCCTTTACTGCCATTGAACATGTACCCCGTCACCCCAGGGGAGGCAATAGGGAGAATCGATTAAATCAGAAAGAAATGTATTGGATATTTACTCTTAATACTCTCCATCCCTTAGGAATGAATTCCGATTGGGAGTTGAAACATTTTTTGTAGATACATGGAGATTATTATAATACATTATATTGTTTACCACTATTTTATTATTGACATTTGTATAAAATAATTTGTCATTTTTTGGCAATCTTATGATATGATAACAGAAAAAGTTTAAAATATTATGCATTGTGTTTTATGAATAGTAATAATAACAATTACTGTATCTGTAATAACAATGCATATTTGATTGCTATCTCCCGTGATCTTTCTCTTCCATGATTATCTTTTTCTATATAGAATTTTTATTATTGTGCTTGACATCATACTAAGGGCCTCATGCAGAGAGCAGCGCTAACAGGGAAAGCGGCATGTATTGGCGAAATCTGCCTTTAGAAAGGCAGATAATGGCGAGTTTTAAAAAAAACGCCATTTTTTTTTCTCTGAAACTCGCCACGCGGCTGGAGAGAACATAAATCTCTCCAGTGTTGAAAACGGCCGTATTCAGAGAACCGCGAACGCCATCTAGTGGCTGTTCGCGGCAAAAAAATGGCGCGATTTTCAACATTTTCCTTCGCCAGCAAGAAGCTGGCACTCGGCGGCCGGTGGGGGAGAAAAAAAAAACCCGATTTTTTCCCCACTAGTTTCAACAGCGCTCATATCGCTGGTTGAAACTCTCCATATGCAGAAAGGATTCTAAATGCAGTTTTATGCCCTTTCTGCATATGGAGAAAAAAACTCTCCATTACAGTTACTTTTTATTCCCCTCTCCAATTTTAAATAGCGCTGCTCTCTGCATGAGGCCCTCAGTTCTTTGTTTTTAACATCTTTTATGTATATATATATTTTTCTTCTTTTTTGTGAATATATGTAAGTTTTGTTGTATCACAGACATGCTAGAGTTAATACGTTTCTATTCATGTGTTTATTGTTATCTGCTGTGTCTGATTTGGCTTTGTCCAATCAGATGTGGCTCACATGTATATTAGACGTGTCTGTTTTCTGAACCATATACTCTTTGATAAAGTCCCATGTAGGGATGAAACGCGTCAGAGTGGTTCTACTATGATGTCCAGTCTTTTTTTGTAATAAAGTATTTTTATTTTACTAGTTTGTAGTGTTACTAGGAGTAGTGACCATCCGTTCTTCCTACTTCTGTGGAAAAACAAGCTCACCTTGTGTGAGCAACTTCCTGCTTTTTAAATGCACTTGTTTCACTGATAGTTCAGCCCCTGTTTAATCAGTCCTCAGCTGTGCTTTCTCTGTCTGAGGAGGTTAACACTCGGTGAACTGGCTGCAGCATCTCTCCATTCACTGTCACAGCCTACTGAGTCAGTGACTCTGTCACAATATATATATATATATATATATATATATATATATATATATATATATATATATATATATGAAAAAGAAAAGAAAAAAGCGCACCCCCTAGTGCATTATCTTCACAGTAGGAAGATGAATATTTTTTGGTAAAAATAGATGGTGGGCAATGCACACTTACAAGAATAAAATAAGCAAAGTTCACATAAAGGTTTCTTTTAGGGAGCCTGGATGCCCGACAGAAGATGGAATGGGGGCACAACCAACTCACTGCGATTCTACTGGGCAGATGGCATTTACCATGCCATACACAGCCTGCACTCGTTGGTCAATGGCTCTGCCCAGGCTTAACCGCGGGGTCCTCAACCCGAATTCAGGCGATCAATAGGCTCCTAAAAGTTCAATAGTATTTTCTCCAAAAGTAACGCGGATGTGTCGCGAGATTCTGGTGACGTCAGCCCTACACGTTTCGTCCGCAACTGCGGACTTCGTCAGGGGTTATATATATACATACACACACACATACAGTTGTGTGAAAAAGAAAGTACACCATCGTGAATTCCATGGTTTTACATATTAGGACATAATAACAATCATCTGTTCCTTAGCAGGTCTTAAAATTAGGTAAATACAACCTCAGATGAACAACAACACATGACATATTTCACCGTGTCATGGTTTATTTCACAAAAATAAAGCCAATAATGTCACTTCCTCAGGGTCAGAGGTCACGGCGCCTTGGAGAAGTACTGGTTGTGAGAACATGTCAGTCAAGTGAAGCAGGAAGCAGCATCATAGAGATATCGCGAGAGAGGCTGTTGTGCTTGCATGCAGGAGTGTGTGGATTTCCCTTACTTGGCATCCATCTTGGAGAGTGCTCCGAAGTTAGAGGGACATACACCACACATCGGGGAGCCCGCGAGGACCCTTACTGCTGCCGGCGTCTGCCCCACTTGGTTATACACGCTTGTTTTTTCCAGTCCTACTGTAAGTAGGGTTTTGGGTTTTAACCCCTTGATGACCCGCTGCAGCAGGCTCCGTTTGTTTTATTAAATAGTTATTTTACTTTCAGCTTGTTTGTCTAGTGTATGTTTTTTGTTAAATGTTTTATGTTGTTTGTCCAATTTTAACATTACGTATTACACTATTATTTTCCTTTGTTTCTGTCCCTATGTCACGGACCCCCTGATTGGAGATCTTCAAGTGATTGGACCATTTGGATTTTCTCCCCCTCCATCTGTTTGGACTTTGGACTCTTTTGGGCGCTGGTCTGTATATGTTATTTGTGTTTTCTCTGGTGTTGTTCTGCTAGTGTTCCTGGCTGCCCTGTACACATTGTGTATTGTTACATGTTTTATTTAGATTTCATATTGTTAGTATTTTTAATTTAATGATGGATAGCGCCTAAGCACTTTTTTTTTCCCTTTTTTTTTTGTGTTTAAAGCATTTCATAGTTAAGAAGATGCTGGTGGGATGGCGAAAAGAGTGATGAGTGCCTGATAGTTGTAGGCCAGACACCCCAGGGATTCTGGAGAATTTATTGTGGGTTTCAGTTGAGGATTGTTTTTTGGAATTTGATGCAAAACTATTTGGTGCTGCATTTCTACAGGCCTTTTTGGGGGCATTGAGGGTAGGCGAGTTGGCTGCGGGGTCTAAATTCACTATAGGCAGATGGCTGTAGGTTCAGGCCCTTTTTGGAGTGGGAGCAATTAAAAATGTATATAAAGACGTGGTCGCCAGTGCTCTCCGGTTAGCCTTAGGAATATCTGTGGCTATCTCACAGAAACGCTGCAACATTTCTGTGAGATTTCTGCAGCCAGACTAATGACCCATCGGATTAACACAGTGGAGGTCCCTGCAGTCCCAATCAACCGCATGGGACCCCCGCTGTGTTCATTCGAAGGGCCATTAGTCTGGCTGCAGAAATCTCACAGAAATGTTGCAGCGTTTCTGTGAGATAGCCACAGTTTTTCCTTGATTTTCCTGGGCTAGCGGAGAGCACAGACGACCACATTTATAAGGCAGTGTGCAGTTAAACAGATGAGGCAGGTAAAGAAGCGTGGCTGTATATTGGGGCTAAGGTCCCGCTGGAGGCTGCTGCATGCACGCCTGGAGTTCTGGCGACGCGTACACAGCTGAAACTCGCGGTCTGAAGGGTGCGATCGGAGGCGCGGGCATGGCAATGGGAAAGCGTGCGTGGTTTAACCCCTTCAGGGAACAGCACTGCATGGTAAAGGGAAGCGTGTGTGGGTTAACCCCTTCAGGGAACAGCACTGCATGGCAATGGGAAGCATGTGTGTCAACCCCTTAATAATTAAAAAAAAAATCAAATAAACCTTTTGGTTCCTTTGGTCCCTCGCCATCCGAGCCGCGTGTTCCAGGGTTAATATTTATTTGCTGCCATTAATGAACACTGTCCCGAAATGCTTCTGTAGAGGAGGAGGCGGCGGGGTGTCCGTTGATGATTTGACCGTTAGGGCTTGTTGGCGTGGGAGGGGGTCTGGGAGAGGAGGCCCAGCTAAGCACACAGAACTGCAAAGAGATCTGTTCTCCTATTGGCTCCCGGCGCACCATGTGACTGTGGCGCTGCACGGGAACACAATCTTGTTGTATCCCCTGCTGGCTGATGTGCCACAGCACAAAGAGGGCCAGGAAGGGAGGAAATACCGGGGCCTGCTTGTAAGCAGGTAAGGGATTGGTGTGAGGCCCGTGCGTGCCGCTATCACTAACGGGGACCTAGCCTTAAGCACCGATTGGCCCTTTAAGAGTGTTGCAGGCTTAGGACACATTCAGCAGGAGCGGGTCATTATCTGTTGCAGGAGAATGGGTTTCCTTTAACTCGGTTCCAATTGTGCAGAGTTTTTCAGTTATGCTAAGAAAAACTGGGGGTTGATGCAGCAGCTTATAGGTCACATTCTTTTCGCATTGGGGCAGCAACAAAAGGTGGCTAGGCTGGGCGTTTGTGAGGAGTAATTAAGAGAATAGGCAAGTGGGAGTCTGGGAGGTTCACGTCCTATGTGAGGCTTAGCTAATTTAAATTGCTTGATTGAATTCAGATTAATGCCCCGGTGTTGTCTGGGTGTGCAGAGAGCCATATATCTTTTGGGCTGCTAGAAGGGAGGCAGTCCGACCATATGGGACCCACTTGGATGTTTATAGGACCGTTCTAAAGGGCAAGGTGGCAACCTTGGGCCCTGCGCCTTCGGGAGCCCGCGCTCCCTCCTCTCCTTTCTCTTGTCAGTGCCAGTAAACTACTTTCACCCATACGGAGGAGGGCGCTGGAGGAAGGAGCATAGGTCCCCGTCCTCTTCCTTCAGCTCCACACTCCGGTCGGGCAGAAGTTGGAACCTGGAGCCAACAGGAGGAGTGAGAAGAGGGGAGGAGGAAGCGTGGACCCCCAGACTGGCAGAGAGAGGTATGTCTCTATGTATATGTCTGTGTGTGTCTGTGTATGTGTGTGTCTGTGTTCGTCTGTGAAAGGGGTCTTACCTTTCCAGAGCGGGCCACCTCCTGTAGCTGTGTGTTTCTATGGTGATCAACATCAAATGATGTCGCAAAGTCATATGACGGTGTGTTGTCATGGCAACGTGACATCACATGATGTCATGATGCTGTGACGCTGCCGGTGGAAAGCCTCTTGTCAAGGCAATTCCTCTTTAATTTTTTATAGGGGGGCCCGCTGCCAGCGCACCGCCTTGGGCCCCGCAAAGCCTAAGGCTGGCCCTGTGGCTATTACTAGGGTAACATGGTTGGAGACGAGGGGTATGCAGTGAACACATTTCCTTGCCAATGTCCTGCGTAACAGGCAGCGGTTTGGGCGCCTAGATGTTTTTGTCTTCCATGTGAGTGGTGACGACCAGTGTCAGCGGCGGACGCTAGAGTTGATTTGCGTTTTGAATTGGGTCAATTGTTATTGTTATTTCCAGGGCTGAAAATAGTCTGGTTTGAAGTGGTCCCTAGGTTGTGCCGGAGGGGGGCTAGAGACATCAAGTAAATTGAGCGAAGTAGGTGTAAGCGTAACAGAGCAATGACGAGTTTTGTTAAGGAAATGGGGCTCATTCTCTGGCACAGAGAGTTGGAGAAACCAGAGGTTGGTCTAGTTCAGTGCGACGGGTACATCTGTCTGAGGTGGGCGTCTACATTTAAAACCAGAGACGAACATGAAACACAGACAGAGCTCAATGCACATCCAGTGAAATTCATACACGGTACAGTGCCTAAATATACATGTATTGATATCTATTAAATAAAATGGTCTTTTAGTCTAACATTTTGGCCAAATTGTTGTAAGCCCCTGAGCCACTGCACGGCAGACCAAATCTCAAGGGTCCCTACACTAATATAAATTCTTAATAACCTGTACATTGCCAGGAAGAATGATTTATAATAAATCTGTCAAAATTAGTTGCAAAGTTCTAAGTCTGATTGAAGCTTTTATTAACCTGTACATTACCAGGAAAAGCACTATGTATTAGATTTGTCACAATCACACTGCAAGCAGGCAAGTTCCCCTGATTTATTATTGCTTTGTGGACCAGAGACCCCCTGCTTCCCGAGTTACAGGCCCGGTATGTGTGATCGGGTGCCAGTGTCGCCGCCATCTTTATAGCATCCCATACGCAACAAGCCCGCTATTAAGATGGCGGCGACACTGGCACCGATGCCCCATACCGGGGCCTGTAACTCGGAAGCAGGGGGTCCCTGAGCCAGAAATCAATGCGGTTCAGCTCAGGAGACCCCCTGCTCCCGCACAATATTATTAAAATACATTAATGCTGCTTCATTACCATAGCGGCTCTCCGCTAAGGCAATGAAGGGATTAAGGCATAATAGCATGTTTATTGGGGACATTTGCCCCAAATAAACATTGCAATAAACAACATACACCCCCTGTGCCCCCAACATCCCCTATACCCCCTAACATACAGTACATATATTACATTTTTGTGATGCACAACAATGATACTATAGGCCGGCGGTGGCCCTCGGGTGGCCCTCGGGTGTTCCCTGCAGGTGTCCCCGTAGGCCTGCAGTACCAATTCTGTGACCCCCAAATATAATTAAACAACACATAAATAATTATAAATAAATACACCCCCTTCCCCTTAACACATACAGTATAGTAATGGGCACAATTACTATAATCCACATGTCCGGCTTCCACGATGAAGGCCATCCTCCTCTTCATCACCGTCCTTGCCCCCTCCGATGCTGCAAAACATAACCAAGAATAAAAACAGCCAATGTAATGTCCCCTAACCCCTTAATCACCGTAGCGGTTATTAACCGCTACAGTCATTAAGGGGTTAACCAACCCTCACCCACCACTCGGGAGGCCTAAATACCCTCCCCCACTACCCACCCCGTGAGGCCTAACCACCCTCACTCAATACCCAGGCGGGAGGCCTACCCACATACCCTTGTGGCCAATACCCCCTTCCCCCCCCCCAGTACCCACAATAAACATCATTATATTTATTAAATACATAACCCACCCACTGTGCCCCCCCCATAAATACACGATTTATTATTTTACATACAGGGTTAATACCCCAGGCCACGGAAGTCCCCGGTGGGCCTGACGGGTGTCCGTAGACCCGTAAAAGGCCAAGAAAAAGGTTTCAAACAGGGTCTGGAGGCCTATGGGTGGTCCCCGCCATGTGCCGTGGTTCACCAGGTGGCCTCCGCAGGTCACTGTGGGACACAATGGGGTCTCCACGGGTAGACCCGCTGGTGTCTGGGGGGCCCTGGGTCAGACCCACAGGTGCCTGAGGGGCCTCGGTTGTTCCCACGGGGGTCTGGGGGCCCTCGTGTGGTCCCTATGGGTCCGTGGTGCCGCCAGATGTGGGGCCACCAGTTCTTCCCCTCAGGTTTCCCCCATGGACCTGCCAGCCTGGTACCCGTGAGTGTCCGAGGAGACCTCAGGAGGTCTCCAGAGGTCCCCGCAGACCTAAGGAACAACCCTGTATGTAAAAAAAATAAACCTGTCCTATACATTAAATATATCAATCCCCCCCCTCAACACATACAGTATAATAATGTGCAAAATAACTATTATCCAGATATGGATAATAGATTATTTGCCCATTATTAAACACATTAACATGCATAATAAAATAAATAAAGTTCTACTGACCTCATCAATATGAAGCCCCTTCGCCAGCAAATTCCCTGTGTCCTCCGTTGCCAACAAAATACATAGCCAATACTTTGCAATTACATTCTGATATCAATTAACCCCTTAATCACCTTACTGGATAATAACCACAAAGGTAATTAAGGGGTTAAGCCACCCTGGCCTGATACCCACCCTTCACCCATTTATTTGTACAGTGGCTTCATCATGCAACTATATATATATATATTTACATTTTATATATATATATATATATATATATATATATATATATATATATATATATATAAAATGTAAATATACTGTATGCTCATTTGCATGCAAATGAGCATACAGTATATTTACATTTGCTATATGCTTTGCTGTGGAGGGTTTTTGTCACTTTTTTTACTCACCATAACTTAACTCAGTATATATATGTATATATATATATTTACATATACATACACATATACACATATACACATATATATATATATATATATATATATATATATATATATATATATATATATATATATATATATATATATTAAACACACACAGTTGGTGCCGCAATCAAAACCATATATATACACACAGAAAAGAATGACCTAGGCACAAATAAACAAGGGAGAGAAAGAAAAAAAGAGAAAAAGAAACATCATAGGGTAGTATATCAAACAGTTCCAATGATTAATTGGTGAGATATGCACTTACAGTTATATAAGTGAATATTAGCCTTTTATCCACTGTGGGATCAGGAGTTCAGCTAGGGGTCTTTTGTGTCTCTGCCTGAAACTCTCTGTTCTTCAGGGTAACTGTTAACACAGTATTCCACAGCAGTCGCGGTGCACCTGTATACAGGGATTACGTCTTGCAGACGGATCTCATAGGGAGATTAGGTAGGGAATAAAAAGGAAAAACAAAATAGTGTAAAACCTTTTAATTATAAAATTAGTAAAGCAACTAAATAGGTATCCAACTCACATTCTGTGAGTCATAAAAGAGCAATAGAGAGAAACAACAAGTCTCTCACACTTGGTGGTTGATGAACGCCGACTCCCAGTCCAGCTAAATCACGCAGTCACTTCCGTGTCACGTTGCCTCGGCTCTCGCGAGATCTCGTCTCAGTTGCTGAAAGTTCACTGCTCCGGCTCCGTGGTGGGGAATCAGCTTGTCAGCTCGTCTCTCTCTGCTCGTAGAACGCCCGCCCTACGCGTTTCTCCAATGTGGCTTCGTCAGGGACTGCTATCTCTTACCTACCCCTACCTAGGGTTTATATGCCTCTCGTGATTGATTGGCTGGTACAAAATTGGCAAATTGGCTAATTGACAAGTAAAAACGCTGCTACAGTACATAGTAATCGTTACCACTAAAGAACACAATGATAAAGAAACCTGTATACTACATATTTTGAGACTGGAATGTACAGAAAGCTATTTCTAAAACATAACAATTTGATTATAGAGCATATAACATTTTAAAGGACATATAAGTAAGCACATTGTTATATATATATATATATATATATAAGCAATTCAATAAGCAATATACTGTCTTAGTGTTACCTTAACCAAGAACCTCACTACTAATTCTAACATGAACCTACAGACTAATCAAAACATAATATATTCTAACCTATTAAGTAATCAAGAACATATAAGATCCTTATTATAGAATAATAATATTGTCCATATATTTTACATTTTAACCCCATAATAAATCACGTATCAATCACATAATTAATCATCTATTTGGTTAAAATAACCTTGGAGATACTATTCCGAACAGATCAGTATGTTATATATTTAACTATAGAAAGACCGTGTAATCATATATTGACGGAATGGAACCATATATTAACCTTTCATTAACTGAATGAGGAGTTCTCAATCTGAGAGTATAGTTAACCATACAACATTGATGTCAATATTAACAATATGGAAAAATTATTGCCATGTTATAATTCACAGCAAAGGAAGCCTTTAAGAGCATGAAAGAGATATTGTTGGTTTTAAACGGCATATCATGTAACCAGTAAAGTCTGATATAGATCCTAACCTTTTAACCTTTGGTTAGAATCTAATAATTAAGGAATAATTATTTCGTTTATTTTCGGTATTTTAAGTTTAGTATAATACATAGAGTATATTAAATCAACCAATTTTCTCAATAAATTTCAACCCATATTGATTAATCTATAATCTATTCTAATATAAATAAACTATAATTTTAGTTTTTTAATTACATTCTATACCCACCCGTGATAAATCTTTTCATTTCACCTTAACACTTAGTGATTTAACGAAATACTGATATATTATTAAATACAAATCTAAATCTAAACATATAATGTGTATAATTCAATTTATATTATCTATAATTCAACATTTATATTTCCATAATTATTTATTTATTATGGCGGGGACACATACAAATTCTTATTCACAACAATAAATACATATTGATAACTATCAACCATAACGATATTTATCATAGAAAAAAGGGGGAGAGAGAATAGATTACATACAGTTAACATTGTACCGGGATAGTCAAACTTATTTACACATTTGATCAGGGACAGAGCAATTGGTCATATTGCATTATGCACTCTCTAACAATAAATGATCATATAGAGATCCATAAAAATATATAATCCTATGAACATACAGTAAAAATGTAAGAAAAATACAAGAAAGCATACCAAAAGTGGCATATTACAAATGCTTACCATACAGATTTTTATATTTTAGTTTTTAACATTTCAATTTTAGCATATAGGTGATATTGGGAGCGCAGAGATAAATCAATTATAACTAAAAGGGGCTTGTTATGCTTTCAAGGAGTGGATATAGAGGATGGTGAACCCCATAACATCTTTATGGAAATAATAGCATACACATAATTCAGAGTGTTGAAATTAAGATATATATAGAGAGAGGCTATTTAATCTTTGAGGAATGATCCCAGGTCAATATCGATATTCATACCTTGTGGTATTAAAGTTTTCAAGTTGTATATCCAAAAAGGTCTCTTGCCTGGATATCTTGATGACCTGGTTACCACCTCTCCAATTCGGATGAATTTTGTCAATTCCAAAGAATTTTAATTTAATTTAATTTGGGTCCGGATCATGATGTTCTTTAAAGTGTTTTGAGACACTGTGTTGCATAAAGCCACTCTCTATATTTTTAATGTGCTCAGCTACTCTCAATTTGAGTTTACGTGTAGTTCTCCCTAAGTACTGCTTATTACATGGGCATTGCAACATATATATTATTTTGAATTGCAATCTATGAAATCCTTTATTTCGTGTTCCTCCTGTGTAATCTCAGATTTTATTTTTCTAAAAGATTTTTGAGAATTGGGGTTCAGTTTACACCCTCTACAAGTTTGACATTTGAAGAAACCATTAGTTATAGTTACAGGTTTTACACACTCCTGTTTCAAGCAACTTGGGGCCAATCTTTGTTTTAGATTGGGAGCCATTGTAAATATTATTTCAGGTTTCATTGGTAATACCTGCTGTAGAATGGGATCTTTGTGTAGAATATTCCAATGTTTATGGAATATATTACATATATATACATATATGGAATATATTACATATATATATACATATATGCTGTATACACATGATTAACCAATATACAAAGAAATGTTTAAGGGTTAACAAAAACATGCACAAATAAAAATACCACTTCTCCATATCAATACATCACCTTGCTGTAACACTCAACCTGCCCACAAGCCAGACGAGACCCCGGGACTGAGGTGGAAAGGGATAATACCACACACCTAACAGTAAACGGGGGCACGGCCAGAGTGTGGAAGTAGCGTAGATGGTCCGGGTAACAACAATAGAAAGAGTACCGTACTTGCCAACTCCAGAGGTGGTAGGTATAGTCCGTAAGCCTGGGTCGTGGAGTGGAGAGAGCAGCAAAGTAGATTGTCCGTAAGCCATGTCCAAGGGATATAAAAGTCTGCAAGGTAAAGAGTAATCAACGCCAAGTCCAAGGGAACCAGAGAGCAGAATAAACGAAGTCCAAAGCCAAAGATCAATATCCAGGGAGGTCAGCAGAATATCCAGGGACAGGAACAGGGACTGAAAGACAAAAGGGGCCAGGCAACAGCAGATAGCACCAAGGTACAGAAGCTAGGCAGAGCAAGGAGGTAATGGTGAGGGGAGACTAAATCGGGGGTTGGGACCTATCAGAGGAAGGGGAGGAACAGAGGAGTGGTCTGAGGAAATACCTGATAGGAGGGAAGTGTTTGGGAAGCTGAGGCCTATCGGAGCAACGGGAGGAATGGAGGAGCTGCCCGGCGGAGGACCTGATAAGGGAAAGGTGTCTGGGTAGGTGGGGCCTGTCACAGCAAGAGGAGGAGCGGACGAGCAGCCCGGGGAAAATCCTGATGGGAGAGAAGGGCCTGGGGGGCGGACCTGACGGGGAAGAGGCAGGGAAGTGCGTGGAGTGTGCGCCGCATCATCGGGGGCGGAGTCAGGTGCCCGGCACCAGTATATGGCAGCCCCGGAAGTGTGGGGGCAGCGGGAGAGGGAGCCGCAAAGAGCAAGGTATGCCGCTGGGGAGCCTGGGCGGCATGTAAGAGAGGTAAGGAGGTGATGGCAGCGGGTATGCCCGCAGCACGGATCCTTACACTTGATTATGAAAATTACAATATTATATAAGAAAAAAGCAAATGTGTGGTGCTCAGAAAAAAAGGCCTCAATATGGTCTTTAAAGGAACCACAATAAAGTTCAAATTTTTGATTGAAGATTCCTGCAGTGTGAACCCCCTGGTTAATAAGTAAGGGAAATCAACCCATGACATGTAGAACAATAATATTGTAATCACTACTCCATTGTAATCCGACTAGTGGGCTAAGGTCCCCACGAGCAATGTAGTAAGAGACTTCACAATAAAGTGACCCAACATATCTAATCGGAATGGAGAATAAGCAGGTGATATAAATAACTCACTCTGAGTTGTAGATGTCCTTGAGACTGTCCAGTTTTCATCCACAGCAGGGGGTGTGCTTCCGTTTTTTCTTGGGTAGTTGCAAGAGAAACAATGGGAAAAAGCAGGCACTACAAACTCAAGAAACATAAAATGAAAGATGTCCAAGAGAGCGTGTGCCCATTAAAAATAAATTTAATGGAAACTACAAAAAAACAGCTACATTACGGGGTATAGAGACCCCCCACCAACGCGTTTTGAGCGTAAGCTCTTTTTCAAGGTGGCTATCTAAGGTACTCACCAAGCTGTTTATATACCCATGAAGCACGCTGCTGTCCACTCGCCGTTCACTTCCTGAAACCCTCAGTAGTGACGCGGGCGTGATGACGTCAGTGCGCAATGTGGGGAATACAAAATACTCTAACTTTATTGACAACATAACATAAAAACAATCCTAACACTAGAAATACAGATATGAATACCTGGTATATCTTTCAACAGTGCTAAACACTGGAAAAAAAAGGGAAAATGCATGATTAAAAAGAAACATTTAAAACCAGAGACAGAACATAAAACACAGACAGAGCTCAGTGCACATCCAGTGAAACTCATACACGGTATAGTGCCTAAATATATATGTATAGATATCTATTAAATAAAATGGTCTTTTAGTTTAACATTTTGGCCAAATTGTTGTAAGCCCCTGAGCCACTACACGGCAGACCATATCTCAAGGCTCCCTAACACTAATATAAATTCTTAATAACCTGTGCAATACCAGGAAGAATGATTTATAATAAATCTGTCAAAATTAGTTGCATAGTTCTAAGTCTGATTGAAGCTTTTATTAACCTGTACATTACCAGGAAAAGCACTCTGTATTAGATTTGTCACAATCATACTGCAAGCAGGCAAGTTCCCCTGAGAGTGGGAGATGCTATAGAGTGAGCTTTTAACCATTTAAATGTGGGAGGGGGTGAGCTTCAATTAGGTAGGAGGTAGCCACCCTCTAATCAGCAAAGACTAGCTGAACAAGAATTGTAAAACATACAGGACACCTACAAGCTCATATTGAAGCCCCAAAATAACCACAACATATATATAAGCATATAAGTGTCACAGAGGAGTGCTACTGAGCATGGCAATATATATTTAAAACCAGAGACAGAACATAAAACACAGACAGAGCTCAGTGCACATCCAGTGAAACTCATACACGGTATAGTGCCTAAATATATATATATAAATATCTATTAAATAAAATGGTCTTTTAGTTTAACATTTTTGGCCAAAATTGTTGTAAGCCCCTGAGCCACTGCACGGCAGACCACATTTCCAGGGGTCCCTAACACTAATATACGTTCTTAATAACCTGTGCAATACCAGGAAGAATGATTTATAATAAATCTGTCAATATTAGTTGCAAAGTTCAAAGTCTGATTGAAGCTTTTATTAACCTGTACATTACCAGGAAAATCACTCTGTATTAGATTTGTCACAACCAAACTGCAAGCAAGCAAGTTCCCCTGAGAGTGCGGGATGCTATGGAGTGAGCTTTTAACCATTTAAATGTGGGAGGGGGTAAGCTTCAATTAGGTAGGAGGTTGCCACCCTCCAATCAGCTAAGACTAGCTGAACAAGAATTGTAAAACAGACAGGACACCTACAAGCTCATATTGAACCCCCAAAATAACCACAACATATATATATATAAGCATATAAGTGTCACAGAGGAGTGCTACTGAGCATGTAGTATCGGTGGTGATCAAAAGATTGATCTCAAAAGATTCCCTTGTCGTTAGCAAACTCATGTCATGTGAATAGTGCCATATTTATTGAAGGAAAGGACGGTATTAGGGAATGATCAACTAAATCATACTAATTGTAATTATGAAAAATAATAATAATATCTTTAATCGATAATTATCAATGCAGGTAGGTGCAACTGTGAATTGAAGTGAATCAGAGAAAATAAGAGATACAATGTGTTTGTATCCCTAAAGAAAATTCACTTATATGCACACTCCTGGGAGTAAAATTTAACTTTTAATAAACAGTACTTAAAACATATATTACCGAAAAAGATGGTATAATGAACACTAAAAATAGATTAAATAAGGTAAATACATACACCCCTGTTTGGCTCTCCACGGAATATATAAATACCCCAGTTATGATGTTACTGGAGTACTGGAGGCTCAAGAGGGTGCAACCAGTCAAGATGAGCCCAAAAGAGCTCACTACTTGCAATAACTAGTGCAAAGAATGCATTAACTCACACAGCAGCAGGGAATAATCTAAACCTATTTGTGAATAGTCGTTGCAACACTCAATGAGTGAGATGATATCCTAGCTGCTACACTGTTTTTATATATATGTCTGCACTAATGAATACCTGGGAAAGACACTATGTTAAAAACAGCCCCATAACGGGGACTGGTGACATAATCACGCGTCCAACGCGCGTTTCCCTCCTACTATGGAGCTTCGTCAGGGACCATATTTTGGCTCTAGAGCTGTATACCCTGTTAAGTTCGCTAAAATAGCTCTTAATGTCAGCAGATGTACCTTCCTCATTAGGTTTATGGGTGGTCGAGAAAATTTCTAAAGCTTCATTCAGCCAGTGTTCTATGTCCTGTCCTTCAGTCAAAAATGTGGTCATAATGACCACAATTATGGAGAGGTCTCAGTAAATATGCACACACTATGTTTGTAGTGTTTCCTTAGATAGGAAGGGAGCTGGTCATACAATAAAGAACATTAGCTGTTCCAAAAATTCACATAAGATCAGTGAAGAAGACCGCTAACACCTTAAATAGCTGAAACAAATAGATATATATGACAGGTGCTCTAAGGGTATTAGTTACAATAGTATCGGTGGTGATCAAAAGATTGATCTCAAAAGATTCCCTTGTCGTTAGCAAACTCATGTCATGTGAATAGTGCCATATTTATTGGACATAAATGGTCCTGCAGTTAAATACTGTATGTCTGAGTAGTTCCCAGAATCACAGAGGAAATCAAAAAATAATAAAATTTTATTAAATCTACATAGATATTAAAAACACATATACATTATTAAAAATCCCTATTATTTGAGTGGTGGATATGTACTTATTCATAGGTCTATTGGTATAATACCATGTATGAACATATCCTTGACTTTCAAAATTGCAGCTGATAGTGGTATATCAAGGTCAAATGGTTAGGCAAGGGTTAAGGTATACATAAATCATAGCGCAATCACATAGAGATAAACATATATCTTCATATGTATAAGTACTTCAGATGTAGGAATATACGGATAAAGCACTCTGTGATAGATGGTGCTTAAAACAGAGTTATATATATCTCTCACTGCTTGTATAACAGTATGCAGTTAGCTCTGTTTATCTGCTGTTGTCTCTGAGATTCTCTGAGTACTTTTATGCTGTGCAAAACAGCTGCGTGTTGTTACACAGGTAAGTATTCATATGTTGGAGTGTCAATGATTATGAGTATGACTACCGCATATGCGCATAGATTCATAAAGAGAAAAGACCTCCTCCGGGAAGGCCTATAGTCTCAGGTATAGGCAATATCACTGGGAATACCAGCATATACCTAGACAGAATCTTACGGCCATTTGTAGAGACATTACCATCATATGTAAAAGATACAACTGATGTTTTACGCAAATTAGATGGTATCTCTCTAAATCCAGACTCATTTCTGGTTGGTCTTGATGTGGAGGGGCTGTATTCCAGCATCCCCCACAAGAGTGGCATGAACACAGTCGCATATTATTTCAGAGCAAGAAATATGGACTGTACTTCACACAACAATCTAGTCCTTCAGCTATTGGATTATGTACTGACCCACAACTTCTTCATTTTCCACAACACTCTGTACCATCAAATACAGGGTACAGCTATGGGGACCACTTGTGCCCCCACCTATGCCAATTTATATCTAGGCTGGTGGGAGTAAACAGTGGTCTTCATAGATGATATGGAAATATATACAGAACATGTGGAGTTGTGGGTCAGATACATTGATGACATTTTCCTGATATGGAACGGTACAGAAACATTACTACATACCTTTATCAAATGTCTAAATAACAACACCTTTAATCTAAAACTAACTACCCTTTTCGATAGGAATAGGATAGAATTTTTGGACATTACAGTTACCATATCTAGAACGGGTTCAGATACTGTTGAGACAAGTATATACAGAAAGCCTACTTCGAATAATAGTCTATTAAAGGCCAACAGTCATCACCCTAGACATGTCACAGACAATATCCCAGTAGGACAATTTCTGAGATTGAGACGAAACTGATCCACCACATTTGATTTCAGGAAACAAGCAGTAGACATGTCAAAAAGGTTTCTTACGAGAGGCTACAGTAAGAAATTAATCAAAAAAGCTTACTATAGGGCATTAACATCTGAAAGAACTGATCTTTTGGCATCCAAACCAAGTACACCAAAAGAGGATGTGATCAGATTTATCTCCACGTACAATAGTCAATCAAGAATGACTAAAAATATCCTCAGCAAACACTGGCATGTTCTGCTTGGAGTCCCTGACTTAGCTAAAGTTCTCAGAGATACCCCCACTACAGGGTATAGACGTAACAAAAACATTAAAGATGGGCTGGTTCACAGTCATTTCAACAAACAACAAAACAAAACATGGTTAGGTACAAAACCAGTTGGTTCATACCCATGCGCCAGATGTAAGGCCTGTTCATTCATGGCAGTAACTAAACAATGTAAGAGCTCCAACAACTCTGACACTTTCAAGATAAAAGACTTTATAAACTGCCTCACTTGTGGAACTATTTATCTTATGACCTGCGATTGTGGTATTATGTATGTGGGGAAAACACACAGACCCCTTAAAACTAGGATACTAGAGTATATCGGTAATGTCTGTAACTCTACAGATACCCCGGTTGCTAGGCATATTATAGAAGAACACAAAGGGAACTCAAAAGTGATGCACTTCTGTGGGATAGAACATATTGCTAAGGATTCAAGAGGCGGTAATTGGGACCAACGTCTGTTACAACAAGAAAGCCGTTGGATTTTCCAATTACAAACTATGATACCCAAAGGATTGAATGAAGGGTTCATTTTTTCGCCTTTCATATAGACCTATCACAATGCCATATACTCTATACTTGATAGATATCTGCTATTTGGATCTAATCATTCCTACACAGTACTCTACATGTAAGACATTAATGTCAATTTTTATAGACCTGCATTTACCATTATGGGCAGGCCATTATATGACAGTAACACTCCTACATCATTGGACATTAGTATATTTAACATCTTGGATTTATTGTTTTTAGATAATCACCCATCAATCACTCCTACACAGTACATTACACATAACACACATTATTATAAGGTTTCACGTTAAAAATACCTGCATTGACCGTTTAGGGGCAGGTTTTTCTAGATTAGTCACACTCCTACATAAATTATAATATCACCTTAATTTCACTATACAAGGTCACTTATTATTTCTTTAATTTTAGTCACTAGTTCATTAATAGAGTCACCAGTATATAGAAGATTTGTACTTACCTTATAAGAGGACCAACTACAGTCTATAACAGTAAACATTCACCATTATCAAGATACAAAGACAAAAGAAACAGCGCAAAAAACCTCATAGTATAGTATATAAAATTATATTGTGGTAAAACAGGTGAGTATTGCACGTACATCAAATTCAATAGTTACTAGCAGTACATGTTTTGGACATGTTACCAGTCAGCAACAGATGGTGGGTAAAGATCACCGGATGGCTCCCCTTCTCCTCTCCCGTTTCGTTCAGGATGCCGTGATATAGGGCAGCAGCCCCTCAGCATGAATACAGCAGTCCGATGGAATATAGCTGTCTCTCCACGTGTAAACCGTGGCTGTTTGCGGTAGGAGCAGGCTCTCAGTCACTGGCTTCAGGCGTGCGTCTGCACGTGTGGCGTCTGCTTGCAGCGCGCTTCGGATGACGTCATCAAGCGGCGCCGATCACTCTGCAGTCTCAACCAGCCACAGTAGTTAAATGGCATAGATTGCAGTAACGGGGATGGGGCCAGGTGACAGAAATAGGGTACTGGCACACTGCGAGTAGTATCAGAATGCGCCCTCTTATCCAACGCGTTTCGTACTTCAAAGGTACTTCGTCAGGGATATCGGAGGTCTAGAATGGGGCGCTTCTTATACCAAAACCCTCTCCTGTGATTGGCTGTTTATTTTGAGTCCAGCCTCTCAAACAATTGAGGGAAATTTAAAAGGATAGGGCCCCTAATACATATAACTTTATTAAGAATAGGGGAATCCAATCGATAAATTACTAAAAGTATAAAGAAACAAATATTAAAACCATATCAATGTTAAACAACTCTAAACTAGCATGAATTGAAAGACAGTAGGTATAAGATACGGATATATAATGAAAAAGACAGGTTGACACTTTCACAGAGATAAAATATTATTGCAGAACTAGAACATTATTAAATAACCTGATTCCTTATTGATTGTAAAACTTTAAAACCAATAAAAGTATTTTGTACATTTCTAAATAATTGAAAGTTAATTTAAAATATTTATTTTAAATTTTTTATAAAAAGACTCATAATTTAATATAAAGACCAGACATCAATTTCTTCGTTTAGTCCTAACGGGGACAGTGTTTGTAATTTATAGATCCAAACACTCTCTTGTTTAGAGAGCATTTTGTCTCTATCTCCTCCCCTTCTTCCTGCGGGTACAGTTTGAATGCCAATGTATCTAAGACAACTATCGTCACTATTATGTTTTAACTTAAAGTGTCTGGAGACGCTATGATTCTCTAATCCTAATCTTATATTCCTAGCATGCTCCAGGATTCTTACTCTAAGGTAACGTTTTGTCCGACCAACATATTGGTATCCGCATGGACATTGAAGGAGGTACACTACATATGTCGATTTACAGGATATACAATCTTTTATTAAAAAACTCTCATTTGTAGTGTGTGAAGAAAATTTCTTCCGTTCCAAACTAAGCATTTTACAAGATTTACATTTGCCACAGCTATAGTTACCGCTAGGTCTGATTGGTAGCCATGAAGTCTCAGATGAGGATATAGTTGGGGGTCCAATATCACTAGGTGCTAAATAGTGTTTGAGACTTTTGGCCCTGCGGTATATAAAGCTAGGCTGTGGAGACAAAGAAGAACCCAGAATGGGGTCATTACACAGGATATTCCAGTTTTTCTTAATAATATTCTGGATTTGTGTGTTAACTGAGTTATACTCTGTAATAAATGGAATTTTGATTTTATCACCCTCAGTGTTCTCGTCTATTTGTTTGAAATCTTTTTTAGAACCTTTTTGTATAAGGAGGGATTCTCTATCCATTTTACAGACCCTCTCCAACGAACTTATTAAAAGTGCTCTATCATATCCACGTTCTATGAATTTATCCATTAAAACGATGGATTGATTTTCAAAGTCAATTTGTTGACTACAGTTGCGTTTAATTCGCATAAATTGACTGACAGGAATATTGTCTATCCAGGACCGTTTGTGGTTACTGGTTGACAATAGAAAACTGTTGGTATCCACCTTTTTAAAAAAGGTTTTCGTGTTAATATATGAACCAGTTTTAGATTCCAAATGGAGATCCAAGAAATCAATTTCATTTGTGTGAGTCTCAGCAGTGAATTTCAGATTGAAATCATTGGAATTGAGATACGATTTAAATTGATCTAAAATCGTCTCATCCCCCTCCCAGATACATAGAACGTCATCGATATATCTCTGCCAACTAATCACATGGATAGCAAATGGATTATTATTCCAAATGAAGAGATCTTCCCATACTCCCATGTAAATGTTGGCGTACAGTAGCTAGGGGCAAAGCGTGTCCCCATAGCTGTGCCACACAACTGGATATAATATTGATCCATGAATAGAAAATAGTTGTGTGACAAGATATATTGAATGGCGTCTACAATGAATTCACAGTTGAGGGGATGCAATTCCTCATCTTTCAATAAAGTTTGTTTAATGGCATCAATACCTTTACTATGTGGGATACACGTATATAATGACTGCACGTCAAATGTTGCCCATCTGTAATTTTCTTTCCATATTTTAGGTTTTAATGAATTAAGAACGGCAGTTGTATCCTTAACATAGGAGGGCAAAATCTTTACATATTTTTGCAAAAAATAGTCCACATATTGGGACAGATTTGCCGTCAGGGAATTGATGCCAGAAATTATCGGTCTGCCAGGTGGATTTTGTAAACTTTTATGAATTTTAGGCAGATGATAATAAACTGGAACTCTTGGGAACTCAACACAAAGAAATTGATATTCTCGTTTTGTGATTACTGTGGACTCCACGGCTTCATCTAATAGAGCTTTTAAATCTGATAAAAAGTCATTGGTAGGATTTTTAGACAACTTGCCATAGTAAATCGAATCGTTTAAAATTCGAAATGCCTCTGTTTCATAGTCTTGTCTATTTTGGACAATGACTCCCCCACCCTTGTCTGCTTGTCTTATAACGATATTTTTATTTTCTTGTAATTCTTTCACAGCTTGGTGTTCTTTGAACGTTAGATTGTGTTTGATGTCGGAGAATTTAAAGTCTTTAACCATTTTAGTGAACTCATTGTTCACAACATTAAAGAATGAATCGATAAAACTGCCTTTACTATGGGCAGGATAAAACCTTGATTGAGGTTTAAAATCAGTGTGTTTGCATAAAGTATCAACTTCATCCTCATTGACTGATATCTGATTGATTTCTAAATTAGGCTGATCGATACCCAGTTTTTTCTTAATGAAATGTCTTTTTAACGTCAAGTTTCTAGTGAACTTGTGCAAGTCAGTAAATAATTGAAATCCATTAGGCCCGCTGGATTGCGAAAATTTAAGGCCTTTGTTTAAGACTTGCTCTTGATAAGAAGACAAGGCAATTGAGGATAAATTGAATATGCCATTGGATAGGTTATTACTTTGTGTTATGGAATCTATCGTGATTCTCTTCTTTGCTTGGGATTTACACCCTCCCCTAGTCCCTCTTCGGGTGAATGATGTCTTTTCTGACATCGTATTATCCCTTGGTGTTGTTTCTCCTTTTCGGATTTCCCTCCCTCTGTTGGCCCCAAGTACCGAGACTTGAGGGCCTCCAGAAAAAGGGAACGTGGAGGGGATTGACGGTCAGAGTCTATTCTTGGGGGTGTATTAGCTCGTTTATGATGTTCCTGATGAGTTTCTTTCTGATATGTGTCTCTGTGATGTGTCTCTCTAGGTTCATATCTATTGTTAGAACTATCTCTTCTCTTATTTTGATAATTTTTGTTTTTATAACTATCTTTTCTTTTATTTTGACTTTGATAATAATTATCATATCTCTTCTTAGGATAATTTGTATGAGATTTTTTCTCCTGGTCATTTTGATAATTTTTATTACTTCCACCTGTTGTCCGGTAGCTACCGGTCCTTTGTTTTTGTTGTTGATCATTTGTTTGTTTTTTGGGGGGATTTTGACCATTATTGGAGATACCTTTTTCTCTATCAAATTTTGCCCAATCTTTCTGTCTTCCATTATCATAGTCATGTTTATCATGGTAAAATTTCTTTTGTTTGTTTAACATAATTTCCTCCGTGGTTGACTCTAAGGTCATTTTGAGTTCGCATTCTAATTTGGAGCAATCCTGATGTATTACCAGGGTGATCGGCGCCGCTTGATGACGTCATCCGAAGCGCGCTGCAAGCAGACGCCACACGTGCAGACGCACGCCTGAAGCCAGTGACTGAGAGCCTGCTCCTACCGCAAACAGCCACGGTTTACACGTGGAGAGACAGCTATATTCCATCGGACTGCTGTATTCATGCTGAGGGGCTGCTGCCCTGTATCACGGCATCCTGAACGAAACGGGAGAGGAGAAGGGGAGCCATCCGGTGATCTTTACCCACCATCTGTTGCTGACTGGTAACATGTCCAAAACATGTACTGCTAGTAACTATTGAATTTGATGTACGTGCAATACTCACCTGTTTTACCACAATATAATTTTATATACTATACTATGAGGTTTTTTGCGCTGTTTCTTTTGTCTTTGTATCTATAGCTCTGGTCTGTGGAGCCATTCCTTGAATATAGCAGCATATCCTCACCAATTAAGTAACAGGTTTTTATTATATTAATATCACATTAATCTCACATTATAACACTAACCACGATTATCAGAGCGCAGTTCACCCTTTGTTTCATTCACCATTATCACTAATTTTTTATTCATTTAATACTATTTAACCAATATCAATCAATACCTTCTGTCCATGAATACACATTTGGGGATATAAGCAAGGCAATACACGAGCAATAAATACACACACAACAGCACTTTATTTAATTTATTAAAGTAGATAACAAGCTGCAGTCAACATACCCTTCCAACGGCCTATTTCTATATATGTACTTGGCTCCACAACTAACCACAATGGGGCAATTTATGAATGAATGTGTCAGGCACACACTCTACGTTCGTCCCACCCTCCTCTGGGTAAACGAACTGATTGGCTCTCCTCCCTACCTATCAGAGTAGAGGATAGCAGAGTACACCCACGATCTGAGAGTATATAACCAGGAAAGGGGACGTCTTACCACTATCCCTCCTCCCCCTGAAGAAGCGTGGCAGACACGTGAAATGTGCGTCGGGACGTAAGACGTCACAGTTAGTGACGTCACTCGAGCGGCGACTTTCGGATAGCAGCAGCAGGAACAGGCTTGTATCGATTCTACTAGCGCTTTTGGCAGTCATTCTGCATATCAATGAGGCTATTGTGGCACTGAGTATATGTATACTATTACCTATCGATACATATAAGGGTTATACCGCGCTATCTAATAGTTTATTGTGGCAATTAGAGGATCATATGCGCATATGCGGTAGTCATACTCATAATCATTGACACTCCAACATATGAATACTTACCTGTGTAACAACACGCAGCTGTTTTGCACAGCATAAAAGTACTCAGAGAATCTCAGAGACAATAGCAGATAAACAGAGCTAACTGCATACTGTTATACAAGCAGTGAGAGATATATATAACTCTGTTTTAAGCACCATCTATCACAGAGTGCTTTATCCGTATATTCCTACATCTGAAGTACTTATACATATAGAGATATATGTTTATCTCTATGTGATTGCGCTATGATTTATGTATACCTTAACCCTTGCCTAACCATTTGACCTTGATATACCACTATCAGCTGCAATTTTGAAAGTCAAGGATATGTTCATACATGGTATTATACCAATAGACCTATGAATAAGTACATATCCACCACTCAAATAATAGGGATTTTTAATAATGTATATGTGTTTTTAATATCTATGTAGATTTAATAAAATTTTATTATTTTTTTATTTCCTCTGTGATTCTGGGAACTACTCAGACATACAGTATTTAACTGCAGGACCATTTATGTCCAATAAATATGGCACTATTCACATGACATGAGTTTGCTAACGACAAGGGAATCTTTTGAGATCAATCTTTGGATCACCACCGATACTATTGTAACTAATACCCTTAGAGCACCTGTCATATATATCTATTTGTTTCAGCTATTTAAGGTGTTAGCGGTCTTCTTCACTGATCTTATGCTACTGAGCATGGCAATATATATTTAAAACCAGAGACAGAACATAAAACACCGACAGAGCTCAGTGCACATCCAGTGAAACTTATACACGGTACAGTGCCTAAATATATATGTATAGATATCTATGAAATAAAATGGTCTTTTAGTTTAACATTTTGGCCAAATTGTTGTAAGCCCCTGAGCCACTACACGGCAGACCACATCTCAAGGGTCCCTAACACTAATATAAATTCTTAATAACCTGTGCATTACCAGGAAGAATGATTTATAATAAATCTGTCAAATTTAGTTGCATAGTTCTAAGTCTGATTGAAGCTTTTATTAACCTGTACATTACCAGGAAAAGCACTCTGTATTAGATTTGTCACAATCATACTGCAAGCAAGCAAGTTCCCCTGAGAGTGGGGTAAAGAGTGGGTTAAAAGCTCACTCCATAGCATCTCCCACTCTCAGGGAACTTGCTTGCTTGCAGTATGATTGTGACAAATCTATTTATGTTCTGTCTCTGGTTTTAAATATATATTGCCATGCTCAATAGCACTCCTCTGTGACACTTATATGCTTATAAATATGTTGTGGTTATTTTGGGGGTTCAATATGAGCTTGTAGGTGTCCTGCATGTTTTACAATTCTTGTTCAGCTAGTCTTAGATGATTGGAGGGTGGCTACCTCCTACCTAATTGAAGCTCACCCCGTCCCACATTTAAATGGTTAAAAGCTCACTCCATAGCATCTCCCACTCTCAGGGGAACTTGCCTGCTTGCAGTATGATTGTGACAAATCTAATACAGAGTGCTTTTCCTGGTAATGTACAGGTTAATAAAAGCTTCAATCAGACTTAGAACTATGCAACTAATTTTGACAGATTTATTATAAATCATTCTTCCTGGTAATGCACAGGTTATTAAGAATTTATATTAGTGTTAGGTACCCTTGAGATGTGGACTGCCGTGTAGGGGCTCAGGGGCTTACAACAATTTGGCCATAATGTTAAACTAAAAGACCATTTTATTTCATAGATATCTATACATATATATTGAGGCACTGTACTGTGTATAAGTTTCACTGGATGTGCACTGAGCTCTGTCTGTGTTTTATGTTCTGTCTCTGGTTTTAAATATATATATATATATTGCCATGCTCAGTAGCACTCCTCTGTGACACTTATATGCTTATATATATGTTGTGGTTATTTTGGGGGTTCAATATGAACTTGTAGGTGTCCTGTATATATTAAAAAGAAACATAAAGAAAACATGAATATCTCTATTAAAAGAAAGAAAATACCAAACAGATGGATGGACTTGATGATTAATATATTAATGCATATCAACACACAATGGTATAAATCTGAACTATTGTAGATATGTAAAAAAATATAAAACGTCAACATCCATTTGAAAAAATGAAAAAACGTAAAAACGTATAATGAGCTGTAATATGCCTGGGAATGACACAACTGGGGCCAACAAGTATATTTAGAAAATTAGTCATGAATACTTATCATATATGATTTGTTAGACTATTGGTAGGGAGAAAAACATATGATAGAACCAAAATTATACTTATATTCTAAGTTGTCAATAGAACAATATAAATGTAACACACTTATGGTAAGTGTAAATGAGGGCAATGTACAAAAACAGGGAAACTTCCTATAGAATTTGAATAATTAAATGATTCTAAAGTTGAACAATATAATTAACAAAAAAATGATATATGATGATAACTTTACCTTCTCAGGATTGAACCTGCATAAAATGCAGGACACCCCAAAAAGAAGATATGGGGCAAAAAATTAAAGCAAAAAAAATAAATTAAAAAATTATAATATTATAATGGCAGAAAATTAATAAGTTAATAAATTAATCAATAAACAAATGTATAACCGTATAAACAAATGTATAAATAAATAAATGTAGCAGAGGAAGACATTTATTAATCATTAATTTATCAATGTAGATAGGGTGCCAAGTCCCAATCGGAGTTAAGGCCGTAGGGTATTCTGGTTTTTAATGTGAAGATCCAATAAAGCTCGCGAGTATCTAGAAGTTCAACCCTATTGCCACCTCTGATGGGACTTGGCACTTGCTCTATCCCCATGTAAGTAAATGTGTCAATATTTCCCAATCTGCAGTTGGTAAAATGCTGTGCCACCGGGTGGGTGAGATCTCCCCTTGTAATGAGTCTCATATGTACTTTCAGGGCACGCGTGGTACGGCCCACATACTGTTTACCACATCAGCAATTCAAAACATAAATCGCGAATGTGGTATCACAGTTAATGAAGGACGTAACAGGGAACTCACACCCAGTGACAAAAGATGTAAATGATGAATTGGGAAGCATATATCTACATGAGATGCATTTAAGACATTTGAAACTTCCCTTGGGTAACCGTCTAGTATTGTTATTTTGTTTACTAGAGAAAAGACTAAGGGAGACTGAATTGGCAATGGTTCTGGCCTTCTTGAAAACAAACTGGGGACCTTCTGCATAAACATGTTTCAAAAGAGAATCCCCCGAAAGGATGTCCCAGTGTTTTTTAATATTATGTTTTATTTGACCTATTTGAGTGTTGTATTGAGTAATGAATAATGGCTGATTAATAGCCCTCGTGTCATGTTTGGGAGACTTATTCCTTTGTTTTAGTAATAATTCTTCCCTGGTAATTTTATTCACTTCCTCTAGCGATTTTTCCAGATCTGTGGGTGACTAGTCCCTATCTTGGAACCTTAAAAGAAGTTCATGTGATTGTTTGATAAAGTCTTCATTGTTGGAGCAAATGCTTTTTAATCTTATTAACTGTCCCTTTGGAATATTTCTCAAGAGGGACTTAGGATGGCAGCTGTCAGCTCTGAGAAAGGTGTTCCGTGAGTTAGGTTTTCTATAAACATCTGAACTAATAAACATATTAATATCAAGAAATAATAACACGTCCAGATAATGTATGTGATGAAAATTATATGCAAGCTTTATTGGATCTTCACATTAAAAACCAGAATACTCTACGGCCTTAACTCCGATTGGGACACGAAAAGTGACACTGTGTGAAATGCTATAACACTGATATGAGTAAACTGAAGGAAGGTTAATGTCTGAGTGCCTCCTGCCTACACATGTTAAAGCTGCAGTCCCTTATTTGGATGAAAATGAAGCAGGCAGAAGCCTGAGTTAAGCAACGTAATACTTTGCATGATCGTGTTTGTTGTATAATTAACCCTAGAAGACTATGTCGGGAAGAACCCAGACAGACGTCAGCGCTACAAAAGAGGGGCGTTTGTCACTATATATACATATATATATATATACAGTGTTCGACAAACCTATACATTTGCACGCCCCGGACGAGTGGATTTAACATCATAATTTTTTTGTTCGGCGAGTAGATTTTTTGGTGATTTGTCGACCACTATATATATATATATATATATATATATATATATATATATATATATATATATATATATATATATATATATATATATATATATATACACACACATACACTGTTGAGTGCTGAGAGAACTGAGTGCTGATTCCCTGGAGCAGAATTAAGAAGAACCTCCGCTCGAAAATACCGCCGAGAGTCCCGCCTACCTGTGACGGAGTATCCGGTATCTGGCATCCGGTGACGTCACGTCCGATTTCGAGGAGTACGGCGTTTGGAGGAACGTTGCGGTTAATTCAACTTCTCAGCCCAGGAAGGACAGATTACATTCGCCTATTCGGCGCTCATTGCTTGTGTTCTAGAGCCGTCTTGTGAGTAGCTTTTTAGTTTTACTCTACCGGATTGGCTCGATTAGTGTTGCATCGTCCCACATTTTATTATTTTATAGTTGTATTAAACAATTTTTATTTTCAGCTTTGCGTTTGTGAGTCTTGTCTGTGTAGGTCTGTGAGTATAAGTCTGTGATTTTTTGTTAGCTGTGTTGCACTAAATTCTGTTTTTTTCATTCCATGTTCCATATCAAACGGAGGATATCACATCTGGTCATCCCTTGATTATAAGATTGCATCATTGGGACTTTTTCATCTGGATATCCAGGACTAATACCTAATTGGACACATTAGGCGCCGGTATCGCTTTCTTTTTTATTACACTTTTATTAGACATATTGCACGATTTTGTGTTTTTATATTTTTATTCACATATCTGCGCTACCCACCGATAGGACAACACACACACGCATGTATGCATAGATACTACTCTCCCTGAAGATGTTGACATGTTTTAGGAATACATTTCAGGATTTACTGGTAATTGCAAAAGAGAACAAGTGAAGGGCGCACCTGGCCGGGAGAAAAGTAATTAGTGATGCTTAAGTGAATATATTAGATATATAGCTAAATCAAATAATAGTAATCAAAAATGTCAAATACATAATATTTAGGGGCTCATTCACTAAACTTTGATAGGTGGCTTATAGCACTATAAATGCCCTTACAGTGTGATATTGCATGTGTTGCTCTTCATTAAGCTCCAATAACAGGGCAATATCGCACTGAAACGGCTTTTTATAGTACTATAACACGCTGACAAAAAAAAGCTGTACAATTAGCCAAAAATTTGCCTCAAAATTGCATTTTTTGCCAGAAACTGGTATTCACTAAGCAGTGATAAGCATATCATACTTTAAAAAATTGCAATATTTTGGCACCAGCAAAAGATATTGCAAGATGGATAAAAGTCGTTTCTTTTAGTTTCACTATATACCAGAGACCCAAGGGGACCCCCGGAGATCCGGGAAAGCCAACATCTCCGAGGGTCCCCGCGCATCCCTACGGTCCCTGCATTTCTGGGGGGCCCCGCAGGTCCTCGGGAGTTCCCGTAGGCCTCCAGGGGTCGCCGATGGCCTCCGCTATAAATCCTCTGCAATATACACATAACATTGCTGCTAGTTGCTTCACCTTTGCAGTCACTGCATAGTTGTTGATACAGGGAGATGGTGAAGCTTGCAGTTGCCCCAGGGTGGGTGTTTAGGCCTTGCAGGAGGGTGGCAGTAGAAGTTAACCTCTTCATTACCTTAGCGGTTACAACCGCTAAAGTAATGAAGGGGTTAACCCCTCACTCTACCCTACCGCAAGGCCAAAACATCCACCCTGTGGTAACTACAAGTTTCACCCACCCCCTGTACCAACAACAGAAATGGGTAAAAGTGCGTAGCCATGGCTGGTTCTGGCTACTCATCTGCCCTCCCCATTACGTAAGTCCTGGTAGATGCAGGCAGTATTACGGCCCATCTTGAGTTTACCCCTCCCCTCTGCAGCTTCCTTGAGTGGCAGGAGTGGAGATGGGACTTGGTCTGTGTGTTGCTCAATCATGGGTTCAGACCTTGTGCCCTCCCCTTCTGCTCTAAGGAAGAGGCACACCTAAATTATAGTCAGTCTTTGTGAGGAGTTGGTTAGTCTAGATCTCCCCGGTGTCTTGAGTGGGTGTGCAGCTCTGACTCTGAATACTGAGAGTTGTAAGCTGTGTCTCACCCTGTGGGGTGAGACTGTGTGATCAGTCCCACTAGGGGACTGTGAGAAGGCCCAAAGCCATAACTGATCAGAGATCATCCAGAGGCATGGGATCAGAAGATTATTTGCTGTATGACCTGGTGTATGCAGTGGATGTCAAATAAAGAGACCCTGTTCAATATACTCCTGGCCTGAGTTTGCAGTCAACAGAGGGGGAGTATGCACTGGTTCTGTCGTGGGGACTGCCTCCAGCACTCATGGAGCCTGCGGCGCATGGAGGAGCTAGCACTGCAGATAAAGAACTAAGCATCCTACCACAAAAACCTGTCCTGTTGTCCCCACATCATCGCGCACCCTCAGCTCTCCTGCAAACCAACAACAGGTACTATGCACCACACACCGGTAGCAAGGGCAGATCTCTCAGAGGGAGGGAAGCAGCTCTACAATTGGAGGCGCTGCTGGGATGCAGTAACCAGGCAGGCTTTCAGCACAGCAGCAGGATGGAAAGAAAGGGAGGAGGACCGCTCTCTGAGGCTACGCCAGGTAGGTGGTTGCATTATACCCTTATTAAAAAGACTATGTTGGGGCATTCCCTGAGGCTTCGCCAGGGAGCGTGGTTACCCAACATAAGTACAGCAGAATATGTTGGGGCATAACCTGAGGCTTCTCCAGGGAACGTGGTTACCCATCCACTAAAAACTAGTATCTTGGGGCGCCACACACCGGTAGCAGGGGCAGATCTCCCAGATGGGGGGGGGGGGGAAGCAGCGCTACAAGTTCTATTAACCAAAGATGGCTAATTGCACTTTTCTCCATTCCAATTTTTCCAATACATAAATACAACCACCCCCCTCAAACCACAATACATACAGTACCGTAATGGGCAAAATTACTATTATCTAGATATGGATATGGATAATACTGCATTTGCCCATTAAAAATAAAACCAGCCAGCAGTTCTTGGTTTCATTTTATTGTTTTCTATTTATGGTTCTTGGTTTTATTTAATTGTTTTGTATTTTTGTTGATTGTTTTTACTTTTTAGGTTGCCCAATTGACTGCCACAAGGCCCATATTATATGGACATGGTCTACCACTGTGCCAATCAATTGGTTTATTGGCATTTCTTAAAAAAATGAATGTAATGTGTTTTTATTTAGTGGCTGTTTTCTTTTAGCTTGCCCATTTATTGCCATGGTGGCAACCATGGCCATATTATGGTCTTGAAATGCGTAGGGTTAAACACGGAGCACTCTTAGGGATCCCACAACTTATAATACTGACGTCATTTGAAGGAGATGCCAGTGTGTGTGACCAGTGAGGCAGAGCTAAGCCGAGCAGCTGATTCACACTACTGACAGACCAGCTGGGGATTCAGCATACAAAAGAACCTCCATGTACTAGGCGCGTGTCCTAGCTACGTCTAGTAAGTAGAATTCCAATTTTACACACAAACAGAAGAAGAACATCTAGCCAACAAGTTTTGATTTGGGTTTTATTGATTTTATAAATTGTATGGTCACATGTACCTGTTCATACAGATTTTTATATGGAGATTCAATTAAATATTTTTGTGATACACATTTGGTCCTTTTTATGAGGGCATTTTTCCTCTGCAATCACCAATGATAATTATTGATGAATAAGGGTAATGCACTATTGTGGCACCTTCTCCATTTTCTTGTCTCCAATTTCCTATATGTATGATGGCCCCGCAGTAAACACAGTGAAGTTTGTAACTGCAGAGTTGATCTGCACAGGATATCCCACAGGACGGTTTGATTTCACGGAGTATTCGACATATATATTAACTGTCCAAGCGCCGTAAAAGTTTTTTGTTCCCAAAACTTTCTATATCTGTTTTCCCAAGAAAACCATATAAAAACAGAAATAGGGGAGCACATAGGGGAGCGCAGAGTTAGTTTCTAAAACGCAAACCAGATATCACAAATTGTGCAGTTCGCAAGAGAAATTATAGTAAAACGGGAACAATAATGGTGATAGTATGGTAACACGGTGAGTATAGCAATAATACTTGCACGGCCATGTGTGAATACACAAGTGATGTTTGGTATCTTTAAAGTTTTCCCCTCCCAGTCTTTGTTCATCTAGTTGTTTGTTGCCAGCTCAAGCACACATGTCACCTCTGTTAGTACCCTGGTACACACTCGATCCCTCCAACCACCAGGAATATCGGAGACAGTATTTTAAAAATAGAAATTTATTCAGACAAAAAATAACAATGAACTCACATAGTTAGCTTCATTTGACGGTGACAGCACTCTCCGGGTTCTCTGCTGAACTGCTGTGCTCCTGCTACTGCGTCCGGTAATGTTGCGGGAACACAAATCCTCCAAGAAGGTACGGTGGCCGCCGATACTCAAAAACATAGACAGAACGGAGCTACGCATTTTGCAGGACCTCCTGCTTTGTCAGGCTCAAGCGTTCTGTATCCTGGGTCCGGCGAGGTTTAAATACTCCTCCGCTAATTGAATAATACTCAACATGCTGAAAAAAGTCGATTCAGATGTCAATAATCTCCTCATGATTATATCGGAAACGTGCATGGAAAAGACACAGATGCCGTCATACACCTGATGCCATATATTTGCTTCGGTTGTGTTACAGATAACTTAATCACTGCTACAATGACTATTACACGTTTCCCTGAGGATAAACTGTATACCTGTATAAACATGAAATAACTCCACAGCTTTTAAACAAATATCCTTCTGGCACACAGACTATATAGCTGTATGACTGTCTACTAGACTCATGGGGTGTGTATGTTATTACCTTTCATAGCTCTTAGTAATTTAGTGATCACCCCTTCACCCTAAAGACTGCCACACAGACTCCATTGCTGCCACAGATGGATGGGCAGTGTGAGCTGACCGCCACTCCATCTCACGTTAAAAATACAGCTGAGGCATTCAGGTTCTACCTCACGCTGCCTTTGCACCGCATGTAACTATTTAAAAACACATAGCATGATATAAAATGCATACTGCTGGTCAAATCATTAAAATCCTTGTAGCAAACAGACTTAATCAAAGTGTAACTGACTCTTTAACTCATAGATTGTATATGTTACAGCCTTATTGAACCTAGCAGTTGTGTAACTGCCCCTTCAACTTAATGGCTGTCGCATAAACTCCACTCCTGTCATAGAAGAATCGACTGTAGTGGCTAACTACCACTCCACAGATAAAACATTTATAAATATATGGCTAAACCGTATAGGTTCTAAATCATGCTGCCTAAGCATCATGGTTACACTTTAAAAACGCATGGCATCTCGTAAGATAACCTAACAACTGTACCGCACAGAGACCAGTACTATTAAATTTACAACTATGAAACAACCTCAAAGACATGCAAATCTAAGAATGCTTTCCTGTCATCCCTAATGTAGTTTAGTAAATACAACTAGGCTGATAACATCTATGGTCTTGTAAAATATGCTCCATAATATGGATATAAAAACAGTAGGAATAGATTCCTAACTATTGTGACTCCCAATACAGAGCCTATCTCGTAATGAATGACAAATACACTCTATAGAGATTGTGTCTCTGACATCAATAATATACATACGATTTAAAATAAAAGTACAGGCATTATCAGTCACTAATGGATATAGTGACAACACATGTTGTCAATAGTAATAAAAATCCAAATACAATTACTGAAAAAAATATACTACATAGAATTTCTAAACTAAGAGATGCTCCTCAACCATAACGATATAATGAACCCTGGAATCATAAAAATATACATAAAAAAACATACAATAAAAATATCAACAGGTTTAAGCTAGAATCGAGATAGCAGAGCAGTGTCTTTGATCTTGAATAGCAACAATCTAAAAAAAGATCAAATAATGATAAGTCCCAAAAGTGATTCAATCCTAAAAATACTATACTGGATGACTTAAGATACAGAACTCACAGGACCACTCACTCTCATAAAAATGCCCCAGGGTCAATATCTATATTAAGACCATTCGGAACAAGAGATTTTAGCTTGTAGATCCAGAATGTTTCTCTTTGGCACAACCTCAAAAGTCTGTCACCTCCTCTCCAATTGGAAGCCACAACTTCAATACCTCTTAATATCAAACCTTCTGGGTTCCCTGCATGTTTAAGACCAAAATGTCTTAATACACTATGCGTCTGTAAACTCTTCCTGATGTTGCCCATGTGCTCCAGTATGCGGACCCTCAAAGGTCTTGAGGAATGTCCCACATACTAGAGTCCACATGGGCATTTAAACAGGTAAACCACAAATGAAGTTCTGCAATTTATAAACTGCTCTATCTTAAAGCTCTCCCCTGCGGTTTTTGAGAAAAAAATATTTTTTTCCTTAGTGGCATATGTACAGGCCTTGCATTTGAAGCAATTAAAAAATCCGATTGGTTTGGGCAGCCACTGCTGAGTTGTCTTTGTTTCTTTTATCCTAAAAACACTGGGGGCAAGTTTTGTTTTCAAGCTTGCTGATTTTTTAAAAATAACTTTAGGATAATCCGGCAGATGACCTCTCAAAAGTGGATCTTTGTGCACAGGCTGACAATGTTTTCCAATGACGCTCTTAATCTTATTGGCGTCCCTATTACACTGGGTGTATGCCCAGCAATACAACATGTGAAATGTTCGAATAACGGCCGCTTCATCTGTATATAAAATATACAAGATCTGTAGTGAGCGATGCAGGGTCTCAACACTATCACGGCCACCGACACTGGTCTCCCCTGTGACTTGTCTTTGCTATGTCACTTTCGGTTTACCATCTTTCGGCTACAGGGGCATCAGATGGACCTTGTCTCCTACAGCAGCTTCTCTTTCAACTTGTTCCAGCCTCGTCAGGAGTTGTGATTTGCAGTTGTTCAGAGACTTCTCTTATATACCATTTCCATACTTCCCATTGGTTAGGCAGATAGGGTTGCCAGGTGGTTTCTCAAAAAATACTGGACACAACGGTGAAAGGTATGACAGGCTCAATACTTACACACTCACACACACACCTTCGCTCCGTGCTGTTTCCTCCTCTCCATGGCCCCACCATCAGGCTCCTGACACCTCCTCCTGATTGGCTGCATTGCTCAGCCGAAGCCAATCAGGATGGAGGAAACTGAACAGCCCTCTTGCAACAGCCCTGCTCTCTCTGAGTACGCCGATAACAGCAGGTGTTTTAAATAGAGTGAGCCGGCGGCTAGTGTGCTTCCTTCGAAGCGGATTTCCCAATCCTGGGGACACAGAGGTGCGTAGACAGACGCCAGTGCCATACGAGAGGACGTCCACTGTGACCCCCAGGCATCCGTTAACAGAAGTGGAAACATATCGACCCCACCTGGATTTCTGGATATTATACTTAAATGCTCACATTTAATTTTTTTTGTGTACGTGCATATCTCACCACCTTTTTTACTAATATACATTTAATTGAAATACTACGCTATAAGATGTCCTGTGCTTTCTTTCTTCTTTTCTTTGCTTTACCTAGCAGCAGCCAATCAGGATGGAGGAAGCTGAACAGACCCTTAGCAATAGCCCTGCCCTCTTCCTGCTCTGGGAAATCCTGCTGCCCCCCAAGCCGGTCAGGTCACTATGTACAGAGAGTTAATACCGGACACATACATGTCCAGTATTACCTCTAATTTTTTACTGGACAGAGTGTCCAAATACAGGACAGTCCGGTTCAATATTGGACACCTGTCAACCCTAATTTAGCAGATATTTAATTAAATATACTATCTGACATAAATACATGTGGTTTTTCAATATTGATAGAAAGTATAAGGTTTGTATTTCTATCAATATCACGTGTATTTATGTTTTGATTATGCTTGATTTTCAATTTATAAATTGTAAGTGAAACCCCCTGTGTATGGCAAGCAACACATGCACACTGCCCTCTAGCAGGTTCCTCTCCAATGGACATGTGGCTATGACGAGCCTGTAGAGAGGCTGGCGATGAAGGTGGATGGACTAAGAGGGAGAAGTGCTTATAACAGTGGGCAGCCAAGATCGAAGATGAGATCTGCACGGACCTGAGCTCAGCAGGTTTGTCCGTGGTCTGCAGAGAGAGTGCACTTTGTGACAGGAGCTGAGAGCTTCAGTTCCAGAGTAGAAAGGAGATCATGTGCCGGTGGAGGGAATCCTGAGCGGCTGTAAAGACACAGTGATACCGAAGCACCTTTTTGAAGACCAGGCCTGCAACAGGTTCAGTATAACACGAGCTCCCACTGATGAGGATGAGGATCACATGGTGCCTGAGTTTAATACGTTTACAGTAAAGTAAGTGAAACCCATACTGTGTTTGGCTTATTCTTGCCGTCTGACCGTAGGCCATGTGTGGCCCAGAAACTAACAAGGGACTCAGCGATAGTTGTGTCTGAGAGCTAAAAGAAGAGGGGTTACTGTACGTAAGAGTTGATCTACATATTTTAGCAACAATATTGCCCTGTGAGAAACAATATTGCACCATCGTGTTTCTTTCATCTTTTTTCCCGGTTCCACATCCTGCGCGCCTCATATTTCTGAAGATCTTTACGGGTAATTGGCTGCTTTTTATATGACAGGTTTAGCTTCAAGCAGGATTGTGCTTTTAACAAGAATCCAATATAAAGACAGATTAATTCCCCTTCTTTCCCATATGTATCCGTGCAAATTGTCTTTAGAACGTCCATTCACTTGCTCATATCTATTCACAGCCATTCATGCTACCAGTGAGAATAGAGATACAAGTGCATGGGAATTAAAGACAGATTTATGTAAAGCTTCAGATTAACACAGCAATCCCAAATCTCCAAACTTTGTCAGAGTGGAATACCAGACATGTACTCACGGGTGTATACCGTACATGCAGTACACTTGCATACCTGCATACAGTCATATACAGTACCTGCATACAGGTACTCTCAGATACATGTTATGCATGCACTCATACATACACTCATATACCTACATGCATTCATACATACACTCATATCTGAATGCATTTATACATACACTCATATACTGCATACACTCATACATACACTTATATACCTGCATGCATTCATATATACATATGTAGCGCTGCTTTCCCTGCTCTCTGAGAGATCTGCCCTTGCTACAGGTGTGTGTTGGTGCAAGTACCTGTTGGTGTCCAGGAGATGCTCAGGTTCCGCGATGTTGTGGGGAAACAGGACAGGCTTTAGTTGTGGCTTCATGGTTCTTTCCCTTTGTGCTGCGCCTTCATCTACCACATTTTCAAGGAGTGCTGGATGCAGGCTCCATGATAGAACACTTTTATCCTCTCCCTGAGTAACTGCATCCTCAGGCCAGAGTATATTGAACAGGAGTCTTTACTGGCCTCCACTGTAGGCAGTACATACAGCGAATACTCTTTGGATCCCATGCTTCTGGATGGTCTCTGGGTCAGATATGGCTTTGGGCCTTCTCACAGTCGCCAAGGGAACTGATCATGCAGTCTCACCCCGCAGGGTGAGACATAGTTTGTAATCACCAGTACTCAGAGTCAGAGCTGCATACCCACTCAAGACTGACTAACTTTGGGATGCCTCTTCCTTAGAGCAGAAGGGGAGGGCACAAGGTCTGCACCCACGATTGGGCAACACACAGACCAAGTCCCACCTCCACTCCTGCCACTCTTGGAAGCTGCAGAGGGGAGGGGTAAACCCAAGAAGGGCTTAACACTGCCTGCATCTACCAAGACTTACTGTCCCGGCAAGCTTTATTCAAAAGCTTGCCGGGTTAAATGCGGGCCAACCACGGGGCTTTTCTCCGATTTCAATCGGAGTTTCCCGTGCGGCGGCCGCTTCAATAGATAAGCGCTAATGGCGCTTATTATTGAAAGCGCCCGAGGCGCGGGAAAACCGGCCGAAGATAGCCTCGCGCCGTTGGCGGCTATTTTTAACCCGCTGACGGCGCCGCTTTTTAATAAAGCTGGCCGCCACTGTACGTGTTAGGGAGGGCAGAGGAATAGCCAGAACCAGCCATGGCTACACATACATATACTCATATACCTGTATGCACTCATAAATACAGTTGCATGCATTCATACATTTAAATAACTGCATGCATTCACACATTCATATATAGAACAAAGAAAAATTGACACCGGGCGCTTCAAATAATAAAATAATAAAAAGTGATAGAAAATATATAATATAATAACTGTGAACCTCAAAAAAAAAAAAAATATATATATAGTGAATTAAATAACCTTCACCAAAGACCGTGATACATACATGTAAAATGTGAAATACAAATAATTAGCAGCTCTACACCCTTTAAAGGACTGTCCAGGTCCAGAAATCTTGCGTTGTCTTCCAGGTGGGGGGAGCGCTTTAATTCTCAAGGTGATATGCGGAAAAAAATGGAAAATACTATAGTGCAGATGGTAATAAAATATATGTGTATACAATAGTCTCTGTATTGGTCTCACTCACAATGGATCAGACGTATCAGACGTATCAGAGATCCATCTCTCTCTGATAGGAGCCCTTTGCTGGAAGCCCTCTGGTGATGGAAGTCTTACAGCTGTATATCTGGTAGGCTTGATGTATGTTCATAAAGTACTGAACGTACCTCCCAAGGATTGTAAAAAAGAAAGAAAGAGAGCGCACAATAGTGTAGTATAACCGGGGTATAATGTAGCACAAAAGACATATAAGTAATGCACTCACATTTGTTTAAAAGAGGTTGTACGTTGGAGAGGACTGTTGGCGACTCGTGGGGAGACGGCGGTATGTTGAGTCACTGGGGAGTCACTGGGGAAGACAATAAGTTGTGGCTGTGGGAAGAGATATGTCGGAAGGACAACAAGGTCCCTCAAGACTAGAATGCAAGAGCATTTTAGACTCATTAAGAGAGGAGACTTGGCGCACCCGGTCTCCAAGCACTTCATAGAATGCGCCAAGGGCGGCCCCGAAAGCTTTTCATTTATGGGAATTGAGAGAATTTTACCCAAAATGAGGGGCGGCGATTTGACACAACGCTTAGATTGTAGGGAATCATTCTGGATTTTCATGCTAAAAACCCGTTATCCAGATGGAATTAACATTGAATGGAGCATTAATCATTTTCTGAAATAATCTATGGTCAGATTTCTCTAGATAGTTATGTAGTGTGCATAGTCTCATCGCTCCAAGGTCATCGATGTGTAACATTAGGTGCATTAACCGTAACAATTTTGTGTCTTTGTATTTGACCAAGTAATCTATAATGTTCAAAGAATGTTTTGGACTGAAATTATTATGGGGGCAATTATCAGCAACTTAAGTCTAACCACATTCCCAATTATTGGACAAACTGAATAAGTGTTAATGTATGCAACTTTTCTCCTTACACAGTTTAAGAAAAATCTTAAAAAACAGAATATATGTATTTTCCATTTATTAGTCATCCTTTGTTCTTCTGGAAGGCTGCTTATATGTTTTTAATATAGGTATAAGTTAGAATTTCACAATAATGTTATACTATGTTTGATTATATATGTATATCTTTTGTTTTTAAGGTAACAATCAATGTATGTTTTGTATAGGCGATGTGCAGTCTGCCCAATTTGGCCCCCAACATGAACAATGCATACACTTTAGAATATTTAGTTTTCCCATCCCTACTTCCCTCTCTTTTCCAAATAATTTTCTCTTTTTCCCTTTTTTTTTTTTTTTTTTCTTTCTCTTTTTTTCTCTTTCTTCTTCTTGTTTTTCTCTCTTCTTTCTTTTCATCCCCCAGCTCTTTTCCTTCCTTTTTCCCCTTCTCCTTTTCCCCCCCCCTTCCCCCCTTTTTCTTTCCCTCTTTTTTTTCTTTTCCTTCTTCCCCTTTCCCCCTCCCCCTCCCCCCTCCTTCTTTCCCTTCTCCCCCTCCCCCTCAACTCTATTTTCTCTTCTTTTATTTTCTCCCATTATTTATCTTTCCCTTTCCTTTCCTTCTCTCCCTTTTTCTTCTTTTCTACGTCTCTTTTGTTCTTTTTCCTCTTACCCTTCTATTTCTTTTTCTTCTTATCCTTTTTCTTTTCCCCCCCCTTTTCCCCTTCCCCCCCCCCCCACCCCCCCCTCCCTACCCCTCCTCTTGTTTTCCCCCCCACTGCACTTTGGATAACTGATGTGAGTGTCAATATGTTTACAGGCATCTCCATCAACATCCTCATTATGTGGTGGGGTTTATACATTTTACCAGTCACCAACGGGCATGGGGACGCATGCGCGAGCACATACTGCACCGACACACTTTATTCGAGCAAATACCCGGTATGTACCTGGCAGATACCTGGAATGCGCCGCTCCTCACCTCTGACAAGCCCCGTTGCATTTGCCTTCCCAGCCTGGGTTCATGCCTGGCTGATGGGCGGCTGATCTGTTAAATGATAATGATTAGGATTTAATAGGCTGCAATGCTTCGCGTGTCTACCAGATGGCATAAATTCATGAATTGTAATGCAGTATATATATATATATACTGTGCAGTATTGCAGCCAGCGGGAATAAAATGCTTCAATCCCTGCTTGGAAAATAACTCAATGCACTCGGGCAGAAAACAGTCACAAACCTCAATACACCCGGGTATACCCGAATTCGTGGGACTAGCCAAGCTCGAATAAAGTGTGTCGCCAGTGTAGTACTCTGTGGGCATTGCCCTTGTGATTCCTGACTGCTTCATGACATACTTTGCTCTGCGCATGCGCGGAACGAACGTGGCTAGCATGAGGCGCATCTCGCGAGATTTGACCCTCCATTGCAGTGCGGTGCGTGTCACCGAGCTGGGTGTTTGGAGGCGGCTCTCCTGCGAGTGCCAACAGGTAATTAGCCATCCCCACATGCCCTAACAGATATACACTAATTGTTTAAGCAGTTTAAGGGGCTTGAGGTTTGTAATTAGAGAGTTTTGGCGCCAAAATCGGCAGACTGTGCCCCTATATATACCTGATGTATACCATGTTGATACACTTCTTGATAAAGTGCAATTTGTCTGCACGAAACGCGTAGAAGGTTGCCTTCTGTTTTTATGTCCACCCAATAAAGAAATATTTTTGCCAGACCTGCCATCACCCCCTTTTTTTGCTGTGCGTTGCACCAACCCATTTGCACTGGATTTCTCCCTACTGGCAACTGCACGCAGATTGAGAAGGACTACTGGTGACACAATCGTGAGTACTTACCTGGGGCCAGCCCAATGAGGTTAGGGGGGGTGTCTTTGTGCATTTACCCCTGCCTTCAGGGCAACTGGAGCTCTTTAAAGGTTTTATATCTCATGTCCCAGAAGTGTCCCCCTCATATACTCAGAATAATGGGATTCCATGCTTGAGCACCAAATCACCTTTACTGTATAAACATACATCAAGCCTGCCAGATATACAGCTGTAAGACGTCCATCACCAGAGGGCTTCCAGTAAAGGGCTCCTATCAGAGAGAGATGGATCTCTGATACGTCTGATACATTTGATCCATTGTGAGTGAGACCAATACAGAGACTATTGTATACACATATATTTTATTACCATCTGCACTATTGTATTTTCCATTCACACATTCATATCTGTATGCATTCACGCACTCTCATATACCTGCACGCACTCATACATACACTCATATACCTGCACGCATTCACGCACTCTCATATACCTGCACGCACTTATACATACACTCATATACCTGCACGCATTCATACATACACTCATATACCTGCACGCACTTATACATACACTCACATACCTGCACGCATTCATACATACACTCATATACCTGCACGCATTCATACATACACTCATATACCTGCACGCACTCATACATACACTCACATACCTGCACGCATTCATACATAAACTCATATACCTGCACGCATTCATACATACACTCATATACCTGCACGCATTCATACATACACTCATATACCTGCACGCATTCATACATACACTCATATACCTGCACGCATTCATACATACACTCATATACCTGCACGCATTCATACATACACTCATATACCTGCATGCATTCATACATACACTCATATACCTGCACGCTTTCATACATACACTCATATACCTGCACGCATTCATACATACACTCATATACCTGCACGCATTCATACATACACTCATATACCTGCACGCATTCATACATACACTCATATACCTGCATGCATTCATACATACACTCATATACCTGCACGCTTTCATACATACACTCATATACCTGCACGCATTCATACATACACTCATATACCTGCACGCATTCATACATACACTCATATACCTGCACGCATTCATACATACACTCATATACCTGCACGCATTCATACATACACTCATATACCTGCACGCATTCATACATACACTCATATACCTGCACGCATTCATACATACACTCATATACCTGCACGCATTCATACACACACTCATATACCTGCACGCATTCATACATACACTCATATACCTGCACGCATTCATACATACACTCATATACCTGCACGCACTCATACATACACTCACATACCTGCACGCATTCATACATACACTCATATACCTGCACGCATTCATACATACACTCATATACCTGCACGCATTCATACATACACTCATATACCTGCACGCATTCATACATACACTCATATACCTGCACGCATTCATACATACACTCATATACCTGCACGCACTCATACATAAACTCATATACCTGCACGCATTCATACATACACTCATATACCTGCACGCATTCATACATACACTCATATACCTGCACGCATTCATACATACACTCATATACCTGCACGCATTCATACATACACTCATATACCTGCACGCACTCATACATACACTCATATACCTGCACGCATTCATACAAACACTCATATAATTGCATTCATACATACATACACTCATATACCTGCACGCATTCATACATACACTCATATACAGTACCTGCGCGCATTCATACAAACACTCATATAATTGCATTCATACATACATACACACACTCATATACTGCATGCAATCAGTAAATGTTAAGATGTTTTAGGAATACATTTGAGGTTGTGCTATAATTGGCCACCTTTAACATGACAGGATTAGCTCTAAGCAGGATTGCACCTTTAACAAGAATCCCATATAAAGACAGATTAATTTCCCTTCTCTCCCATATGTATCCCTGCAAATTGTCTTCAGAAAAATCCACAGCGATGACACATTGATTCATATTATTATCTGAATATATTAAAATGCCGTTTGCAATCTCTTGAAATGTCACACAAGCCCCTCAGCATTTTGCTTCGGTTCATTGATACATTTGCGTTTTCACCCAACGGCCTTTCCGTGTCACAGAGCTCTCATTAATCCTCTGATACACTTCTCGTTGTAAGCTGAGTGACGTCTTGTGATTTTATGTATTTATTTCTTTTAGACTGGCAGCATTTAATTGGGAGCTACTGAGGTGTCACTTTTTTTTTCATGACTGGTATTGCTCATATAATGTTATAATTGCACAGGGTGCCTTGGGAGACGCGTTTGATGGTTTATTATATGAAAGAGCATTGCAAAAGTTAGTCCTTTGTTGTACCTCGCTCAATTAATTATGTACAGTAGCTGTTGAGTTCCGCATGTTTTCTCAGAGCTTCAAGTGTGACTGAATTTGGTTTAGTCTGACACAAGCTCGGAATCACTAAGCACCATTGTGGTTTATCACACCCTGATCTAGTGTTACCTGCTATTGACTTGAATGGTGGTTAACACCTTGGGGTGGTGGAGGGGGGGGGGGGCTGGGACACCTCACATCAGCGTTTAGTGAATCTCCCCCATAATGTTACATAGTGAGTGTGTACGACTTGTTTTCATATTGCAGAGCTAAGTGACTGACAGCTCTTCTGTCTTTATGTCACCCTGCATTGGGAAGGAAAGGCCTGTGAAGCCATAAGTCTCTTCTGTCTCTATGTCACTGTCACCCTGCATTAGGAGGTACAAGTTTAATCGGTATAAAGTACCTTCTATTTCATTTTCTAAAGAGCAAACCAGCGTCTGCGCTTGATTTACTCAGTGCTACCAACTCCCCTATTCTAAAAGCCCCGGAGAAGGTAGGAACTGAGCATATCCTGCATAAACTGATTCAGCAACCTTCACTATGATTTTCACGCTGTCTAATGTAACTGGTTCACTTTTATCCACTTGCTTTACCTCTCCTCTGCCCCAGGCTATCAGGATCCATCTCATAACAGAATATTTGGTGATATATATATATATATATACAGTGGTTGACAAATCACCAAAAAATCTACTCGCCACCTAGTACCAAACGTGTGCTGCTTGGGCCAATATTTACTCGCCCGGGGGTTAAATCCACTCGCCCGGGGCGAGCAAATGTATAGGTTTGTCGAACACTGTATATATATATATATATATATATATATATATATATAGTATATTAAATATATTTTTTTAAAGGCTATTCCCTGCCAGCATGAAACATGCCTTCGAGCAGTCGACCCCCGCTTCTTTTTGGCCTAACATAAAAATGGTCATCTGTTCTACCCCATGCGCCTCACCCCTTATGGCTGTGGCTTTTGAATGCTTGCCATTGTTGCAACGCATCGCTATATGTTTTCCACTTGCATGACACTAGCAATCTTTGCAACACTTCCGTCAGTCCGTATAACCTATCTGCCAAAGGTGAATTGGGCAGGTTAGATAGTGTGACCAGACATCCCGGTTTAGCCGGGACAGTCAGGGTTTTTTAAGTTCTGTCCTGGTGCCCTGATATTCTCTAAAATGTCCCAGTTTTTCTTAGTTGTCTCAATTGGGGGATGCCAGGGGGAGGAGAGCAGGAGAAGAGCAGAGGCCGGGTCTGGCTGCAGCTATAGAGGGTGGGGCGGGGTTAGCTACAGAGGAACCCGAGCAGTAAGACCCGGAAGTAATTGAGATCTATGAGTGCCTACTGCCAGGGCACAAGATTGCCCAACCTCCCCCTTCTCACCCCCCCCCCCCCCTGCTCCACAGTGACAGGTAGGGTCCAGAATGAGGAGAGAGAATGACAGACACAGAGAATGGGGAAAGAGACAGAGACACACAGAATGGAGAGAGTGACATACAGAGAATGGGGAGAGAGACAGAAACACAGATGGAGAGAGTGACAGACACAGATAACGGGGAGGGAGATAGTGGGACAGATACAGAGATTGGGGAGAGAAACACAGAGAATGGAGAGAGAGACACAGAGAATGGAGAGAGAGACACAGAGAATGGAGAGAGAGGCACAGAGAATGGAGAGAGAGGCACAGAGAATGGAGAGAGACACACAGAGAATGGAGAGAGAGACACAGAGAATGGAGAGAGACACACAGAGAATGGAGAGAGAGACACAGAGAATGGAGAGAGAGACACAGAGAATGGAGAGAGAGACACAGAGAATGGAGCGAGACACAGAGAATGGAGAGAGAGAGACACAGAGAATAGAGAGATAGAGACACAGAGAATGGAGAGAGAGACACAGAATTGGGAGAGAGACAGAGAATTGAGAGAGAGACAGACACAGAATGGAGAGAGTGACAGACACAGAATGGGGGAGAGAGAGACAGACACAGAATGGGGAGAGAGAGTGACTGACGCACAGAATGGGGAGAGAGAGTCACAAAGACAAAGTGAGGAGAGAGAGAGAGACAGTATCGGATGAGCGAGTGAGAATGGGGTGGAGGGAGAGAATGGAGGGATGGGGGAAGGAAGTGGGAGAGAGAATGGAGGGAAGGGGGTGGAGATAGAATGGAGGGAAGGGGGAAGAGAGAATGAAGGAGGGGGGTAAGGAAAGTGTGCATGCATGTGTGGGGGTGGGGCAGAGAGGGGCATAGAGATGGAAAGGGGATGGGCACTGTAAGAGAAGTGTGCAGAGGTATGCAATGGAGACCATTTTTTAGGTGAAATTAATATAAGGCTTCATTGCCTGTTCCTTTATATAGCACAGCAAACACAAATAAACAAAAACAACAAACGCCTATCCCTGTTTAAGGGCTAACTTACTTCCCCAGTCCCTTTCTGCAGGGCTGGAGGGATAATCCCATTACCAGCCTATTCCCCAAAGTCTCAGGAGATACCTTAAAGCAGGTGGCCCTTCATGTCAGTCTCTGGTAGGTTCCTGGGTCCCCTGTGTCCAGGAATATAGGTGTCTGGGTGTCTGGATCTCAGCACAGCCTTTCTGCTCAAGACCTCTTTCCTCTTGTCAGCACCCTTGTGTACTGAGGAAAATCCCTCTCCAGTTGGAAACAGGAGACTTTTATTTACATACTTAATTGGCCAGGTGGAGTCTGGTTAATTGCCTGCTGCACTTAACCAGATCCCTGCGGGATTTTAAAGAGAGTTTCTTCAACAGGGATACGTCCCTCCTACAGGCGCAATTGGTGATGTAATTTGTATTATAAATATTTTTACAGAGAATGGGGAGAGATACTGGACGTGGTAAATCTCCTGGTCTATTGCGTCATTCACTGAGCTACCTTTTGGGCAAGAAAGGTGCTTTATGAACATTAATTTAACAGGGACTAGGTCAGAGGGGAAACTATCAGATTGGGCAACGGGGTAGGATAGAAAAAGGGCCTGCGGTTTACCCCATCCTTTCTTCTTTGTCTATTTTTTCCTTTACTATGTGAGCATGTCCATGCAGATTTCAAATGATGGATACTGTGTTTTACCTGTATTTCACCATGGAGAGGGATTCTGAACCCAAACCTAAAACCCTCTACCAAAAAAAGCTGCCTTCTCTGCATCGGGGTAAGCTGGTAGCCACGGGACTAGCCTGTTAAGCCTGACTGGTGTTTGGGTCCTGTGTTAGCACTGTTGCGCCCTGCCAATTCTGATTTATTTTCAAGGTGGAGTCCACCACAATTGATACAGGTTACTTGTACCTGCAACTCATTCCTCGTAGACAATGTTTACCGCTGTAAGACCAGCATTCGACTGACTTCCATTTTTTCTGTGGTTGGTTCCATAATTTCCCACCTGGCCCTTTTGCAAATGGACTAACCTTTTCTTGCGTAACTAGGCACAACCATAAATCAATGTCTTTGTCCCAAAACTTTAAATAGCGTTCCCCTGTATCTTAGTCCTGAATTGCTAATTTTACTCATGCTGTGCTGTGCACCCGATATGTGCTGTATTTACTTCAGTTTTTATTTATTTATTTATAAAATATTTTACCAAAAAGTAATACATTGAGAGTTACCTCTCGTTTTCAAGTATGTCCTGGGCATAGAGTTAAGATGACAATTAATACATGGTTACAAATACAGTTACATAAGTGAACAGGGTATACATTATATACAAGACATTGCATGCACAGTTAGAGATAATATATATATTATAGGCGTATGTAACAGTTAAAGACCAGATTAAAATGTTTTGAAAGAACTTAGACTGGTGGTGGATGTGAGAGTCTCTGGTAGATTGTTCCAGTTTTGGGGTGCACAGTAAGAGAAGGAGGAGCGGCCGGATACTTTGTTGAGCCTTGGGACCATGAATAGTCTTTTGGAGTCAGATCTCAGATGATAAGTGCTGCGTGTGGTAGGGGTGAGGAGCTTTTTCAGGTAGACAGGTAGCCTGCCCAGAAAGTATTTGAAGGCAAGACAGGAGAGATGAACTTTGCGCCTAGACTCAAGTGATGACCAATCTAGTTCTTTGAGCATTTCACAGTGATGTGTGCTGTAGTTGCATTGGAGAACAAAATGGAATATTGAGTTGTAGAGGGTGTCAAGTTTGCTAAGGTGGGTTTGGGGTGCCGAGCCATATACTATGTCCCCATAGTCGATAATTGGTATTAGCATCTGTTGTGCAATACGCTTTCTGACCAGCAGACTTAGGCCGGTTCTATACTGCGTGCGCGCACTACACCGTGCGCGCGTGACAGTTTTAGTTGGCTGAGGTTAGTCAGCCATTCTATAATGGTGCCGCGCACGGCAGGAGGAGTGGAACCGGCCGACAGGGGAGAAGATGAGAAAAAGAATGAATATGCGCCGCTACTGCCGCTGAAAATGTATATGTGTGTATGTATATATGTGTGTGTGTGTGTGTGTGTGTGTGTGTACAGTATGTACAATGTTATTAAAAAAATTATTAAAGGATTCATTTGTTTATTTGTTTGAAAACGTATTTAAACACACACACATAGTACCTCACTCGCGCACAGTATACACACAAAACGTGTGCGGCTCGTGCACACGCCTTCGCACAGGCACGCGTGCATGGCCACACACAGTATATAACAGCCCTTAGGGAGGATTTGTTCCTGTAAAGTACCCCTAGTTTGGCATAGGTTTTGGATGTCAGGGTATCAAGGTGCATCCCGAATGTTAAATGGGAGTCAAACCCTATGCCCAAGGGTTTAAATCTAGAAACAGGAGTTAGGGTGGTGTTAGCGTTGGTTCTGATCTGGAGCTCAGTCACTGGAAGCTTTAAAAATTTAGCCTGGGTCCCAAATACCATTGTTACAGTCTTGTCAGTGTTTAAAAACAGTTTGTTTTGGAAAACCAATTTTCAAGTCTCAAAAAGTCAAATTGAAGTATGTGTTCAAGGTCGGAGAGGCCATGGCTGTGTGCATATAGGATTGTGTCATCTGCATACATGTGTATTGAAGCTCCCTTACAAGCTGTGGGAAGATCATTGATGAATACTGAGAAAAGTAGGGGCCCCAGAACAGAGCCTCGTGGCACACCACAGGTGATATCCAAGGGGTTGGAGTTAGAGCCTGAGATGGACACATGTTGGGATCTACCTCATAGGTAGGAATGAAACCAGTTTAAAGCATGCTTCCCTATTCTAGAGCACTGGAGTTTGTTAAGCAAGATACAGTAACATGATCAACAGTATGAAAAGCCTTTGCAAAATCTAGGAATACTGTACCAGTGAGTTGTCCCCGTTCCATTCCACACTGGATTTCATTGCAAACTTTTAGCAGGGTAGTTACGGTGGAGTGTTTGGGACGAAACCCAGACTGGAATTGGCTAGGGAAATTTGCCTTGGAATAGTAAAGTGGAATTGGGAGTGAACACATTTCCCATGACTTTGGATAGTATTTGGAGAAGCGAAATTGGCCTGTAGTTTGAGACAGAGTTTTTGTCCCTACTTTTTAAGATTGGGATAACGCTGGCAGTTTTCCAGGTCTTAGGGATATGGCCTGTAGACAGAATAGAATTGACTATGGAAGTAATTGGTTTGGCAATGGCTGGGGCACCAAGTCTTAGGAACTTAGATTGCAATAAGTCAGGTCCACATTGGCTGCTTAGTTTTAGTTTGAGGAGCATTTGTGTAATCTCCTCTTCGGATACTGGGACAAATTGAAAATTGTGAGCAGTGTTGGGAGAGGGTGGGGCTATAGGGGTACTCTCAGAATGAGGCTCATGTTTGTGGTTGGGTTGCGTTTGTTACGCCGGTGCTGCCCGCTGACCAGACCCGTCCCCTGAGCTGAAGGGGGAAGTGGTAATACACGCACCCGCAGCAAAGGGAGCATGTCCGGAGTGTGGTATAAAGTGTTGCCAGGCCAGGTGTAGTAAGGTAGACAATACTTGCCGGTACCGGTTGTAGAGATAGAGTGAAGAATGCTTTGCCGAGGTCAGGGAGTGGAGAGCGGAGATAGGTCGAAGTCCAAGCCGTGTTCAAGGAGTTACCAGAGTGAGCGTTGTCCAAGGAGTGCCGAGATCGAGAGCCAGAGGGGGTAGTCGTACAAGCCGCGTCAGAACCTGTGAAAACACTGAGAGAATCCAGAAGTACTTCCATACAGAGACTATGTCGAGCAAAGACTGAGAGCAGAGAGGAGCTAGATAAAGCAGGAAGGTCCAATTTGGAACGGCGGCGGGACAGGAAGAGCTACAGGGAGACACTGCATATTGGTGCAGGTGAGTCTTGTTGGTAACCTGAGTATGCTCGTGTGGTGTGCGGGGGCGGAGCCTGAGGTCCGGGGGACGGGAAGAAGAGTGTACAGAATGAGCGCGCCCGGTAACGCGTATACGAGCGTGGACCGAGCCAGTGGATGGTACAGGTGTACGCGTGGGAGGGCGTGGGCGCGCCCGGCGCTGAGCAGAGGAATCGTCGAGGGGAGTGATCCCACGACAGCGGCAGGGGCGGGGAGCCACAGAGGTCGGTAAGGCAGGATTGTTTTGTGTGTCCAGGGACTCCCTGATGGGAGAGAGTGCTCTGTGTGGGGAGCGCGGAGGACGCCGATTCCTGACAGCGTTTTGCTAATACGTTAGTAGCACACCCCACAAAGTAGTCATTGAATGCATTTGCAATGTCAGTGGGATTTGTCAGAGTAATATCCTCCTTAGTAATATTACTTAGTTGTTGATGGCTTGAAGGCTGGAATATATTGTTGATAACCTTCCAGAAGTTAGCTGGGCTTGATGTATTCTGTTTTTTCAGAGTAAAATATTGTGCTTTTGCATGTCTTGTTTGCATTGTGCACATATTCCGCAGGCATTTGTAGTGATTAAGATCCTTGGTAGTGCCAGTTACTTTGTAGCTTTTCCACAAGGCATCCCTGAAATAGTGGAGTGCTATAAGGTCAGTTGTAACCCATGGAAGGTGGCCCCCCGTACTCTTATTCTGCGTAGTGGGGCATGGGTATCGCAGTGTTTTAAGAACTCGGATTGGAAATTGTCAAGCGCAGAATCGTGGTCGGAAATTAAGTTGATTCTGTACCAGGGGCAGTTGGTAAGGTCATCCAGAAACTGTTGAGGTTTAAAATGTCTAAATGTTCTAGTGTGGAGAACTTTAGAGCTTGATTGGGGTGGTTTAATTTTCCTTACACAGTACACTATTGCATGGTCACTGAAAATGTCAGGAAGGATGCCAGAGGATTGGATTCTGCTGGGATTAGAGGAGAGAATCCAGTCTAGCAAGGAATGGTTGTGAGATTTCAGGTTTGTCCGTGTGGGTTGGCAAATGAGTTGCATTAGGTTAAGTGACTTGAGTTGTATCTGGATTTTGTGGTTTTTAGGGTCGAGCCAATTGTAGTTGAAATCCCCAAGAACTACCAGCTCACTCTTCTCATTCAGAGAGGAAATGGAGCCAAGAAACTGAGTGATATCAGTCAGACACTATAGGGGGGCTTTAGGGGGGCGGTAGATGACCCCTTCCTCTTGGTGCTTCTCTAGCAATCAGCTCCCAAATACAAAAAAAATTCCTATAGCCAATTATCCATTGTTTTGTGCCTCCTGCAGCGCTGCTGCGCCTTGCTGCCTGTGACCTTTTCCTATCCTCCCTACATAGACAATGCAAAAATAGTGGTGCAGGCATAAGTATCGTTACCGCTGCATGCTGTAATAACCCTCTTATCTGTGTGTGCCCTGTTTATGGCTGGCTGTCCTTTGTACTTCTTTGTCTTTGATAGATTTTTTTATTGATTTAATTGATTGGTTAATGGCTGCTAACTGTTTTCTCATTCATCTGAAAAGCAGAGTGTCCTCACTATCTGATATACTCTCAGCCTCTGAGCTTTCGCTGGTGCTGCGACACTGACACCCATCAGCACATACAATTAAAACATGGTATTCATGCTCATCTGGTCTTGCAGGCGCGGGACTTGGCTGCTTACTTGAACCTGCTGCCCCGTTGTGTATTGCGTTGTTCTGGACGCAAGCCTCTTTGTGCTCTTTGAGGAGGGACATGAGCCATTCCTGATGTGCGTTGACGTATTGGTTAATGGCTGGGGTCAGGGGGGTAACAATGTTGGCTGGCAAGCCTTGTGGGGGGGGGAGAAACTGGACCCATGCCTGGTCAGCAGCGTTTTTTTTTGTGGGGGCCAACACTGTCCATTGTGGGGGGGGGGAGGAGGGGGAAGACACCCACACAGGACCCAGAAACTAGGGGACATGCCAGATAGTCCAGGGGGGATCCTGGAACTGATGATGCATTGGTAACCAGTGGCAGGTGTAGGCCCTCCTGGGTTTTGGCTGCAAATCTTCTTCTGCCAGGAACCATCTGGGGGAGGCTTGATCTTATGCCGCTTTACTGGGACATCAGGGGAAGGGAAGATTGTCTTACCACTGGAACCAGAGCCCTACTGACGCCGACATGCGCTGACTTTGACTTTCAGCGATGTAGGGATATGGAGATGGATTGGTGGTTCCCCCAGCTTGCCATGTCCCATCCGACCCGGTCTAAAGTGGAGAAAGGTAGTCAACATCGGTAGCATGGAGGTCTCTGCATCACTGGGGCACAACAAAGGTTACATTCTGATGCAGGCAAGGTAAATGGCTATGGGAAAGAGGAACAGCAAAGCAGAACTTCCTCCAATAATTCTCTCCAAGCATTTTCTGCTCTGCTGTCACTTTTAGCCCTTTAAACCCTTTAACCCCAACCTGTAGACATGCCTGGCTATGGGGAACGACACCTCTGGCTACGGGTGCCTACCCATGTAGCTCTTCTAGACCCAAGTGGCCCCCCACTGTGTGCTTGTGCCTTTGTTCACTTCTCTCTGAATAGGAGGGGGGACGCCTGAATCCACAAGCTTTGTCTCCTGTCTGCTTGCAGCCCTTATGATGGCAAGAGTCTCGTGCTGGATCTCTGCCTTTCTTTGCGAGGGACAGGGTTTATATGCCAAAGGTCCCTTTTCTCTGTCAATATGTTACTTAGCGGTGGGCAGGGCTGTCTTAACAGCATTATAGGCAAATCCGTGCACTGGGCCCTGCCAACTCTCAGCTACAAGTCGTAATTTTTCTCCTTCTACTGAGTTAGCGGGAGATTTGAATGTTGAGGCGGGTGATCGGAAAATTAGTGTTACATTCTGGTCTGTGCATAGATTAGCATGGGGCCCCTATGCTCGTTGGGCCCCCGGGCAACGGCCCAGTGTGTCCATGCGTTAAGACGGCACTGGCTGTGGGACAACTTCCATAACACATAGGTCCCTTTGATCTCTCTGTCTCTATGCCTCGGGAAGGAGTGGGGCACACTAGATCGCCATAGGACCCTTCTACCTTCATGCCACTGTCACCCTGTGGTGTAAGGAAGAGACTCAGTATGACAAAAGTCCCTCCTCTGTGTGTCACCATACTTAATTGACAAACTTGATGAGACCTGGATCCCCCAGAATCTCATGCTGTGATGCCATTGGGATGTAGGAAGTCATTGCTACTTCACAATGGCATCAGAGCATGCAATGGAAACCTTAATTGGCCATTCAGTAGGAACATGGGATATTGAGAAGACAGCTTTGAGAAGATGCAGGGGAGGTCTTACCAGTGATCAATAAAGTGGAGTAATCTCCTATATTCTGGGAAAGCCTCCAGCATAGTGTTTCGCTTGTGTAACAATATTAGCTTTAATTTAAAATTGGTTTTAGTGCTTAAAACACACCAGGGTTTGCCCATTAAGCAATATTAGCCTATTCTAAAGAGATATGCAGCAGGCAGCCTTCAGAAGGGCTGTTTCACAACTGCTGCTTGTGTTAATAGAGATATAAAGATAATATATTTAAATAACATACGTCCCCCATAGTAAGGTCTTGGAAAACCCTCATTTATCTGCAGCTCGGCAAAGCAGAACAAAACCAAAGCCATTTACATAGAATGGGGACGAAAAAGGATTGTGAGATTATTTTATTTTGCGTTTCAATGGAAGGTGCTATTAAGAAAATGCATTGCAGTCATAAATGGGATATTTAAATGGTCAGTCCCTCCGAGCACCAAAGTGAACTAATGGCAGGGATAGGGTTAATGGATAAAAGGGGTAAGCTTCACATAGTGACCCAATAAACAATAATTCACCTCTATTTTAGAGGATTTATCAATAGTCTTATGACCAAAAGACATTGGATACATATTATAATAATATTCAAAGCTTTATAGCATGGAAATGTTAATAATGCTTATACAGAAAATGTTTTACATTCAATTACTAACATTTAACCAAATAAACACCTCCCTTTCATTTGGTCCTGACCTTTCACTTATTAAACATATCATTAGATCACTTTGACCCTACATGGAAGTGACCCTTTAACCGTTAAGCATGTCACTGTCATTAGGTCACTTTGGTCCAACATGGTCCTGACCCATTAACCCTTTAAAAATAGCACGGCCATTAAGTCACGTTGGCCTTACATGGGACTGACCATTTAACCCATTAAAACATATCACTGTAATAGGTCACTCTGGTCCTACATCGGGACTGCTGCATTATGTCTGGATGTGTACGCGTGTGAAGCTGAGAGTGGGTTAAGTTTCATGTTTAACGCTGTCCTCCCACGTCTCTGTAGGGTATCTCCTAATTGATTCTAGTTTTTGCTTCACCAGTTTTCCTCATGGTCCATTGCACACGTTTATATCTCTGCATGTTCAACCGCATCCCTTTTGAACTTTGCTATTTCATTGTGCTGGGAGTATGTGCATCATTATATAGACAGTACAGGAGCAATGGGATCAGCATGTCCATAATGTACTCCCAGGTAGTAGCAAAGGATACACCTAGTGGGGGAGGGGGAAGTAGGGACCCCTGCTCTGCTATTTGCCATGTGGGATTGGAGTATGAAGGTTAAGGTGCTGTGCTGGAAATGTACTAATAGCAAACACACAGGAGAAAGAACTCAGCTAATTAGCACTCCATGACCTATAGTGTGTAAAGTGTGCAAAGTCACCTAATTACAGTGACATGTTTAATGGGTTAAACGGTCAGTCCCACGTAGGACAAATGTGACCTTATAACAGTGACATGTTTAATGGGTTAAGGCAGTGGTCGTCCCACCAAAAACCAAGTGACAGTGACATGTTTGATGGCCTAAAGGGTCAGTCCCAAGTATGAGCAAAGTAACCTAACACCAGTGACATGTTTAATGTTTTAATGGTGCAGTTCCACATGGGACCAAAGTGACCCAATGACTGTAATATGTTTAACACGTTAAAGGGGCAGTTCCCCATGCATGTGTATTTACTATTTGTAAAAAAAATATTTACCCCATACTGTGTATAGCAAATAAAAAATACCACGTGTGAGCACATGGACATCTCAGACAGGTCGGCATCCCTGCTATACTGTATAATATAGTGTCTGTGTTCACCTTTTTTAATTTGTAACCTGGGGACTGGTTCATTCAACTGTGTAGTTTATAGCTAGAAAATATTGCAAAACCTAAATGAATATGGTTGCTACGCCCCTCTCACTTGGGACATTAGTAGACATTAAAAGAACCTTATCTGAGAAGATTAAGATAAGACCTTTCTTCTGATAAGATCCATTGTAGTCTGCATGGAAAATAGCTTTGTGCTGCCTGGCGGAGTGGAGCGGTGCACAGCAGGAGTTACCATGTAAACACTCTACTGCAGGCTGTGGGCTTTTTAAAATAAATCTCAAATCAAATGCTGATGGAAATAAATAAATAAAAACAAGGTTGGAAATCTGCTTCAAGTGGCATCACAGGGATCTCACTCTCAAAATAGGTCATATTGGAGGAAACTGACAACTGACCCGCTGGAGCAAAGTGACCTGCAGATAGTGACGCAAGTAATAGGCTAAAGGATCAGTCAGACATAGGAGCGACGTGTTCTAATGAGTGTACTATAAAGAGTGTTTAATGGGTTAAAGCAGGGGTGCGCAAAGTTTCCCTCATGCACCCCCCTGTCTCCTCTCTCCTCCGGCTCGCGCCCCCCCCCCCCTCTCACGGCTCCGGCGGCAAATGATGTAGCGGGGTCATGTGACGTCACATCACATGACCCTGACGCCGGTTGCCGTGGAGATGCGTCGCTGGAACTCAAGGTACTGTAAGTTAAAAGTTACAGAGGGCCTCACGCATTCCCCGCATTTATTTTAAATGCCTTCGGGGAAGTGCGGGGCCTCTGTAACAGCCGCGCCCCCCCCCTCAGAAAATCTTGCGCCCCCTACTTTGCGCAACCCTGGGTTAAAGGGTCAGTCCATGTAGGAACAAAAGTGACCCGATGCTATAAAAGCCCCCAGATACCTATTGCTTGAATCCCAAATCTCCACTACCACTAATAGCCGGGTGACACTGATCAAGTCACTTTACTGGAATGTCACTCCCACATCCCCAGCATTTGCCTTGTATGGCAGGGCTCCCCCATTACCACCACAGGAGGTCCACCGGCCTCCACCAAAGAGCCAAACTACCAAGGTCCCCACAATCATCATTATACCACCCCGCCATGCGGTAACAATACTATCATAGTTAGCCCTAAATGCTGCAACAAAATTGCACCCAAGATACTACCTCTTCTCAAAACCCATACCCAACAGATACATATCACTGGACAAAGAGCCCAAGCCAAAAATCCAAATATATAGGGAGAGTGGGGGCTTCTTCCACGAGATTGTCTCTCTATATAAACATAAAACCACTCCCACCTCCTTCAGACAACCAATCACTTCATATCCTGCCGAACTTCGTCCCATCCCCAATAAAACTTAACACACCTATTAGAGGGGACCCTAGGCATGAAGTTATGCCGCTCCTGCACTTAATCAGCTTAGGGCTTTCTACATTGCTTTGCATGGTATTTTATTGTGCTGCATGTTACTGTACTGCCGTACACATTACTATATTGCTCTGCACATTACTATATGTAACGGATTTTCTAACCTGACTTACATGGTAGTGTCTGGTGGTGCACCTGTTGGCAAAAGAACTCCTGAGTCTCCCGCATGATGTCGTGTAGGGAATGCCAACCCAGACAGGCAGCTGAGGTAGTGTGCATGAGTCCTACCTACATCTAGTGCAGCGCCTCCACCTCATCAGGATCCCTGCGTCCGCATGGGGATGATTCTGATGAGGAACTCCTGTGTGGTGCCATCATATGTAGAGAAAGTTCAGACCCACACATGAAGATGTCTTTGATCAAGGTTGACTTTATTGTGGCTTACGGTGCGGGCCAACTGCCCCTTGCGGTGATTTGCTTAGCCACACATCTTGCTGTGTTATCCTTTCAAAGGTACACCCTCCCAATGGAGTGGGATCCCCTCTCCACTTGGGGAGATCACCCCTGTGCCAGGTCCCTGGACACAGTATGGCTTTTTCAGCTAGATGTTACTTAACATAGAATGGGGCCACTAGTTATAGCACTAGTGTGCCACCCACTCCCAAGTCTCAACGCAGACTTGCTCCTTACTCCAACACTCTAACTTTGCACAGTGCTGTGCCTTATATATCTCAGGAGGCAGGCACATCTCTGATGTCACTAACGGTGGACTCAGAGTATGTAGCCACTCTCATCCATACATAGGGCACCTCACCAGGGTGTGAGGGCAAACCTCCATGATTACTGCTGGCATCCCTGTAACTTACCAGGTTTACTGCCAGCAGGAGAGAAAACTGCAGACCATTTTACAGCATGGCTACATATATATTGCTCTGCACGTTATTATACTGCTCTGCGTGTTGTATCTGGCTCTGCACGTTATTCTATTGCTCTGCATGTTGTATGTGACTATGCACGTTATTACATTGCTCTGCACGTTATTACATTGCTCTGCATGCAGTATGTGACTATGCACGTTATTACATGGCTCTGCACGTTATTACATTGCTCTGCATGCAATATGTGACTATGCACGTTATTACATTGCTCTGCACGTTATTACATTGCTCTGCATGCAGTATGTGACTATGCACATTATTACATTGCTCTGCACGTTATTACATTGCTCTGCACGTGGCTCTGCACGTTATTACATTGCTCTGCATGTTGTATATGGCTTTTCACGTTATTACATTGCTCTGCATGTTTTATGTTGCTCTGCACGTTATTCTATAGCTCTGCATGTTGTATGTAGCCCTGCATATTATTACATTGCTCTGCATGCAGTATGTGACTATGCACGTTATTACATTGCTCTGCACGTTATTACATTGCTCTGCATGTTGTATATGGCTTTTCACGTTATTAAATTGCTCTACATGGTGTATGTAGCCCTGCATATTATTACATTGCTCTGCATGCAGTATGTGACTATGCACGTTATTACATTGCTCTACATGGTGTATGTAGCCCTGCATATTATTACATTGCTCTGCATGCAGTACGTGACTATGCACGTTATTACATTGCTCTGCACGTTACATTGCTCTGCATGTTGTATATGGATTTTCACGTTATTACATTGCTCTGCATGTTTTATGTTGCTCTGCACTGCAGTGCCGGCTCCATCGGCAGCGAAGAGGATAAAGTATGTGCTTACAAAATATTTACTCTGCCTGACTCTCCCTGAATATGTAAATGACATACAATCATATGCAGAATGCTGCGTTATAATTTAATAGAAACAGCAGCCCTGCCAGGTAATGATATCTGTAAAATAATTCAGAAGGCAGTTAGTGCAAAGAGCGTAAACACCCCACGTGCTCTGCCCCACGTGCTCTGCCCCACGTGCTCTGCCCCACACTGATTCCATTTCCAACACTAAAGAACCATTTCAAGCAGCATTCCTGCATGTCACCAAATACACCGACCACTACTTGTTTTTGATGCAGAGACCCACAAGGACCTCTACTTCTTCTTATTTAGGAACCCAGGGGAACTACTACTTCTTTATTTCTAAACCCAGGAGTACCCGTTATTTAGTAATGTCAGTGGCATTTGTAAGGTGTCACATCTGGGAGATTGATGCCTTTTTTTTTTTTACCCAACTCTGACACCTACTGTATATGTATGTTTAAATCATGTGTTAAAGTTACACTGTAAACATGATGAGCTGAGACGTGATTAGCTGAGGGGTTTTGGTTTCCTCTGGCTGCTCCTTTTTTGCCTGAGGCCACCACAAGTTCAACAAGAGTTTGCACAGGCAAAGCCCCTCTCCCCTTCCCTTTATTTGCACTCTGATAATGACAGGATGGAATAAAGCAAAGACAACCCTTAATTGACAACAACCCCCCCCCTCCCCTTCCCCTCCACCCAATTCTGACGCCCCCAAAGAAATGTAGTTTGCAATTAAGTTCCAAACATTTGCTTTTAACGCAGTTCTTTTTTATTATTTTTATTTTAAGGAAGACAGTTTGGCTGTAACAGGGAATGGGCTTTTTATGTAATGTGATATTTAGGATGTTATTAATTCCATTGTAAGTACATTGTGATTGTACTGTAAATGTGGTTGTAAATGTAACATTAAGTATTTATTGAGTTTTTCAACCACCTGTGTTTTATCCGTATTACTTCACTGTGCTGGCATAAAAGTTCCACACCAAATAGTCAGTCACTCCCAGAACCAAAGTATATTAATGACAGTGACATATTTAAGGGGTCAGTCCCTCACAGGTAGAGATGGGTGGAACAGTCCAAATCTGTTTCCTGGAATTTCACAGATAGTTTAGGCCAAATCTGCCCAATCCTCCACCCCCCCCCTACCACTCTTCCTCCCCTCCCCCCCACCACTCTTCCTCCGCCCCACCACCCCCCCACACACACGAAAAACCAACCCATAGATTTGGCATTAAAAAATATCGTAGTGGTTTACTAATAATCCAGACCAGCAGCACATATCCACCCCCCACTCCCCTCCTCCCACAGCATCCCACTCCCCCTCTGTACAGTACCATTTCTTGTCACCCTCCCCTGGCTTCAAACACTTTAACACCCTACCTTTTCTACAGTACATATCTGTTTCGGTTGTTTTTTCCACACTGTTTTAGCCATAGATTCCTTTGTATATCAGTATTGCCGACCTGAGGAAGAGAGGAGGACTCTCGAAAGCTTGTCCTATGACATAAATTGTTAGTCTAAATAAAAAAGGTATCACCTAATACTGAAGAACTCATTTATTCTGCAATATATATATATATATATATATATATATATATATATATATATATATATATATATATGCAAATACAACTGTATGCTCATCTGCATGTCTTAGGCAGGTCTGCAACCCCGCCTTTCCCCATTATCACCCAGCATACAGCACTTCCACTGCAGCAAGGGATTCTGGGAAATGACATGCAAATGAGCACACAGTGTCACTTTTTGCCTCAAAAACCATTTTTAACATGGTTCCCTATAGGCTTAAGCTTGCTGCATGGTCACAGCTTTGAGTACAGCCAGGGTTAAGGTGCATACCCAGAAAACCACCCACAGACAGCTGTTTCGACCTTAATGGGTCTCATCAGTGTGGGGTTGATTTTAACTGGGTATGCAAAGAGGCTATGGGATAGGCTATACCATAATACTGAGTTAAGTTATGGTGAGTCAAAAAAGTGACAAAAACCCTCCACAGGAAAGCAAATATGCAAATACAACTGTATGCTCATCTGCATGTCTTAGGCAGGTCTGCAACCCCACCTTTCACCATTATCACCCATATATATATATGATACAAAAGTGCGCAAATGGTGTTAATTAATTGTAAAATTAATAGTGAAATATATAGGATGCTACTAAATTGTGTAGGAAACACACAATACCAAAAACATATAGATACAAGAAACAAAAAAGCGCAAACCCGTATATTGTGCTTAACTTAATAAACACCAAATGAATTATGAGCAAATATCCAGATCACTAGGATAGGAGATGAGACCACCTAAAATAAGAAAAAGAGAGCCAATATGGTGAAGTACGTATATTATGATTACATCACGCAAGTATTGGTTCTACTTACAAAACAGTAGAACATTCAGGCATATCGGACAAAACTGTAAACAGTGTCCGCTGCTTCCAGGGCTGGGGTGCTGTTTACTCCAATCCATGTGTACACAACGCCAACCGCTCACAGATGTCTTTTTGGTGCAGGCTGGATAGTGTCCCGATCAGACTCTGTTGTAACACTCCGTTGTTTCCGCACATGTGGATAGAGCTCCGTCAGTTCTCAGCTGTTCCGTAATGAGTCCTAATAGCACCTCTGATGTTTCAAACTAACAATGCCTCGGTAGCAGCACTGAGTATTAATTCAGTGTGGAGGATATAAAGGTAGAATAAAATGGCACTTGCAATGTGTCAAAATTGCCTTTAAAAAGGCATGTGAATGTAAAAGTCTATTTTACATAACGTGGGTCTATTCCCTTTACAAGTCTCAAATGGGCTTTCTTTTTCTTATTTTAGGTTAAGCACAATATATTGTGTACTGGATTTTCTGTATGGCCTTGACCCACCCAATCTCACATTGGCCCCTGTGGTCTAACCAGTCCCCATTACATGGTAGTGTCTGGTGGTGCACCTGTTGGCAACAGGACTCCTGAGTCTCCCGCATGATGTTGTGTGGGGATTGCCAACCCAGACAGGCAGCTGAGGTAGTGTGTGCGAGTCCTACCTATATCCAGTGCAGCGCCGCCACCTCATCAGGATCCCTGCGTCTGCGTGGGGATGATTCTGATGAGGAACTCCTCCGTGGTGCCATCATGTGTAGAGTAAGTTCAGACCCACACATGAAGATGTCTTTTATCAAGGTTGCTTTTTTGTGGCTTACGGTGCGGGCCAACTGCCCCTTACAGTGAGTTTCTCTTAGCCACACATCTTGCTGTGTTATCCTTTCAAAGGCACACCCTCCCAATGGAGTGGGATCCCCTCTCCCCTCAGGAAGATCACCCCTGTGCCAGGTCCCTGGACACAGTATGGCTTGTCAGCTAGACGTTCTTATCATAGAATGGAGCCACTAGTTAAGCACTAGTGTGCCACCCACTCCCAAGTCTCAACACAGATTTGCTCCTTACTCCAACACACTAACTTTGATCAGTGCTGTGCCTTATATATCTCAGGAGGCAGGCACATCTCTGATGTCACTAACGGTGGCCTCAGAGTATGTAGCCACTCCCATCCATACATAGGGCACCTCACCAGGGTGTGAGGGCAAACCTCCATGATTACTGCTGGCATCCCTGTAACTTACCAGGTTTACTGCCAGCAGGAGAGAAAACTGCAGACCATTTTACAGCATAGCTACATTCTCCCCCTGGTGAATCCCAACGCCCCGTCTGGGACCTAAATTTGTTGTACCTTCTCCGGGAAACACTGTTAAATGCAAACATAATTAGTTACAACATCATTGAATTCACATTATTTGCATCACACATAGCACTCTCTGACCAGCAGGGGCACTAGCTCGTGCAACATACTGTCCTTTTCCTCCTAATAGTAGTGACGGGGATCGGGTTTCTTAACTTCCCGACCACCCATATCCAGGACCATTACGCTGTTCTCTCGTGGTAACCCACTCTCAGGCCTATACACTGCTTTGTGCATATAAATGCTTCGGCCTATGCTCCACACTCGCATGAGTTGAGCAATCCTTTCCTCCGCTTTGCGCCCAGTAATGGCACCACCCCGGTTCACCATATACTGCTCAATTGTTTCCCGCAACCACCTATCCCTGTTATCCTCTATCTCCTGCATGAGGGGTTCAGGGACATAGGGATATTCCAACCCATGAGAGTTCTTGTACTTAGTGATGATGGCCCTCTCCGCCCTACTGGCCCGGATCAACCTCGTAATGCCCGCCTTCCCTGGTAACACCCATGATAGGGGTTCATCCGGTTCTACCGGATCCGTCAATTTACTTGGACCCATGGGTTCTATTATATCGTGACGGATCTGGTACCACCGTTCCTTTAATGCCTTCACCCGTTCCTCCTCAGTGAACTCCCCACGAGCCCACCAATAATCTACTACACCCTCTCTTTCCAGTAGAAACCTAGTGCGGTCCAGACATGCCTCATAACCCTCGAATAAGGGGCCCACCACCGGGTCTCCCTAATCTCTTCCGGTGCAGACTCTATTGAATCCCCTTCTTCCGGTTCCCCCCAGGAGGACACCCCAGATGTCCCGGTAGACCGGGAATTAGGCCGCCCTACCCTCTTGGGCCTAGTAGCAAGAGTAACGCTTACTATGCTAGGGCAGTCGCTAGATACAGACACTTCCCGAGAGTACCCTCAACCCACCGACCCATCGTCGGAAGTGAAACAGTCCAGTCTCTCCACAGCCCGTTCTTCGGAGGTGCACTGGGACCCTCCAGACATTCCCAAACTTGAGGATGACCCATGGGAAAACGTGACCGGGACTGGGGCTTTAACTAGGGCCGGGGGCTGGGCATAAGGGCGGACGGTTGGTATCTGCGGGGTTCCGACCCGCTCTCTACCGCTACATTGTCCGGAGTTGCCGCTAGAGCTCTCCGTTGGTCGGGTCTCACCGCTCTCGACTTTCCTCAAGGTCTGCCAGCTCTTCATTGGTCCAGGCGATCGCAAAGCACTGCCCGATCGGTGAGTCGCTGTCATCTCTCCGGTTGCTCCGCCACGGCCGCCGGAAGTGACGTCCTCGACTGTGCTGGATGCTCCGCCATCTTGGGTTGGGTCCCCAAGCGGGACCTCTTCCTCCACCACAACATCCAGAAGTTCCGCTTGTCTCTGTCGCACCGCCTGGGCCTGGCACCGCCCTTCCTCTGCTGATGCCACCCTCATGGCCTGGTAGGAACAAGGACTGCTCTTACCACTCCGTGGAGTCGGCGTGGATATGCCCTCGCCACTGACCCACCGGTCCCCGGAACCGGGGGATTCCGCCTCTCCGTTTTCCGCGGCACTGGTGATACTCGGCTCTTCTCACCGACGACTCTGGTAAGTGGCACCTTCCTCCCGTTACCACCACAGGAGTTCATTGGCTGCCGGGTCACCACTGCAGATGACACCACGGGTTCCTCATCAGAGGAATCCAACCCGACTTGGTTAGGGGCACCCTCCGGGGTGACCTCCGCTTAGGCTCTCGGCCGGCACTACGGCCGATAGTGACTTTTTCCTCGGGCTCGGTCTTGGCAACCGGCCCCGATCCCCATTCTCCGGGATCCGCAGCTTCCCTCCAGAGCGCACCGGGGAGTTCCGCCGATAGCATGGCCGCGTCTCCCGCTACCTCGACGGCCTGGACTTGCGCAAAGGTGGGCATGGGCCACATGTATTGGAGGCCACATTTGCGGGCAGCATGCAGCTGTACCCACGGCGCCACCGGGTAGTCTGCACTGTAAGCAGAGACATGCCACCGTCTCAGTGCCCGCCACTCGATTCACCAAGAAGCCTCCTGGTGCCGAGTAAGGCTGAGTAGACACCATAGAACCTTCTTCCTGCTTACAGGCCATATTCACTGTGGGAGGCACTCGCAGCAGTGGTCTGATCAGCGTACCGGCTCCTCGTAACTGACGAGCAGGAGTTAAGTTGCCAACCCCTCCCTTTGCTAGGTCCACCCTCATCTGGCAAAGCTGGAAACCACCCCCACTGGTGGAGATTAGGGGAGGGTCCCATAATTTTATAGAATATCCTGGAACGAGGGCTGAACTTTTCACAGTCCTGGGGGGCGCGGCCTCTGGTTTCGCGCCACCACTCCCGGAGCACCACTCCTTATTTGGCGCCATCCCTGGCCAAGTTCTCCCAATCTCTCTGTATTTTCCTCCACAGGCAGCACTAATTACAGGAACTAATTTCTGTAAGGGTGCGGCCGTTTCACCAGCTCCTCGCTCAGCTGGATCCATTCCCACTGGGCATAGTTTGAAACCACTTCTCCTGGTTGAGATTAGGGGGAGGTCCCATAAGTTGATTGGGTGATCCAGCACTGGGGCTGAGTTAGTCATTGTCCATGAGGGCGTGGCTGCAGCTTTCGCGCCATACCCCCCATCAGGGTGGGGTTTTCCTGTTGGCGCCACTCCTGGCCAACTCTCTGTAAGTCCAGTATCTGCAGAATTTTCTGCAATTGTTCCACGCGGTCTCCCAGGGAAGCGGGAGTCGCCATTTTGGTTTGCACTATCAGTCTCTTTGAAGGTTGAGGTAGCTTTTGATTGTTTGTATGCCGACTGACAAGCAAATTCATTATGTTCTCCACACATTACTACAATGTCCTCCTCAATGTCCTCAGGGGTAGTACCCCTAGGTCCCAGACAGGACAAAAACGGCGCAGCCACAGCTTTCGCGCCACTCCACAACAGGCTTGCCAAAGTCACATCAGTAGCTTGCTCTTCAGCGGAACGAACACCACATGCGCTCCCTCCGTCGGCCTCCGTCCGCCATTTTGGACCTCCCACGCCGCGCGGATCCTCCATTCTTGCGGTCGCCATTTGGTTGCTGTATTTGCGGTTATTGTATGTGGAGCTCCTCTCTGCGGGGCAGCTGCCACACTGGTACAATAAAGATTACCTTAATGCACCACCTTGTGTACCTAATGTAGGCTGGACTCGTGTTTGCACTACCTCAGGCTAGGCTCACTCTCTCTGTGTCTGCTGTATCTCCTTCCTCCCAATCTGTGATCCCTTCGGTATGTGGTCTGGAATGGACTAGAGTACTCTGGCTCTTCCATGCAGTACTTGGGCGTCTACCTCTCTTGGTCAGCCTAGCGCAGACCCTCTCCAGGATTCCTGACCACGTTAACAGGCTATCCCTTTAGGCGTCCTACCAACTCGCACTACCTCAAGGTGACTAGAACAGCTATAGCCCGGCTCCAGACTCCCAACTCCCCTCAGGTTCCCAGGTCGTCCCTGCGGTCTGACAATACTCCATCAGCTCCCCTGACTACCCCTAGGCTCCGTCCCAACACAGCACAAAGTGGCAGAATACACTCTCCTGTTTCCCAGTGTGCCTAGCAAAAGCTTGTCCTGTTGACAGGTCTCTCAGCAGCGCCTCCAAATGTAACGGATTTTCTGTATGGCCTTGACCCACCCAATCTCACATTGGCCCCTGTGGTCTAACCAATCCCCAATACATGGTAGTGTCTGGTGGTGCACCTGTTGGCAACAGGACTCCTGAGTCTCCCGCATGATGTTGTGTGGGGATTGCCAACCCAGACAGGCAGCTGAGGTAGTGTGTGCGAGTCCTACCTATATCCAGTGCAGCGCCTCCACCTCAGGATCCCTGCGTCTGCGTGGGGATGATTCTGATGAGGAACTCTTCCGTGGTGCCATCATGTGTAGAGTAAGTTCAGACCCACACATGAAGATGTCTTTCATCAAGGTTGCTTTTTTGTGGCTTACGGTGCGGGCCAACTGCCCCTTACAGTGAGTTTCTCTTAGCCACACATCTTGCTGTGTTATCTTTTCAAAGGTACACCCTCCCAATGGAGTGGGATCCCCTCTCCCCTCAGCGAGATCACCCCTGTGCCAGGTCCCTGGACACAGTATGGCTTGTCAGCTAGACGTTCTTATCATAAAATGGGGCCACTAGTTAAGCACTAGTGTGCCACCCACTCCCAAGTCTCACCACAGACTTGCTCCTTACTCCAAACACTAACTTTGATCAGGGCTGTGCCTTATATATCTCAGGAGGCAGGCACATCTCTGATGTCACTAACGGTAGCCACTCCCATCCATACATAGGGCACCTCACCAGGGTGTGAGGGCAAACCTCCATGATTACTGCTGGCATCCCTGTAACTTACCAGGTTTACTGCCAGCAGGAGAGAAAACTGCAGACCATTTTACAGCATGGCTACAATTGGTTTGCGCTTTTTTGTTTCTCGTATATATACATACATACATACACACACACACACACACACACACACACACACACACACACACACACACACACACACACACACACACACACACACACACACACACACACACACACACACACACACACACACACACACACACACAGTGTTGTGAAAAAGAAAGTACACCCTCTTTGAATTCTATGGTTTTACATATCAGGACATAATAACAATCATCTGTTCCTTAGCAGGTCTTAAAATTAGGTAAATACAACCTCAGATGAACAACAACACATGACATATTACACCGTGTCATGATTTATTTTACAAAAATAAAGCCAAAATGGAGAAGCCATGTGTGAAAAACTAAGAATAAATTATGATTCAATAGCTTGTAGAACCACCTTTAGCAGCAATAACTTGAAGTAATCGTTTTCTGTATGACTTTATCAGTCTCTCACATCTTTGTGGAGGAATTTTGTCCCACTCTTCTTTACAACGTTGTTTCAGTTCATTGAGGTTTGTGGGCATTTGTTTATGCACAGCTCTCTTAAGGTCCAGCCACAGAATTTCAATCGGGTTGAGTTCTGGACTTTGACTGGGCCATTGCAACACCTTGATTCTTTTCTTTTTCAGCCATTCTGTTGTAGATGTGCTGGTGTGCTTGGGATCATTGTCCTGTTGCATGACCCAATTTCGGCCAAGCTTTAGCTGTCGGACAGATGGCCTCACATTTGACTCTAGAATACTTTGGTATAGAGAGGAGTTCATGGTGGACAATGACTGCTAGGTTTCCAGGTCCTGTGGCTGTAAAACAAGCCCAAATCATCCACCCTCCACCACTGTGCTTGACAGTTGGTATGAGGTGTTTGTGCTGATTTGCTGTGTTTGGTTTTCACCAAACGTGGCGCTGTGCATTATGGTCAAACATCTCCACTTTGGTCTCGTCTGTCCAAAGGACATTGTTCCAGAAGTCTTGAGGTTTGTTCAGATGCAACTTTGCAAACCTAAGCCGTGCTGCCATGTTCTTTTTAGAGAGAAGAGACTTTCTCCTTGTAACCATTCCAAACAAACCATACATGTTCAGTCTTTTTCTAATTGTACTGTCATGAACTTTAACATGCTAACTGAGGCCTGAAGAGTCTGAGATCTAACTCTTGTTTTTTTTTTAATTTCTCTGAGCATTGCACAGTCTGACCTTGGGGTGAATTTGCTGGGACGTCCACTCCTGGGAAGATTGGCAACTGTCTTGAATGTTTTCCACTTTTGAATAATCTTTCTCACTGTAGAATGATGGACTTTAAATTGTTTGGAAATGGCCTTATAACCATTCCCATATTGATGGGCAGCAACAATTGCTTCTCTAAGATCATTGCTGATGTCTTTCCTACTTTTCATTGTGTTAACACACACCTGAATGCTCCAGACCAGCAAACTGCTAAAACTTTGGTTTTTATAGAGGTGGTCACACTTGCTGATGATCAATTAAAAAAGAAACCCTTTTAGGTAGCAATCTCTTGTCGTGTGTGTGGTGTCATGTTTAATGGACTTAATTGGTCCAACAGTTAGATACTGTATGTCTGAGTAGTGCTCAGATTCACAGGGGAAATCGAAAAATAATAAAATTTTATTAAATCTACATAGATATTAAAAACACATATACATTATTAAAAATCCCTATTACGTAGATATTACGTAGGTACTCCTACACCAATAATATGCACTACACCACTAATACGTCACTTATATGCACTTATTTTGACAACCTATCATTATGGCCACTACTGCAACTAAATAATCAGATGTACCGTAGGTATATACAGTGGATAGATATTCTTCTTTTCAATAACACCTGCATTGTCCTTTAAGGGCAGGTATTTATATGTGAGTCACACTCCTACACCAGCAATATGTATTTATTGATTTTGATAACCTACCATTATGGTCACTACTGCAATGCAAATAATCAGATGTACTGCAGGGATATACTTACCTGTTTAAACAACGAATAGGATTTTTCCCTCCGCTATCCACACTGGTATATGAGATATAATAAGGCAATAACAACAGCAATAACTGGATGACTCCGACATTATTTATTTATTTTATTGAAAATATGTATAGAGTAACAACTAGATCGGCACACGCTCCATTTTTTCTTGCATCGCTGCATAGGCATCCACAGTGTTTCAGCTATGAGGCTATCAGTAAACTAAACACACACTCGAGTTTCATTACACCCCCCTGTAGGCTAATGAACTAATTGACTCCTTACCTACCTATCACAGTAAGGATAGGAGTCTCCTAACGGGATCTGAGAGTATAAATAGACATGGGGGACGTCTTACCCCTATCCCTCCTCCCCCTGAAGAAGCGTGCTAGTCACGTGAAACGTGCGTCGGGACGTGAGGCGTCACAGTCGTGACGTCAGTGGGTGGCGACTTTCTGTAACCGGCATCAGCAGCAGGCTTGTATCTATCTATGCAGCACACACGGTAGCCAGCTCCCACGTATGACTAGGCTAATACGGGTTAAAATATACTAACCACACTAGAGTAATTACTCTCTGGCACCGTATAGGAGCTATACTTACGGGTATTGAGGATCACTATAGTGAATTATATCACTTACTTTATGACCATGGAGTATCCTCTAACTGCGTGTATTTAAATGTTTGATAACGGTTCAATTCATTGAACAATATTACACAGCACTGTTTTTGTTGGGAGAACCTGAGGGCTCATTGCACAAACGGAGTATAGCAGAGATATATGTACAACTCCTGCTTTGATATATATGCACCATGAGTATAAATTGACATCAGCTTGGATATATATCTGTATGGTTGCAATCCCTGTTTGATGTACCATCTATCCCAGACTACACCTATATGTACTCCTCGCATTAACCCTGCAGTACACACATGGTTTATGCTTCACCTCCGAGTGATCATGCTGTGATTGATACATGTGTACACACCTGCAATATCCATTGGTTTTGGTCAAGAGACCGTATATAAAGCTGTGATTCGGAAAGTCAAGATATTTGTTTTACATATGGTAGTATACCTTTTGACTTATGACAAAAACAGTATCACCACTCTACGCAATAGGGATTTTTAATAATGTATATGTGTTTTTAATATCTATGTAGATTTAATAAAATTTTATTATTTTTCGATTTCCCCTGTGAATCTGGGCACTACTCAGACATACAGTATCTAACTGTTGGACCAATTAAGTCCATTAAATATGACACCACACACATGACAAGAGATTGCTACCTAAAAGGGTTTCTTTTTTGATCAAACTCTTTGATCACCACCGATACTATTGTATTTAACACCCTTACAGCACCTGTCATTTGCAATTACATTGTTCAAATTATTCAAGGTGACAGCGGTCTATTTCACTTATTCAATGATGATCAATTAATCAAGGGCATTTGATTAGCAGCACCTGTCTGCTACTTAGCATCTTAATTCCTACGGAAGCAGTAAGGGTGTACTTTGTTTTTCACACATGGCTTCTCCATTTTGGCTTTATTTTTGTTAAATAAATCATGACACAGTGTAATATGGCATGTGTTGTTGTTCATCTGAGGTTGTATTTACCTAACGTTAAGACCTGCTAAGGAACAGCTGATTGATTGTTATTATGTCCTGGTATGTAATGTATATACACTGTGTATATATATATGCAAGGCAGGGTTGCAGACATGTGAATGTGCTAGCAAGTGATATTATTTAGTGTGTGTGTGTGTGTGTGTGTGTGTGTGTGTGTATATATATATATATATATATATATATATATTTTTGTTCACAGACGCACCAGATTCCACCTCACCCACCCAGCGTACATCTGTGTTGCTCCAAAGGCGCACAGCCTGATGAGGGCCCCCCAAGAACTGCTCCCTTCTGCACAGGACCAGCGTGCTAAGGGTTAACATGTGCTATTTCTTTGTTGAATCGGCAACCCCACCCACTGGAATGTTAATGAGCCAAGGGGACAAAGAAAATATCTTTTTGTTCACAGACGCACCAGATTCAACCTCACCCACCCAGCGTACATCTGCGTTGCTCCAAAGGCGCACAGCCTGATGAGGGTCCCCCAAGAACTGCTCCCCTCTGCACAGGACCAGCGTGCTAAGGGTTAACATGTGCTTGTTCTTTGTTGAATCGGCAACCCCACCCACTGGAATGTTAATGAGCCAAGGGGACAAAGAAAAGATCTTTTTGTTCATAGACGCACCAGATTCAACCTCACCCACCCAGCGTACATCTGCGTTGCTCCAAAGGCGTACAGCCTGATGAGGGCCCCCCAAGAACTGCTCCCCTCTGCACAGGACCAGCGTGCTAAGGGTTAACATGTGCTTGTTCTTTGTTGAATCGGCAACCCCACCCACTGGAATGTTAATGAGCCAAGGGGACAAAGAAAAGATCTTTTTGTTCACAGACGCACCAGATTCAACCTCACCGACCCAGCGTACATCTGCGTTGCTCCAAAAGCGCACAGCCTTTGGCGCAGCCGAAGGGCAGCCAAAGGGCGTGAGCCGTTTGCTGCCGTTCGCTGATGTTAGTTGATGTTAAAGTGATGTTGAAGCTGCTCTATTTCTATCTGAAACACATAAGCCCTTTATCCCCTGTACCCAATTTTCCAACTTTATCTGTCCATGAAATGTCTATGAATTACCTGTATAACCCTGTTCTTTTATCGTAACGATGTATTTTTTATAACTCTGTGCCCAGGACATACTTGAAAACGAGAGGTATCTCTCAATGTATTACTTCCTGGTAAAACATTTTTATAAATAAAAAAATAAAAATAAAAATTTTAAGCTGCCATTACAGATCATCTTTTTTGAGACTGATCCCCTGATATCCCTGGGACAAAGGATCCAGATAATCCAGAGCAGATTCAAATCCCTCAAAACATTTTGCCCATATCTATCCTTCGGACCAAAGTGTATAATAAAAATGTTTTGGATCAAGTTTACTGTACCTAAAGGTTGATAGCATTCAAAGGCAAGATCTTTTAATCTACAATTCTGATAAAAACTAATTAGTTGATAATTATACAGTAAATACTCCATTCATTACACAATATAACTGTAACAGTGGACTTATCCCTGTTCAGTAATGTGCCTTTAATCTAGCAGTGTGGTAGTTAATTACTAAACACCACCTGCCTGATTATATTGTTTACAAAAAGCCTGCCTTTGAGACAGGAAGTGACTCTCCTTAGCTCTGACTGAGAGCTGACCTTTGGAGCTGACCGGTCTTGAGCTCTGCACAGCAGAGCTGATTTCAAGACACAGGGAAAACTACTACACCTGAAGCTGAACCAGGAAGTGAGAAGATTTTCCCTCCAAGAAACAGATAAGACTTTTATTCTTAAGAGACTGCTTATATCTGCTTATTTTCATGCTATACGTTTTGGGGCTGCGAGACATGCTTAACTAATGGAGATGTGAACTAATTAAATAGGATTTCACTAGAAATACTCCCAAGTGAATGGAAGCTTTGTTCCCCCCCTGTGTTTGGATAATTTCCTGATGAAAAGGAACAGGCACAATAAAGCCTATTATAATTTCACATTATAAAGCCTCCTAATTGTGTACCTTTGTGAACGTCCATCTACATTTGGTGTCCGAGGTGGGACAAGAGGTGTCCTTGTAGTTCAAAAGGACCGGAGATTTTTATGTGAAATTTTTTTTTATGCTTTTTGCCTACAAACAGTCTGAGAAAAAAAAACCTCATGCAGCAGAGATCAGAGTTAAAGGGACACACCACTGAAAATTACACTGCATTGAAACTTACAAAACCACAGATGGACTCTTTGCCCCGCCCCGATCCCAAGAGGAGAGACACTGCTGAAGCAGCTAAAACTTTATTTGCCTATCACAAAGCGTAATATGGTCATTGAAATAGGGGTTTTGCCTTCCAGCCATAGTCGGGGTACAAGAAGTGAGTCAACCCTTAAAAGGGATAGGTGTTTGTTGTTTTCAAAAGTTTCGCTGAAGCAGTGAATACAGATGGTGACCCATGAGTGGTACTGATTTTGCAAATAAAGGTTGCGACACCGCATAGGGCTACCAGCTGTGAATGGAGTATATGCAGAAACGTGTGAAAATTGATACAAGACTGTGCTGAAGCAGGGGAATTTTTAGCAAACAAATGCTGAGTGTAAAATTGTCCTATAAAGGAAAAGGTTTTTCAAAGCCAATTGCTGAGTGTTGAGTCCACTGCAAAGAATGTTTTTTTTTCTGCAAGTAAAAAAGTATGCCTATTATCTTGGGAGCAAAACAAACACCCAAAGTGTGAAGTGTGAATGCCATAATACCCAAAGATGAGACTGAAAATTACTGAACTCAGGCAGAAAACCAAATTCTGTGGCTGAAGCGGAGGAATGCTCCTAGCAAGTAAATGGTATATAGCAAATAGACTTTTTTACCTAGCAACTGCACAATCTTATATACCTGATAAAAGAAAATGCATGCACACGACTGCTGATATTGAAAAAAAAAAATTACCCAAGAAAGAAAAGTCTACAGAGATGCCTGTGAGAGCTACGACCTCTACAAGCAAAATATGCCCATCTGTAGGACTACCACAATTGGAGGTTCTAGCAAATACAGTGGCAACAGCTGCAATAGTGCCTCCTGAGGTCAGGAAGAAAATACACCTGATAGCCTAAAAATGGAGGACAAGATGCAGCGTTCCTGTAATGAACCCTACCCCACGGAAGAGTGGCCCTTCCAGTCCAATAAAGATGAAGACATCTCTTACGGGGAACCCGAACCGAGTCACACCCACAAAACACCCCAAGAATGGTGGGGGTGCCTGAACTCGGCACGAACAGAAAAGACCGCTCCCTTTGACGAATATGATCATCAGGAGAAGAGCGGGAGCAGTGATCACCGAATATTTCTGTCAGCTAAAGCAGCTGCAAGAAAAGCCTGGCATATATAATGAAGCTGCTAAAATTTCAAATGAAGATGGAGACCCCAATATCCCTGAAGGGACGGTGTCATCCAAATCAAAAAGGCGGAAAAAGAAAAGCAGTTCTTCACTTACCATGGAAGGAACAGACACGTCCGCAGATCCTTTGGAGGAAAAGGGGGACCGAGTTGCCCTGCAGCCTAGAGAAGATGGAGAATTCGTCTCGCGGGTAACCGAATATCCAAAGGGCCGAAGGCAGAAGTCGTGTACCCCAAAGAAGTGTCTGTCCGGTGCCAACAGTGAGGAACCCTCGGCCAACCATCCCAGGGAAGTGGAGTCAGAGCCAGTGGGTGACGATCCCTTGACCAGCCCTGAAGATGCCCTTAAAAATGCCAGGCATGACTGTGATCTGCTCTGTGAAGAATTGAAAAGGGAGAGAAAAAATAATGCTGAGCTACAGAAGACTGTGCTTGCAATTTACTCTGCGGCCAAGACCGAATTGTAGGATCTCAAGACTGAGCTAGATACTGCAAAGGCTACTATTTCCGCCATGGAGGAAAAGCAGAGCCAATCTGATAAAATGGTGGCTACGCTAAAGCGGAAGTATGAGGAGGCACTGAAGCAGATGACAGTCTTCCAGCAAGAGGTTCACACTCTTTGCATAGAGCTGAATGCCTCACAACAGGAGGTCAACAGTGTCCGGATAGAGGTGGACGTATCTCAGAAAGAGGTTCAGACACTCCGGAGAGCACTGGATGCCTCACATCATGAGACCAACAGCTGCCGCACAGACCTGGAAGTTTCCAGAAAGGAACTACACAGTCTCACTGAGGAGCTGGACATTGCTAAAGAAACTATTGGTAATCTTGAAACAGATCTCAAAGTCTCTCAGAAGGCGCTTCAGACCCTCAACCTAGAGAAGGAAGTCTCACGCCAGGAGATTGTCATTCTCAAAGCAGATGTGCGTAAATGGAAGGAGGACTGCAAAGAGGCCCTGAAGAATATAGAGACTGAAAAAGGAGAAAATTCAAGATTTAAAAGAGAAAACTTAAAACTGAAAAAAGAAAATTTTCAGTTAACAGAAGAAGTCAAGGAAAAGTTTGACGCAGAGCACCGACTGCAGAACCAACTGCAAGGTCTGCGTACACACCTCCAGTATGCTGCAGGAAGAAAAACTGCAGGCTGCTAAAGAGGTACAAGCGCTGCAGGAACGTCTGAATACCCAGTACGTCCCCACAGAGCAGAATGAGGAGCTAAAGGCCACGCTGCATGTCTTCAGAGCATCGTTGGAAGTGGAGCTTCGATACCAGGTGACTCTGTATGAGAGGGTGCGTGAGAAGGCTCAGAAACTGGAACAAGAGCTGGAGAGACAGAGAGACTGTTCCATTCCCTTGAGTCAGTACACCAAGGAGAAAACAGACGCAGCGGCAACCTTGACGACAAAAATTACAGAGCTCCAGAATATGAAGGAGATTCGGATACAGATTCCTCCAATACGGAAAAAGGTATTGGCTCTGCCCAAGCACCAGTATCCCACAGTAACTAATGCCCGCAAGGACAAGGGTACAGTGAGAGTTGGGGACTCCACGCAACTTCAAAACAAAATTACGAAGTTTGAGCCACCAAAGAAAGCACTAGCCAACCCTACAGCTGCCCAACAGGCAACAAACAGAGGGAGGAGTGCAGAATCAAAGCCAGAAGAATCCTTAGCTGAAGAAGCTGAACTGCGACACCGTGGTGTGGAAAAGCTGCAGAAAGACCACTTCAAGAGCAGATAACTCTAAGGGTTAGTCCTAACTGCTCTACAACTGTTGCCATACACTTTGTCTACAAAAAGAGGAGTGCCCGACGCAACAGAAATCTCAAGACCGCTCACGCGATAAAAAGACTTTACGTGGAAAAAGTCCTCCTCGAGCGACTGAGGAGTGCTGATCTCAAGCATCTTCGGGAGGAGACAAAAATAAACTGGAGAAAGGTCTCCAATCCAAGCGGGACAGAGAGTTCTCTTCCTCCATCCACTCTCATTCAAGTCACAGAGATATCTAGAATGAGAGTGGAAGGATAGGCTTTGGCCGTGGTAAGCCCGAGCTTCCCACAAACAGAGGAGGTATGTAACAGGGGACTTATCCCTGTTCAGTAATGTGCCTTTAATCTAGCAGTGTGGTAGTTAATTACTAAACACCACCTGCCTGATTAGATTGTTTACAAAAAGCATGCCTTTGAGACAGGAAGTGACTCTCCTTAGCTCTGACTGAGAGCTGACCTTTGGAGCTGACCGGTCTTGAGCTCTGCACAGCAGAGCTGATTTCAAGACACAGGGAAAACTACTACACCTGAAGCTGAACCAGGAAGTGAGAAGATTTTCCCTCCAAGAAACAGATAAGACTTTTATTCTTAAGAGACTGCTTATATCTGCTTATTTTCATGCTATATGTTTTGGGGCTGCGAGACATGCTTAACTAATTGAGATGTGAACTAATTGCATAGGATTTCACTAGAAATACTCCCAAGTGAATGGAAGCTTTGTTCCCCCCCTGTGTTTGGATAATTTCCTGATGAAAAGGAACAGGCACAATAAAGCCTATTATAATTTCACATTATAAAGCCTCCTAATTGTGTACCTCTGTGAACATCCATCTACAATAACCCTCTAGATTCTGACATTAAAAAGGTGTTAAAGAAACATTGGCACCTGGTGTTAAGAGATCCTATTCTTCAACCGCACTTACCTCTAACTCCACGTCTTTTATTTACCAAATCAAATACCTTAAACAATAAATTGGCACCAAGTTGTTTGAAATCATCCATACAGAAAACATCTAATTCTACATTTTTAGATATTAAAGGATTATACAAGTATCTCAAATGTAGAGCATGTATATTAAATCCACATAGCAGAAAAATATTAAAAGCTTTATTTCTCATTCTACAGGAAATACATTCAATATTAAACCATTCATTACTTGTAAATCTTCAAATATTGTTTATCTTGTTCAGTGCCCCTGTAACAAACAATATATAAGGCGCACTACAAGAAAACTTAGATTTGCAGAACATCTAACCAATATCCGAAAGGGTCTTCAACAGGATAATTTGTCAAAACATTTTATGGAAGTTCATAATTGTGATCCCACAAGAACCTTATTTATAGGCATAGATCAATTGTCTACTAATTGGAGAGGTGGAGATAACATCAATGCCATCTCAAGATTAGAGACCAAGTGGATACATGCTGTAAAAATGCTAGTTCCACTTGGTCTCAATGTGGACATTGATCTAGGAGCCTTTCTGTCTTAATCAAGCTATATTCCTACTGTCTTTTGGGATTTATTGTTTATCGTTAATGTATGCTCTTGATTTTCATCTAATTCATGTACAATTAATATGAGAGGTATGATTATGTACCTAATAACAACAATTGTCTGTATGGTTCCTATCATATGTAATGGCTATGTTGAACATCTGCAAGTCATTCCTACTCTAATCAGGTCTGATTAGTTAATTATCCAGCCAGGAGTTTGTTTCTCCTATAAAGGAGTGACATGCAGTATGCAACATATCTCTTGATAAAGTCTTCCCAGACGAAACGCGTAGAGCAGTGTGCTTTTAGAGTTCTTATAGTCAAACAGACTCTCTTAATAATATGCCTTTTTAAAGGCATGTTTGGATTTTCAGACGAAGTTTTATTGTTCCTCGTTTATTGAGTGCCGGTGAAATATAAGATCGCCAGTAGCATTTGTATAACAGACTACAAAAGAGCAAACATCGCGATAACAGCTGACCGAGAGGAGAAGGAGCCAGACTGCAGTCGCTTTGTAACATCAGAAGGCTGATAGCGGACGGTGTCCTATACTTAAGCCTATGCTTCCCTGGGTGTTCTACTGCCTGTGCTGCTGTGAAAGATTTATACCGACATGCTTGTTTTATCTACCACTTTGTAAGTAGGATCAGTGCTTGCATTGTGAAAACCTTAATTATACGTACTTCACCATCTTGGCTCTTCTTTCTTCATTTTAGATATCCAGTCCCCCCTTTATTACTGGACATTCAAAGTTTGTATCCACATGTGTGTTTATTATTTGTAAACACTGTATATAGGTTGCGCCCTCTGTTCCTCTTTTTTTATATATATTTATGTAGCCCTGGTAAGAAATGGAGCTATAGTTCTATCCTCCTCCTGGTATAATCCCTGGTAAGGGTAGGTTGCCAGGAGTTATCATGGGTTTCCCCCACTTCAAGCACTTGCCCTGAGTGGTGGAGGTAGGTCACCTGACCCTGTGTCAAAGCAAGAGACACAGGGGCGGTGCCTGCTGATATAAAGAGCAGTGCACATCCTATTTAGTGACATAAGTGTGTGTGATAGTTGGAGTTAGGGTTAGGAAGGAGAGGAGTGAGCAGCTCATGAGTAGAGCTGATAGGATATTGTAGGTGGACCAAACACCTCTCACCCTGCTTAGGGGGTGAGGGAAGAGCTAGCCCCACTCTGGATGCCCTTTGGTCCAGAGTGGCGGCAGGGATCATCACAAGGGAGAACAGTTAGTGGACTGTGCATCACTGTACCTGTCTGCTGCTGCTGCTGCTGCTGCTGCTGCTGCTGCTGCTGCTGCTGCTGCTGCTGCTGCTGCCAAGAGAATAAAGAGTCTGCCGGTTTTAAAGAGAACCTTTTGTGAGACTGGAATCTCTCATCCCTGTGGGGAATCTCTGTGGTAAGGATTCCACCCCGCATTCCTGGGGCTTACTATAGATGGAGGCGCTGCACCATTGAACAAGGACGAAGGCATACTCCCCAGTAACCTGTTCCTGTTGTCCCCCATGTTATCGTGGGAGACTGAGGACCTCTTGTTGCCAGCAGGTATGCACCACACAGAGACATATAGCCAGACCCCAGAACACCTTAGGGGACCTGATCTGTGATTGGGGGGGTGGGGGGGGGAGTATGGGATATATATATATATATAGTGACAAACGCCCCTCTTTTGTAGCGCTGACGTCTGTCTGGGTTCTTCCCGACACAGTCTTCTAGGGTTATTTATACAAAAACAGGATCATGCAAAGTATTATGCTGTTTAACTCAGGCTTCTGCCTGCTTTATTTTCATCCAAGTAAGGGACTGCAGCTTTAACATGTGTAGGCAAGAGGCACTCAGATATTTACATTCAGCGGTTTACTCATATCAGTGTTATAGTATTTCCCACACTGTTATTTCAAGTAACAAGAAACCAAATTATATAAACAAAATCCTATCCCTTTCAGGGATCTAACTGCACATCATAATCAGCCTCTAACTGCTGCTGGGCCAACTAACCTGGTTCCCCAGTTTAAAACAATGCCCTCTTATTTAGGGTCACCAGATAAAGCATACAGTCTATTAGATACGGCAGTAAACATGTGTTTGTCTTATCTGTTCGTGGTGGGAACTCGGTACCAAGTGTCCAGGCAAATCCTCTGGTACTGTGATATTTGAAGGGGCCGTCCACCCCGAACTGGATGCAGGGGAGCAGCGACGCCCCCAGGCTCTAAGGAGAGAGACTGAAATGCAAACCTCTCTGCTCTTAATATCTGTGTTAGTGATTAGGAGAGCAGGTGAGGGAGAACTAGACCCATTGTAATCTGTGGTCTGGATTTTCCATCCACCAGCCTGAGTTAATGTGAAGCTGTGAAATGGATCCTTTTTTTAACTATTCCTGCACTTTCTGACCTAAAACGGGGCAGAAAGCTGCCTAACATCTTTGGACTATGTCACTATATATATATATATATATATAAAAACAAAAAATTGTAGCGCCAAAAACAGTACTGTGATAAATGGTGAAAAATGTAAACTATAGTTCCATCAATAAATGAATTGTGTAAAGTATATGAATTATAAAAGGTGTATATATCTTTAAATTGTATTACCTATTAAACTCTATTTAAACACACCCAATATCAATATAATAACAGTGCATAAACGTGCTGAAAAAAGAAACAGAAAAATGAATAAAAAGTCCAACCAGTCCTTCAATAATTAGTCCATAATGATAGGTATTCGATGTAGATAAAGGGGTCTTAGGGCTGCTCTCACATGGGGTAAACCAACTCCACAGATATCTAAAAACAGAAAAAGAGAGAGAGCGCACGCGCCATAGCATAATACTGCATATGATTTATTAAAAATAAGGGAAGGGGGGGGGGGGGTAGGGGGGTATGAATCACACTCACAAGATTAAAATATATAAAAGGCAGTTTGTGAATTATATCACCACCATCCGGTTCTGGATACTGGAATACGTCTCCAAGGACTCCTTCAGGACTGCCAGACACGATCACCAAGAACCAGGTGTACAGGGCTCCGTTCGCTATCTGTATAATGTCCAGATTTCAGCTCTCGCTTCCAATGGCCGCCGATGGTATTCCCGCGCTTGGTATGGCCTCCTGCGCGTGCGCAGCGTCGTCGTGACTGACGCGTTTCGTCACCTGACGGGCGACTTTCTCCCTTTGAGAAAGTCGCCCGTCAGGTGACGAAACGCGTCAGGGAACTGATAGCGCGATTAAGTCACGACGACGCTGCGCACGCGCAGGAGGCCATACCAAGCGCGGGAATACCATCGGCGGCCATTGGAAGCGAGAGCTGAAATCTGGACATTATACAGATAGCGAACGGAGCCCTGTACACCTGGTTCTTGGTGATCGTGTCTGGCAGTCCTGAAGGAGTCCACGGAGACGTGTTCCAGTATCCAGAACCGGATGGTGGTGATATAATTCACAAACTGCCTTTTATATATTTTAATCTTGTGAGTGTGATTCCTACCCCCCTACCCCCCACCCCCTTCCCTTATTTTTAATAAATCATATGCAGTATTATGCTATGGGGCGTGCGCTCTCTCTCTTTTTCTGTATATATATATATATATATATATATATATATATATATATATATATATACATATACACACACACATATTTTAAGCTGCCATTACAGATCATCTTTTTTGAGACTGATCCCCTGATATCCCTGGGACAAAGGATCCAGATAATCCGGAGCAGATTCAAATCCCTCAAAATATTTTGCCCATATCTACCCATAGGACTAAAGTGTATTAAGGGTGCCAGTCACTGTTAGGACCAACATGTGCTCATTTATTTATTTATAAAATGTTTTACCAGGAAGTAATACATTGAGAGTCACCTCTCGTTTTCAAGTTTGTCCTGGGCACAGAGTTAAAATGATAAATAATACATTGTTACAAATACAGTTGCATAAGTGAACAGGGTGTACTGTACATTATATACAAGACGTAGCATGCACAGTATTAGCAGTAACCCCCCTCCTAAATTGTTACTCTCATGGCGGTTTGTGTGCTGGGCGCCACCTTGGGTTGCTATGGGGATCCAGACTTCACACAGGTGTATTTAAGGACGAGGAACTATTCTAGAAGGTTAGGTTCCAGGAGGACAAGAGGAGAGGAGCCTCAGGGAGAGTAAATAAGTAATGTTAATAAAGTAATAGTATTGACTAGGCCCCCCTGTTTATTATGTTGTAGATAGACAGTACCCTTTAACTTAGGATCCCTGAAAGAAGGAATATAATCCTGAATAAGTAATGAAAAGGAATTCGGCATGATATAAATGGCCTCAGGAAAGATGGCTCCTGGGTGCTGGCGGATCTAACCACGGATCGGCACTGATATTCCTCATCGTTCTGCGTAGAAGTGGCAGCTACCAAACAGGCATCGGGTCAAGTAAGAAAAACCCGGCAGGATTTCCTTAGGTGCCCAGACTAATTGGATTAATACCGATGATTGTTCAGAAGCAACAAGTGGGGCTGTGTCCCACATATACTCAGAGCAACTAAGTCAAAGTACCTTCACTTGAGTGTTAAGTGTGGACACTGATGGAAGAACTGTATTCATGTCTGTCTATTATAAAATCCAGTACAACGTTACTAACGTGTATGAGCGGTCCCTGTCTATGGGGACACGAATAAATTACTGTTGTATGACAAAAGTCCCTGGCACCTATAATTCTACAACCCTGCTACCTCAGCGCCCAGCCGCCTGAACCCAGCCCAAGGTGTAACATGTGGAGTCGCCTTATATAGCACAGCATTGCAATCTCCCTAGAAGCCGGGCAGGGAGGGTTACACATGTTTAAAGGGTCCCTGTTAGGTCCAAAGTGTACTAATGGATGGGACATGTGAAGGTGAAATAGGTTCGATCGATGCATTGTTACAGGATCACACAAATGTATTTGTAGGTAATTAGTTACACATTAATTTTGGGGAGGTGCTAATTCCCAAATCATCTTGCTTTGTGCTTTGACAGAGAGGCTTTTGGGGAGGCTCAGTTTAGAAAGATTGGGAACCGCGGCATCAGTCTGTTGCTGATCAGGGATGCGTGGCTTAAAAAATGTTGCGGTCCTGAGCCTGACTTGAAAAAGATGAGCATTTATTAAGCTCTGTATCTTGTATTTTATACAGATTTCAGCAGTATGTATGCTGTGACGATAGAAAAGGAGAGATTTAAAAAAAATGAATCAGTGTGTCCGTGTGTGTCAGTATGTTAATGTGTGTGTATCAGTATGCAGCTCCCTCTTTGGGGACTACTAGTTTTGTAATGGGTTAAATGCCTTAATGGGTTAACTGTGTGGGCTCACTCAGGTTACTCCCCTCTCCACCATGTGATGTATGATGTCAATGTAAGGGTATATATAGCTGCTCCATATGTTCTAGAAGCAGGTTCTAAAGAGTTCTGACTTGGGTCCTCACTGAGTCCTGTAAATATGTGTGGGGGTATAGTCACGTCACATGTATTAAGATGTGTTCTGTCACTGTTCGTTGTTTTCAGTTAGTAATGTGCCCTCTAAGATAGTGCATGTTAGAGGAAAGGGACCTTACGTTTTCAGAGAGGGACGCCACTTGTCCTTTTATCACAGGATTACCTCTACCGCATCCTGACCGCCACAGTCCTCATAGAGTTGCCGACACTGCAGCCAATATCCATATAGAACCTGCCTATTCAGCGGGTTCGCCCCGCATTGTAGCCTCCCTTCAAGTGGTCTCCACAATGTCCTTAGTAATGACCCGTTAAGTACCTCCCCAGTGTAAGGCTGTGGCCGTGGTGATCGCGACGGCGCCCGCTGTGCGATCACATAGATGTGCCTCTATGAAGCTGTCTATAGAGGGCCCGAACACGTATGGGAGCAGAGGCGCCGGCTCTTGCAATGCAGGACGGAACAGAAAAACCTGTTTTCACGCACGGCGGCCGGGCGGCACCCAGCTCACGTGAGCGGTTCGCCCAATGAGAGCGAACCAGCTCTGTGATGTCATGGCCACAAACCCGGACACGCCTCCCCGTCTCCTCTGCATGCAGGACACAGATCTCTCCTGCTGCAGGCGGCGGGGATAAGTCGAGTGAACGCTTGTGCCCTCTCCAGCGTTCACCATGGCGCAGCCTAAGAGTGAGAGCTACCAGGGGATGAAATCCAGAATACCATTGTTTGCCAAGAGTTTTGGCTAGATGCTACGTATATGTCAACACAGCACTTTTTTGTTTTGATAAAAGTTCCTGGCACCCTCTTTTTCCTATGTGGTTATTCACGCCCAGCATGTACCCAGCACCCTGCAAAGGTCTGAGATACTGAGCACTGCCATTGTATATAACCAATCTGATGTGACCTCCTATAGACCGGGTAAGTAGGGTTACAAGTGTATCTGTGCCTGTGTGCGCATCAGTGTGCCTGTGTGTGTATAAGTGTGCCTGTGTGTGTATCAGCGTGTCTGTGTGTGCATCAGTGTGCCTGTGTGTGTATCAGCGTGTCTGTGTGTGCATCAGTGTGTCTGTGTGTGCATCAGTGTGCCTGTGTGTGTATCAGCGTGCCTGTGTGCACATCAGTGTGTCTGTGTGTGTATCAGTGTGTCTGTGTGTGTGTATCAGTGTGTCTGTGTGTGTGTATCAGCGTGTCTGTGTGTGTATCAGTGTGCCTGTGTGCGCATCAGTGTGTCTGTGTGTGTGTATCTGTGCCTGTGTGCGCATCAGTGTGCCTGTGTGTGTGTATCTGTGCCTGTGTGTGTATCAGTGTGCCAGTGTGTGCATCAGTGTGCCTGTGTATGTATCAGTGTGCCTTTGTATGTATCAGTGTGCCTGTGTGTGTATCAGTGTCTGTGTGTGTATCAGTGTGTCTGTATGTGTATCAGTGTGTGTGTGTGTATCAGTGTGCCTGCGTGTGCGCATCAGTGTGTCTGTGTGTGTATCAGTGTGTCTGTGTGTGTATCAGTGTGCCTGTGTGTGTATCAGTGTGTGTGTGTGTATCAGTGTGCCTGCGTCCGCATCAGTGTGCCTGTGTGTGCATCAGTGTGCCTGTGTCCGCATCAGAGTGCCTGCTTCCGCATCAGTGTGCCTGTGTGTGCATCAGTGTGCCTGTGTCCGCATCAGAGTGCCTGCTTCCGCATCAGTGTGCCTGTGTGTGCATCAGTGTGCCTGCGTGTGCATCAGTGTGCCTGCGTCCGCATCAGTGTGCCTGCGTGTGCATCAGTGTGCCTGCGTGTGCATCAGTGTGCCTGCGTCCGCATCAGTGTGCCTGCGTGTGCATCAGTGTGCCTGCGTGTGCATCAGTGTGCCTGCGTGTGCATCAGTGTGCCTGCGTGTGCGCATCAGTGTGCCTGTGTGTGTGCATTAGTGTGCCTGTGTGCGCATCAGTGTGCCTGTGTGCACATCAGTGTGTCTGTGTGTTTGTATCGGTGTGCCTGTGTGTGTGCATCAGTGTGCCTGTGTGCGCATCAGTGTGCCTGTGTGTGTATCAGTGTGCCTGTGTACGCATCAGTGTGTCTGTGTGCGCATCAGTGTGTCTGTGTGCGCATCAGTGTGTCTGTGTGCGCATCAGTGTGTCAGTGTGCGCATCAGTGTGTCTGTGCATGTCAGTGTGTCTGTGTGCATCACTGTGTCTGTGTGTGTCAGTATCAGTATGTCAGTGAGTCTGTGTGTGTCAGTATCAGTATGTCAGTGAGTCTGTGTGTGTCAGTATCTGTGTGTCTATATGGGTATCAGTGTGTTAGTATCAGTGTGTGTGTCAGTATCAGTATGTCCGTGTATGTGTCAGTATCAGTGTGACTGTGTATGTGTCAGTATCGGTGTGTCAGTATCAGTGTGTCTGTATCAGTATGTCCGTGTATGTGTCAGTATCTGTGTGTCTGAGTGCATATCAGCATGTTAATGTGTGCGTATCAGTGTGTCTGTATGGGTATCAGTGTCTGTATGGGTGTCTGTATGGGCAGGGCCGCTTTATACATTAGGCCGACTAGTTAGGCACAGTGCCTAGGGCCTACGAACCTTTTAGGGCCTACGAACCTTTTAGGGCCTACGAACCGTTTAGGGCCTACGACCCTTTTAGGGCCTACGAACCTTTTAGGGCCTACGAACCTTTTAGGACCTATGAACCTTTTAGGGCCTACGAACCTTTTAGGGCCTACGAACCTTTTAGGGCCTACGAACCTTTTAGGGCCTATGAACCTTTTAGGGCCTATGAACCTTTTAGGGCCTACGAACATTTTAGAGCCTACGAACCTTTTAGGGCCTACAGTATTTCACTTGAAAAAAATACCTAAACAAAAAAAATCACAAAATAAGAGAAAACAGCAAATTTTAATTTAAAATCCCTTTAAAGTATCGATACCTTTAAATATCGAAACAAAAGTATCAATGCCAAATATCACTAGTATCAAAAGAAACAAGCAAACGATTAAATTAGCGTAAAAATATCGGACACACAGGCCTCTAGAAATAAAAGTGCCTAGGGCCTACGAAGGTCTTAAAACGGCCCTGTGTGGGTGTCTGTGTGTCTGTGTGTGTGTGTGGCAGTGTCACTGTGTGGGTATCAGTGTATTTGTGTGGGTATAAGTGTGTCTGTGTGGTTACCAATGTATCTGTGTGTGTGTCAGAATCAATGTGTCTGTGTGTCAGTGTGTCTGTGTGGGTGTCAGTATCATTGTGTCTGTGTGTGTGTGTCAGTATCAGTGTGTGTGTGTGTCAGTATCAGTGTGTGTGTGTGTGTGTGTCAGTATCAGTGTGTGCGTGTAGGAATCAGTGTGTCTGTCACCTTGTGTGTGTGTGTGTGTGTGTGTGTGTGTGTGTGTGTGTGTGTGTGTGTGTGTGTGTGTGTGTGTGTGTGTGTATTAGCGTGCATGCATGTATCAGTGTTAGTGACTTTGTGCAGTGGTTAAAGAGCATGAAATGCTGCATTAGGGCTCAGCAGGTAGAAATGGCAGAGAGAACCATTAACCCCATCCCTGCCAGAGCACATGCTCTGCATGCCAGTTTATATCACTGAATGTTATTATATTGCTCTGCAAAGGGCTGCTGGCAGCAAACTGGTACAAATCTACATTTACAAAATATCTGCTCCTCCTTCACATAATGTTTGGAGAAATATGAAAGAGGGAGCGGTCCGAGATTAAGCCTTCAATCCAGCATCCCAAAGGAAGCTACTTTAACAGCAATGTATTCCGCAGGTTTGATGTCTGTGTTTACAGCTTGTGAAAACAGTGTTTTTTTGTTTTGTTTTTAAGACAGGAGGCAGAATCCATCATTCTCCGTCGACAATGCTGCTTCATCATGACCCATTAATCTTTTTATTTAGGGCTTTTTTGCATTTGATTCTTTAATCACATGTATTTGCTGCATATCACAAAAGGCTTAACATAGATGCGTTGTCTGCAGCATATGCAGAGCAGTACATAGGTCTTTCAGCTCCTGCCCCATAGAGCTTGCAATCAAATCTTTGCGTTAGAGGAGGGCTATACTGTACAACAGAGTTTTTGTTAATTGGGAAAGACGAGATACTGAGCTAAGGAAAAGATCCCTGGTTCCTCCTTAGCTGACCCCACTTTCAGCATAAGGATTAGTGAGTGTATGTACTCTGCATGATAAGCACATTGGCAGTCAATGGGCATCCTAAAAAAATGCACAATTAAATAACATCCAATTAATGTGTTTCTTACCTTTGCTGTCTTTACCCTCCGAATCCTACTCCGTCACCATCTCTTTACCCACAATGCAATGCTCCTCAAACAGCTGATGCGAAGAATTCCACGATGATATGTTGATTGAAGTATCTTGTACAGTGGCGGTCGGGCTGAGTCTTCAGCGGCCGCCACCGCAATGTGAGGACAATGTTCGGGCAGACGCGGCTGGTTTCCGGCGCGTGGCGCGCGTCACCGTGGCGCCTGTCACACGTGGCAAGCATCCCCGAGTTCTCCTGGCATCCCCGAGTGTTCCCCCGACATCCCCGAGTTCCCCCGGCATCACCGAAGGGTGAAAGGTAAGCGGGGTAAGGGGAAGCTCTGCGCGAAGCAGATGCGGGCAGAGGCGGCAGAGGGGAGGGGAAGATGCGCTCGCGGCTGGCGCGCGGCCAATTATGGGAAAATTACGGGAGAATTACGGGCATTTGTTAGGTTGAAGCTGGCCGCAGCAGTAAGTTCTTTCCTTATTTCTTTTCTTCTTCTGTCTTCTCTTCTTTGTAATCCAAAAAGGGTGGAGATGTTGCCCCGTTGTCTTCTTAGCCTCAAATGAGATGGGACAGGCCTTATATAAGGCCTGTGACGTCACATTTGAGTGTCAAATGGTTCACCCCCAATCCGATTGTACCATGTGACGAGGTCCATTTTTTTCCAGGATGTGACGTCATCAATAAGGGAGGAAAGCCAGCCAATCAGGTAGTTTATGCCATGTATAGTGGATGCATTGGATTGGCTCACAAGGAGCAAACGTTTTCAGTCTTGGACTTCTGCAGCTGAATTTTACCAGATTCTAGTGTGCAAACAAGATAAAGAAAAGACCACTTTTATATGCCCTTTGGGGTTCTATCAATTTGAGCGCATGCCCCAAGGAGTGTCAGGGGCCCCAACTACTTTCCAAAGACTGATGCAACGTGATGTAGGGGATATGAATCTTTTAGAAGTACTGATAATGATATATCTGGATGACATTATAGTGTTTGGGAAGACCTTGGAAGAACACAAGGACCGTCTGGGGAAGGAACTAAATCGGCCTTGCGAGAGTGGACAAAATAGTCACTGGACAAGTGTCAGTTCTTCTGGATGTCTCTCACGTATGTTGGACACATGGTGCCTGAAAAAGGAGTGGCTACCGAACCTTCTAAATTAGAGGCCATTGCATCCTGACTTGGCCCAAACAACTGACAGAATTGCAATCCTTCCTGGGGTTCTGTGGATACTGCAGATGGATTGTGACTAATTTCTCAGGTATAGTACAGCCGTTGAAGCAGTAGAAACATGAATAGCTGAGACCTGTGGCATTCGTGAGTCAGGGGCTGGCGCCTTCACAGAGAAACTTCCTGGTGCACAAATTCGTATTCTTGGTGTTTAAATGGGCAGTAGTGGACAAGCTGCACGACTATCTGAATGGAGCCACCTTTGTAGTGCACACAAACAACAAACCATTTACTTACTGTCACGGGACTCCAGGAGCAGAGAGGACCTCGATGGCCGGAACAGCAGGGAATGCAAGGATCTTCGGGGTCGCAGGCAGGGTTCAGCAGGAACAGGGCGTAGGAGCAGGAACAGGGCATGGGAGCAGGAACAGGGCAGGGGAGCAGGAACAGGGCAGGGGAGCAGGAAACAGACGGGGGCAAGCTAGTTCAATAGCAAGGGCCTTTAATAATGTTATCAGAACTCCACAGCAACAAACAGAAACAGATCAGGGGCAGAAGCAGTCTGGACACAAACAAAGCAAAGACCAAGAGGTGCAGGAAACAGGAAACTATAAGGCAGGCAGAGACTGAAGACAGAAGCACCCAAGAGGAGATATACAGAGGAAAACCCAGAGCAGGCAGAAACAGCAGCACACCCGGTGGACAGAAAAGAAACAGAAGGGCAGAGGGAGAACTCCTAAACTGTGTCAGGATATTCCTGACACTTACAGTAGAGGCAACTCTTATTCGAACAAAAACCAGTGGCAATTCCCCAAAAGACCCAGGTACACCCAGGTACATGCTGGGTACATGCCTTAAACTTTCCTTAAACTAGCCCCAGCATTTCTGCATTGATTAATGGCCTATCAGATTAACAGCGGGGGGTCCCTGGCAGTCCCATTCAAACTGAATGGGACTGCCAGGGATCCCTGCTGTGTTAATCCTATGGGTCGTTAGTCAATGCAGAAATGCCTTAAACGTGCCTCAAACTAGCCCAGAACATACCCAGCACATACCCAGAATGTAACCAGGCTAGTTTACGGCAAATGCTAGAATAAACGTTGCCTCTACTGTACATTCTATCGTCAGTGAAGTTGAATGCCACAGGTCACAGGTGGTTAGCGTCCTTGGCTGCCTACAATTTCAGCCTGAAATACAGATGAGGGAAACAAAGTATTGATCCTACGCACTCGAATTAACAGAGATATTCAAGGTATAAATAGACAATGGGAAGAAATTGACACAGCAAGAGTACGTGCATTGTGTAAGCAAAATGAGATGCCAAGATGAATTACGACTGAAAATCTAAACTGAGTGGCTGACGGTCTGGGGATATCCAACACCGCCATACCCCTGTTATACGCCTACCCTGCAGCGTTAACTATGGAGGGGTTACCTCGGCTAAACCGACAGGATCTAGCACAAGCTTAGCAGACAGACCCCGGTTTGAAGGAAGTGATGCCAGCCTTGTGGGACCAGAAATAGGGAGACACCCTGAACGTCGACTCCTCTTAAATCAATGGCCTAATCTGGTGATCAAGAGCAGAGTGATGTTCAGAGTAGCAAAGAAATCACTACATAACGTAATTAAGCAATTGGTTCTTCCTTACAAGTATAGGCCGGTGGTACTCCCCTCTCTCCTTGACAGTTTTGGCCACCTGGGCACAGACAAGATGTTAAGGATTAGTGAAAGACCGATTCTATTGGCCCTGTATGGCTTGGGATGTCGAATATGACAAGAACTGTGGAAGGCATGTGCTGTGACAAATGCCCTTCTTTTGTAGCGCTGACGTCTGTCTGGGTTCTTCCCGACACAGTCTTCTAGGGTTAATTATACAAAAAACAGGATCATGCAAAGTATTACGTTGCTTAACTCAGGCTTCTGCCTGCTTTATTTTCATCCAAGTAAGGGACTGCAGCTTTAACATGTGTAGGCAAGAGGCACTCAGATATTAACATTCAGCGGTTTACTCATGTCAGTGTTATAGTATTTCCCACACTGTTATTTCAAGAAACAAAACCAAATCATGTAAACTAAATCCCATCCCATTCAGGGATCTAACTACACAGCAGAATCAGCCTCTCTAACTGCTTCTGGGCCAACTAACCTTGTTCCCCAGCTTAAAACAATGCCCTCTCATTTAGGGTCACTAGATAAAGCATACAGTCTTTTAGATACAGCAATAAACATTTGTTTGTCTTATCTGTTCGTTGTGGGAACTCGGTCCCAAGTGTCCAGGCAAATCCTCTGGTACTGTGATACTTGAAGGGGCCGTCCACCCCGAACTGGATGCAGGGGAGCAGCGAAACCCCCAGTCTCCAGGCTCTAAGAAGAGAGAGTGAAAAGCAACCCTCTCTGCTCTAAATACCTGTGCTAGTGATTAGGAGAGCAGGTGAGAGAGAATTAGAAACATTGTAAACTGTGGTCTGGATTTTCCATTCACCAGCCAGAGTTAATGTGAAGCTGTGGAATGGATAATTTTTAACTATTGCTGCACTCTGACCTAAAATGGGGCAGAAAGCTGCCTAACATCTTTGGACTATGTCACAGTGCCTAGAAAGACTTTGCCTACAAGTGCCGCACCATTGACAAATATAACCAGCAGTGGACCGCTGGATTTTGATCTGCATGCGCTTCCTGTTATTAGTGCCTGACAGAAAGAATACCAGTAGTATCCTAGTTTTCACAGCTACTACTATCACCAAGGTGCTGTGGCACAAGTACTTTGTCCATTATGGATTGCTGGAAAGGAGCCATTCCGATCAAGGGTGGTACTTTGAAAGCCAACTCATCAAGGAACTGCTGCACCTCTGTGGTATGAAAAAATCATGAACAATGCCTTACCACCCACATGGGGACCCTTAAATGAAGAGATTCCACAGGACTGTATTGAATATGATGGGCACATTAAAAACTCAAGGGAAGGAACGATGGAGTCAACATGTTCACCACGTAGTACATGCGTATAACTGCACCTGGAGTGACTCTACAGGATATTCACCTTACTACTTGACATTTGGATGGGAAGCCCGATTACCCATCGACCTCTCTTTTGGAGTGGCGGGGGATGGCACATCCCCGACCACGTACATGCAGTATGTACAGAGACTCCAGGAACAGTTGCAAGAAGCATACAGAATGGCCTCTACTGCTGCCGATACGAGCAATCTGGGGCATAAAGGCTGTTATGACGAGAATACGGGCGAGAGCTACAAGTACATGACAGAGTCCTTGTCAGAAATCTAGGCATATCTGGTAAACACAAAATAATGAATCACTGGAAACCAGAGCCCTAAATGGTGGTAGAGAAATGAAAACTACCAGTATATTGAGTAAAGTCTGAAACGGTAAGTAGGCCAGAGAAGAACCTGCATAGGAATCATCTTCTGCCAATATGTCAGTTGGTGCGATGCCCTTAGAAAGAAAGTATTCCAGGAGTAGTTAGTCAACCTAGGAGGTGATTGACTAAACCAAGGATAGGGTCCAGGGAGTTGCCCACCAAGCCACTTCAGGCAGGACAGTGATGAGGAATTAGAGCAGGATGACTGATACTGTATTAAGGAGGGGGTGTCTACAGAGGTTCCTGTGGTTAGTATGACTAGATGGTTAGGACCTATGAACCTAGAGATAGGTGACCCTGGGAGCTGTGGGACCATGTGGTGTTACAGTACTGCAATCTGTAAGAATTGTATGTGTGTTGGTTCCACTGTACCTATGATTCTCTGTATCTATGTTGTGTGTCACAAGGACTCTAAGCCAGTTGATGGGGACATAAACATTTTTAATAGGGGGGGGATGTAACCCCCAATGTGATGAGCTTCACACACTCAAACTGCCCCCTAGCAATTTCCTTTCAAGTGTCCTCTGGACATGTGACTGTAATGGACGTGAGAGCAGCCAATAATAACGGCTGTGGAACAGGTGGGACAATGAGGGAGAGGAACCTTTTAAAAAGGGGGTCGGCCATGTTGAGTCAGATCTGCATGGACCTGAATGCTATCAGGTCCGGTCGAGGGCTCCGGAGAGTGCACGTGGTAGCAGGGGCAGAGAGCTATAGTGCCACACATGGTTGATAGTTATAGCGCCATTGGAGGGGACCCTTAATGGCTATAAAGCACAGTGGTACAGAAGTACTCTTTTCAAACTAGAGGCTTGTAACAGTTAATACACACTGAGCTCCCACGGTGTGCCGGCACCATCACAAGCCAACATACACAGGTTTAGGTGGCTAATACACCCCTGACACAGACTCACACCCGTGCAGCGTTATTTGAGGATTGTGTTCTATCTGTATACTGTGTGTAGTTATCCGCGGCTGAGGATCACAAGGTACATGAGTTAGTAGTGGATGAGTAAGCGAGTTGTATCACCCGTATACGTGTTTGTATTCTTCCTGCTGGCTGACCGTAGGCCATGTGTGGCCTAGTAAGTTATGAACAAGGACTCAGGCCCCAGCCTCAGCAATAGTCATAAGTCTGAGAGCTAAAAGTAGAGGGGTTACAAATAGAGAATTATCCCATTTTTAAACTGAACACAATAAGTGGAAATTTTCCTTTAAAAGCGTTTTGAGACTTTTAAAATAAAACAGTTACATTGATAAGTGGGCATGTCCCTTCAATACGCTTGCAAATGTAGACTTGCAAAAAAATGTATAGGCTAATTTTATCATAAAGCATTCAATTTGAATGAAACGAGAGCCAGTGCATTGTGTATATAAAAATAAATACAAATTGAATTGTGTTAATGGAAGCGATCATTGAAGCCATGTAAAGCTGGAGGGGTTGTAATTGTAAAGAATCACAAGACATTTCAGCACTCAAGGTACAAAAATGCTTTAGAGCGAGGAATTACAGCTGTAAAATATTTAGTGGGTTATCTTTTGTTGACCACTGGGAATAATCGCAAGCAAACCACATTCCTCTTTGTACAAGAAGAGAGCTGGAAGGCAGGATTTCAAGGTGGCATTAACCTAAATCGGCTGTGCAGACCGTTGTGGTTTTAATCTCTAGAAGGGTTGATTTGGGAGCAGAGCTGGAGATACAGGTGCATGACCTTGTTTCGGGACAGCTGAAGCAGCGTCTAATTGGCTAAAGCGTAGGATGGAAAGGACAGAGAACCAAAACCTGCGAAAAGCCTTAGAAATAACAGCAAATAAGTGTCTCTCCCACGGCATGTCACCAGGGGAGGTCAAGAGTTGAACAAATGCCAAGGTCTGGAGAGATGATTGTGAAAGTCCTTTAAGTGAAAGGGAATAAACAACCAGGATGTTGAAACTAATGATGTACTGTATGCTGCTCCATTGTTCTCTCTATATGTTGTGATATATTGTGATATACTGCATGTACATGCTATTGAATGTGATAAACTCTATGATAATCTGAGTTACACTGAGATGTTGAGCCATCTGCAAGAACAATGTGTTCAGCACCAACTTGTTTAACACAATGACACCACCAGCCGATTCTTATTTTTAAATGCTAGTACACCCGTATTCCTTCTATACAATGATTTTTCATGTAAGAGCTACACTAGTTCATGATTTTGATATTTTATTTTTTTATTGTACTATAAACTTAAATGCAATGATCTTTTAACGTAGAATTTGACAGCAGATACAAGCCTCTCTGGTGGGTCTGTGTCTCCAGCTGATGGAATCGCACCATTCAGTAAAAATGGGCAAGCCAATATTTACGGATTTGTCGCCTTTTAATTTTAAAAAATGTCAACCGGTAAATGCTGTTGCATAGAAATACAAATTGACAACAGACCTAGTCTGCCCATTTCCCTATCTGTAACAAATAGATACAACAAAAGACAAAAATACCCAATGCTACAGTACATCCAATGTGACAAAATACATAGTTAAATACTTCAATGTTTGTATTCTCATGAGTAAGGGTCATTTAGTTAAACCCTTTGACCAAAGCTTTATAAGCCTGCTGCCACTTCACGGCATGACGAGTATGTAGGTCCTAACACTACCTGTGAAAATTCTCATTTACCTCTGCTGGAGGGAGAATGGTCGTAATAGATAAACAAAAATACCTTATTAGATCTTTGACTTTCTTTCATACTGTATTTAGGAGCCTCTGCAGCGAGCATGTTCCATGAATCCACCGTCCTTTCTGTGAAGGATTTCCCCTGAGCCCACCACCCTCCAGCATCCGAGCAGGACCTCTTGTTCTAGCCCTTCTCTTTCTCTGAAATAGGTTTCCCTCCTGCACCTAGTCGAAACCTTTGAAATACTGTATAAATGAAAGTTTTTCGTATCTCTCACCTTCAAGCTGTACATACTGAAGTCCTTTAGTCTTCCCTATGTTTTATGATGTAGACCATGCACTATTTCAATAGCCCTTTGTGATGCAACGTAAGACCGCCAGTACCCAAAAGCAGTAGGCCACCGGTATACTCCAACTGCCGGGAAAGCACCCTGGTTCTACTGACCACAAGAGATTTTCACCTGGGCTACGAGAGAAAGGTGCCGAAACATCCACAAAAATAATCCTAGATTAAACCTACTAGGATTGTAGCATTACAAACCAGGGCCACTAAGGGGACCACCCAAGAGCTGCACTCATATCTGGGGTACCTCCCACCCACTCCCGGTAACCACAGGCTCTTAGTTGCAGATACAGTACAAGCTTACAACTATGCCCTGGTGGTTTCTGGAGGCAATGGGACCTCTGATAACTCCGGGTGGTCTCAGGGCTCTTAGAAAAGACAACGCAAAACTAGACAATAATGTGATGGTAGGGGATAACCAGACTGTCAAATAAAAGGCTAAGCCCATTTTTGGTTACCCCTAATCTGTGCATAAGGGTTCAAGAGAGCTAGCTCTTCAGCCCAGTAACATTGTATGATTCAAATGTATTTTGCGTATTAAAAGTATTTTTTATGTGTTTTTCCCTTTCCGGGCATGCCAGCGAGCAGGGATTGCTAGGGCATGAGTTTCAAGGTTTTTTTGCAGAGGAATTGTTGTCAGAATGTGCCTAATAGGTTGGTGTCCAGAGTTGTCTGTTCCCCTAAAAATGTACCCAGGAATCATGCCTGATTCTTGGATACATGTAGGCACATTTTAAATATCAATATTTCCCCTTGAAAACGCAGGCGCGACTCACCACTAGGGTACCCTGCTTCAGCATAGCCCAGAAAGGTGAATTGGGCAAAGGGATGAACAAGTGTCCCTGTAGCTGAGGGGATCCCTAGGTTAAAGGGGGTAACCCAGCTAGTGCCCAGGTGATCCAGAACCTGTATTGGGTTTGTGGGTGCCCCAACCGTATATAAGGTTGAGAGGGGACTTTCAGAGTCCATATTAAGTCCCAAAAGATAGTGTATGGGGAGTAAGGCTGATATGAATAAGTACATCGTTCTTATTCTATTCCCCATACCCAGAGACTTAGAAGTATGTTAGAACATATACCATTGGCTAGGAGAATATACTTTAATATACTGTAATGTATGTATTGTAATGTGATTTTACATTCGGAACCCATGTCCAGCCAGGCTGCCCAGGCTAACCCATAGGCACCAGAAAGTCTGCTGGACATCGAAGTTCAAAGAAACCAGAGGATGCCACAGGTGAGTAAAGCATTTGGTTAGCAGTAAAGGGCTGAGTACCCAGGTCCGGAGAACAATGGCAGTCATCTAGGATGCCACTTGCTCTGCCAGACCTGGAAAAGCCTGTCCCAACGGGTGGCATTGAGATAGCCAGGGAGTGTGGTGCCAGGCTTGCGCATGTCTCCTGGCTATTTCATATTTCCCGCTGACCTGGCTTTTCTTACCGGCTTGGCTCTGATTGGTTGTTGGGAATTTTCCCACACGATGATTGGCTGCTGAGTTTCATTAATGAAGCTCAGAATACTATAAAGAAGGTGTGAGCCAATCAGATTGGAGTCTTCCAGTAGTAAGAGTGCGGGTGGGCTTTACATAGTTGCTCTTGTGCGAATAGCAGAGCAACCGGCTACGATTTCAAACCTGAAAAGTCTGCCCACTGGAGTCTAAGTCCGAATTTTTGTGGCCAATATCGAACGTAGCGGACACGGCTGGGATTTCATGCCGATTTTAGTTCCAGAGGATTGGTACTAAATCACGGTTCTCAGAAGAGAAAGGATTGGAGGCATGTGGAACTTCACGCCAATTTGGTAACCAGGAGATTCAAGGCTAAGTCCCGGTCAGGGTAAAACTCTTATTTAGAGTTCCTTGCACCTAGGAAAGTCTAGTTTTTGCCCACAGACCCCCTGTTAGTGTGTCTTTTTGTCTGTATTTTGTGTTCCATTGTGTGTAAGCGATTTTGTGCGAATAAACTACAATTTATTTCATTACCTTGTTTTGCTCAGTGAATGATCCCGGTTAAAAAGGTGTATACTGCCTGGTCTCCCGTGACGTGCATATAAAAATATAAAATCATAGTCTAAGCTCAGCATTGCCACTAACCAGGCTATAAAGGGGAAACACCCAAAAGCATCCTGCTCCTATACAGGGGCAAAGACCACACTCCCTGGTGATCCCTGACTCACACAGGAAGTTAGTCCCACTTCCAAGAACCAGCATCGTTGCCTATTATGTTACTCCGTGGTTACTGGGCACAATGGGACCTCAGCCAATACAAGAGTCACAGGGTTCCCAGTAAGCTCACTATCAAATACCACAAAAATACAGCATACCAAAGTATAAAAATATACTAAGAACCACATGGGCTAGCACACGGCAGAGCTATTAAACAGATAGGTTTAATAGGAAAAGGTACATTACACAAAAAGAATAACCTACAATAAGCAACAGCAAAATAAAGAGAAACAATACAAAAAATCCTATAACTAGAACCGGTGCAGTGGAAATGGGACACACTGTGGGGGGCAGGAAGGTGGTTGGGGTCTTCGGGCTGGAACCCTCTCACACCCTTCTTTGTACAACCACTATTGTTTTTATATCCTTGTGGAGATACGGTCTCTGCATTAGTTAAGTTGGTTGTATTCTTCTCTAGCCCTCAAAATGTTTTGTTGGGTGCTTTCCATTACACAGTAGGCTGGGGGTTGGGGCACAAACAATAGTGTTGAAAATCACGGATATATTGTTACAGTTCTGACAAACGTTTTAAAATACAATAACTCAGTGGAACCCCTTAAAATGTATCGTGAACTTGCTAAACTCACGCCCACTTATCTTATGTACAGTACAGTACATACAGTTTCCTATTGCAGCCAAGGGGCAGCGCCTGTGTGTCAGCTGCCTGCACTTACAAGGGGGTTACATGATTAAGATAATATCTATCTCAATCTGCATAAAAAAAGCTCTGTGCTGCCGAGTGGAGAAAGTGAGAATAAACAGCGGGAGTTGCAATGTGGACACTCTACTGCAGGCTTTGGGCCTTTATACAGATATACATACAAATAAGGTTGGTTAATCTGCTTTAATGGAGCACATGGAGCTCACTTTCAAAATAGGTCCTATTGGGGGTCACTTACTTGTAATAGACATCTTTAGAAGCAGAGAACTGAGTGGGTAAGCTTACCAGTAGCACCCCAATTGTTAAAAATCCAGTAGGGTAACTCTTGTGGCATCCTCATAAGGCAGAATGGGGCATTTCGTTGCAGTCACTACACTGCTGCCATATAGGCGCCTGTGATTTCGCCACTAACGGAAGTGATTAGCGTTAGCATTAGGGGTTAACTTTATGGGTTTTAGGGTAAGTGCTTAAGCTTTCTATCTTAAGGAGTTAAGTTCAGGGGTTTTAGGGTAAGGCGTCCAATTATGTGTTTTAGGGTAAGAGGTTAAGGTTTAGCTTTTTAGTGTAAGGGGTCCAATTACAGGGTTAGGGTAAGGGGCTAAATGTATACAACAAAAAACAAACAAAGATGCCCAAAGCTACTTCCAATTTGACAAAAATACACAGTGCAATACCTATATATCCTCTTGAAAAAATATTCTCTTAAAAAGGGGTCATTTAGTTTAACCCTTTGGCCAAAGAGTCTTAAGCCTGCTGCCACTTACAAGGCATGACCGTAGCAGGTCCTAACGCTCCCTGGGTTAAAATTCTTATTAACCTCTATAATTACAGGAACAATGATCACATTGGATCTGTTGTAACCCAGCAAAATGAAACTGACCTGCTAACTTGGAAAGTGGGGAGGGGCGAGCTTAAACCTTGGGGTGGAGGGGCCACTAACCTACCAAAAACAGCTGAGACCAGCTGCACATAGCTAATAAACACACAGATACCGAACAATGGTTATCTGTGTGTTAGGGTAAGGGGTTAAGGTTTTTAGGGTAAAGATTAGTGTTAGCATTAAGGTTAGGGGTTTTAGGGTAACAGGTTAAGGTTACAGGATTTTAGGGCAAGGGGTAAGGTTAAGGGGTTGCCTTCACAGCGAAACAGCTGACGGCTAAATATCACGGCGTCTGATCGGCAGCGGTGGAGTGGCTACAGTGAGATGCCGGCGGCGACATGTCTTATACCGCTTATAGGGGCACTCAAAGGGTTAAGATTATTAGCTGTCATTTGCTTCCCCGCATATTTCTCGAAGACTTCTTTTGAGCGTGTAGCACAGTTAAGCCAGTAATTAAAAAATCAGTGTAACTTCATAACAGATCTATTCGGCAAATTAATGGCGCGTCTTATAATCCTCTTGCCTACAGTCATATCATCCACGCCGAGAGACATTCATCAGCCGGAATGCAATTAATTTCCCCCAATGATCTCGCTCTCATAAAATGGACATTACCCTGTGTACACTTCTGCATTGAGAGAATTAAGGGACAATTAAGCCTATTCCATGTCTAGGGGCAGCGAAGCATCAAGGTTATAACTCAGTACGAGACGTTGAAAGATGAAGGCGGGGAATGGGAGTAGCAGCTATAGAGGCACAGAATTACCAGCTTCCAATCCCAGCAGTATGTATCAGTATATAATGTGTGGGACTGTGTGTGTCTGTGTACGTGTGAGGGAGCAGGGCTGTGCATACCACTGTATATTCTTTGTGTGTCTGTGTGTTTAACAGTGACGCTGTGTATTAGTCTGTGTGTCGGTGTGTCACTGTGTGATACAGCAGCCAATCCTTAAACTACAATTGTTTAGAAGTCTGCAGATGTGAGATGTTGGAGGAATATATTTCAGGATGCACTGGTAATTGGCCGCTTCTTATATGACTGGTTTAACTCAAAAGTAATTCTATACAGCGTGTAACCTTTGCTTGTGCTGTGCTTCATATGTCAGAACTACAGCTACTGCTGCTAATAGCAGTAAGTGGGTTTCTATATTTCCATCGCGCACTCGGATCAGCCGACAGCTCCAGTAACTTTCTCACCCCTCGTTACTTACATGGGGAGCTGGCATTTCTCATAAATAGCTCTGCATTCGCACGTAATGGATGGTAGCGTTTATTACAGAGGAAGACGTGCATTTCGTATTCTGGTGATACACGTGAGGACATTATGACAAAGTGTCTGTGGAACACGTACAGATGACAGAGTGCAGCCTCAGCAGGAGGGGGATAAATGGTCTGTTACAGGGGTACCCTATTCAATTCTAGAGAGCCAATCAGATGAATGTTATAGGGTCCAATAGGGATTTGTCTTTTAGCCAATGATTTTAGCCAAATTTTAGCCAAAATTTTTGGCATGATTTGCTTCATGCAATCGAAGAGAATAAGCTTGGTAAAGATGTCCTTAAACACCTGAAACTACGGTGTATATGTGTATCAGTGTGACTTTGTGCGTATCAATGTTTGAATACGTATCAGTGTGTCAGTTAATAGCAGTGTGTCGGCATGCGTGTATCAGTATGTGGTGTGCGTGTATCAGTGTGTCGGTGTGCATGTATCAGTGTGTCGGTGTGCGTGTATCAGTGTGTCGGTGTGCATGTATCAGTGTGTCGGCGTGCATGTATCAGTGTGTCGGCGTGCCTGCATCAGTGTGCCTACGTGTCTCAGTGTGTCGACGTGCTTGTATCAGTGTGTCAACGTGCGTGTTCGTGTATCAGTGTGTTGACGTGCGTGTATCAGTGTGTCGACGTGCATGTATCAGTGTATCAGTGTGTCAGCGTGTATCAGTGTGTCGATGTGCATGTATCAGTGTGTCAGCGTGTATCAGTGTGTATCAGTGTGTCGGCGTTCATGTATCAGTGTGCCTACGTGTATCAGTGTGTCGACGTGTGTCGACGTGTGTGTATCAGTGTGTCAGCATGTATCAGTGTGTCAGCGTGTATCAGTGTGTATCAGTGTGTCGGCGTGCATGTATCAGTTTATCAGTGTGTCGACGTGCGTGTATCTGTTTATCGTCGTACATGTATCAGTGTGCCTACGTGTATCAGTGTGTCAGCGTGTATCAGTGTGTCAGCGTGTATCAGTGTGCCGGCGTACATGTATCAGTGTGCCTACGTGTATCAGTGTGTCAGCGTGTATCAGTGTGTCGGCGTACGTGCATCAGTGTGTCAGCATGTATCAGTGTGTCGACGTTCGTGTATCAGCGTGTATCAGTGTGCCTGTGTGTACCAGTGTGCATGTATCAGTGTGTCGAGATGCGCGTATCAGTGTGCCTGTGTGTATCAGTGTGTCAGCGTGCATGTATCAGTGTGCCTGTGTGTATCAGTGTGCCTGCGTGTATCAGTGTGTCAGCGTGCATGTATCAGTGTGTCAGCGTGCATGTATCAGTGTGCCTATGTGTATCAGTGTGTCAGCGTGCATGTATCAGTGTGCCTACGTGTATCAGTGTGTCAGCGTGCATGTATCAGTGTGCCTGTGTGTATCAGTGTGTCAGCGTGCATGTATCAGTGTGCCTCCGTATATCAGTGTATCAGTGTGCCTGCGTGTATCAGTGTGCCTGTGTGTATCAGTGTGTCAGCGTGCATGTATCAGTGTGCCTGCGTGTATCAGTGTGCCTACGTGTATCAGTGTGTCAGCATGCATGTATCAGTGTGCCTGCGTGTATCAGTGTGTCAGGGTGCATGTATCAGTGTGCCTGCGTGTATCAGTGTGCCTGTGTGTATCAGTGTGTCGACGTGCGTGTATCAGTGTGTCAGCATGCATGTATCAGTGTGCCTGCGTGTATCAGTGTGTCGGCATGTATCAGTGTGCCTGTGTATCAGTGTGCCTGTGTGTATCAGTGTGTCAGTGTTCCGACGTGCGTGTGTCAGTGTGCCGATGTGTTTCAGTGTGTCAGCGTGTATCAGTGTGTCAGCGTGCGTGTATCAGTGTGCCAGCGTGCATGTATCAGTGTGCCTACATTTATCAGTGTGTCAGCGTGTATCAGTGTTTCAACGTGCATGTATCAGTGTGTCAGTGTGCATGTATCAGTGTGTCAGCGTGTATCAGTGTGTCAGCGTGCATTTATCAGTGTGTCAGCGCGTATCAGTGTGTCAGCGTGCATGTATCAGTGTGTCACAGTGCATGTATCAGTGTGCCTGCGTGTATCAGTGTGCCTGTGTGTATCAGTGTGTCAGCGTGCAATGTATCAGTGTGCCTGTATCAGTGTGCCTGCGTGTATCAGTGTGTCAGCGTGCATTTATCAGTGTGTCAGCGCGTATCAGTGTGTCAGCATGCATGTATCAGTGTGTCATGGTGCATGTATCAGTGTGCCTACGTGTATCAGTGTGCCTGTGTGTATCAGTGTGTCAGCGTGCATGTATCAGTGTGCCTACATTTATCAGTGTGTCAGCGTGCATGTATCAGTGTGCCTGCGTGTATCAGTGTGTCAGCATGTATCAGTGTGCCTGCGTGTATCAGTGTGTCGGCATGTATCAGTGTGCCTGTGTGTATCAGTGTGTCAGCGTGCATGTATCAGTGTGCCTACATTTATCAGTGTGTCAGCGTGCATGTATCAGTGTGCCTGTGTGAATCAGTGTGTCGGCGTGCATGTATCAGTGTGCCTACGTGTATCAGTGTGTTGACGTGCGTGTATCAGTGGGTCAAGTGCGTGTATCAGTGTGTCGACGTGCGTGTATCAGTGTGTCGACGTTCGTGTATCAGTGTGTCGACGTGCGTGTATCAGTGTGTCGACGTTCGTGTATCAGTGTGTCGACGTACGTGTATCAGTGTGTCTACGTGTATCAGTGTGTCAGCGTGTATCAGTGTGTCAGCGTGCATGTATCAGTGTGTCAGCGTGTATCAGTGTGTCAGCGTGTATCAGTGTGTCGATGTTCGGTTATCAGTGTGCCTACATTTATCAGTGTGTCACCGTGCATGTATCAGTGTGCCTGCGTGTATCAGTGTGCCTGCGTGTATCAGTGTGTCAGCATGTATGTGTGCCTGCGTGTATCAGTGTGTCAGCGTGCATGTGTCAGTGTGTATCAGTGTGTCAGCGTGCATGTATCAGTGTGTCAGTGTGCGTGTATCAGTGTGCCAGCGTGCATTTATCAGTGTGCCTACATTTATCAATGTGTCAGCGTGCGTGTATCAGTGTGTCAGCGTGTATCAGTTTTTCAGCGTGCATGTATCAGTGTGTCAGCGTGCGTGTATCAGTGTGTCAGCATGTATTAGTGTGTCAGCGTGCATGTATCAGTGTGTCAGCGTGCGTGTATCAGTGTGTCGGCATGTATCAGTGTGCCTGTGTGTACCAGTGTGTCAGCGTGCATGTATCAGTGTGCCTACATTTATCAGTGTGTCAGCATGCACGTATCAGTGTGCCTGTTTGTATCAGTGTGTCAGCGTGCATGTATCACTGTGCCTGCGTGAATCTGTGATTCGGCGTGCATGTATCAGTGTGCCTACGTGTATCAGTGTGTCGACGTGCGTGTATCAGTGTGCCGACGTGTGTGTATCAGTGTGTCGATGTGCGTGTATCAGTTTGATTACGTGTATCAGTGTGTCAGTGTGTATCAGTGTGTCACCGTGTATCAGTGTGTCAGCTTGCATGTTTCAGTGTGCCTACGTGTATCAGTGTGTCAGCGTGTACTAGTGTGTCGACATGCATGTATCAGTGTGTCAGTGTGTATCAGTGTGTCAGCGTGTATCAGTGTGTCAGTGTGTATCAGTGTGTCGACGTGCATGTATCAGTGTGTCAGCGTGTATCAGTGTGTCGACGTTCGTGTATCAGTGTGCCTACATTTATCAGTGTGTCACTGTGCATGTATCAGTGTATCAGCGTGTATCAGTGTGCCTACTGTACGTGTATCAGTATGCCTTCGTGTATCAGTGTGTCAGCATGTATCAGTGTGTCAGCGTGCATGTATCAGTGTGTCGACGTGCGTGTATCAGTGTGTCAATAGTAGGGAAACTACTTGAAGGTTTAATACAGGATAATATTCAGGAATACCTAATGGAAAACAAAATTATTAGTAATAGTCAGCATGGATTTATGAAGAATAGATCTTGCCAAACTAACCTTATTTGTTTCTTTGAGGAGGTAAGTAGGAATTTAGACCAGGGTAATGCAGTTGATGTGGTCTACTTAGATTTTGCAAATGCTTTTGATACGTTTCACACAAGAGATTGGTGTACAAAATAAAGAAAATTAGACTCAGTAATAATATATGCACCTGTATTGAAAACTGGTTAAAGGACAGACAACAGAGGGTTGTCATAAATGGAACTTTTTTAGGTTGGGCTAAAGTCGTGAGTGGAGTACCTCAAGGATCGGTACTGGGACCCCTGCTTTTTAACTTGTTTATTAATGACCTTGAGGTTGGGTTCGAGAGCAAAGTCTCCATCTTTGCTGATGATACTAAATTGTGTAAGGTAATAGAATCAGAGCAGGATGTAATTTCTCTTCAGAAGGACTTGGAGAGACTGGAAACGTGGGCAGGCAAATGGCAAATGAGGTTTAATACAGATAAATGTAAGGTTATGCTTTTGGATGCAAGAATAAAAAGGCGACTTACAAATTAAATGGAGATATATTGGGGGAATCCTTGATGGAGAAGGATTTAGGAGTGCTTGTAGACAGCAGGCTTAGCAATAGTGCCCAATGTCATGCAGTAGCTGCAAAGGCAAACAAGATCTTATCTTGCATCAAACGGGCAATGGATGGAAGGGAAGTAAACATAATTATGCCCCTTTACAAAGCATTAGTAAGACCACACCTTGAATATGGAGTACAATTTTGGGCACCAATCCTAAGAAAGACATTATGGAACGAGAGAGAGTGCAGAGAAGAGCCACCATATTAATAAAGGGGATGGACATTCTAACTTATGAGGAGAGGCTAGCTAAATTAGATTTATTTACATTAGAAAAGAGGCGTCTAAGAGGGGATATGATAACTATATACAAATATATTCAGGGACAATACAAGGAGCTTTCAAAAGAACTATTCATCCCACGGGCAGTACAAAGGACTCGGGGCCATCCCTTAAGGTTGGAGGAAAGGAAATGTCACAAGCAACAAAGGAAAGGGTTCTTTACAGTAAGGGCAGTTAAAATGTGGAATTCATTACCCATGGAGACTGTGATGGCAGATACAATAGATTTGTTCAAAAAAAGGTTGGACATCTTTTTAGATGGGAAAGGTATACAGGGATATACCAAATAAGTATACATGGGAAGGATGTTGATCCAGGGATTAATCCGATTGCCAATTCTTGGAGTCAGGAAGGAATTAATTTTTCACCTTAATGGGGTTTTTTGTTTGCCTTCCTCTGGATCAATAAGTAAGTATAGATATAAAATAAAGTATCTCTTGTCTAAATTTAGCATAGGTTGAACTTGATGGACGTACGTCATTTTTCAACCTCATCTACTATGTAACTATGTAACTATGTAAGTGAGAGGAGAGAGGGGGTGCAAGAGAAGGGGTTGGGGGGGGGGAATGAGTGAGGAAGAGAGGGGGTTAGAGTGAGATGGAGGGGAAATAAATATGTAGAAAGAGGGGGGGGAATAGAGGAGGGGGCTCGCAAGAACGCCAATACAGGGGGGAGGGGGCTAGGTCGTAACTCTAACCATGGGCCCAAGAAAATCAGTCTGCAGCCCTGCAGGAAGCAGGCAATGAGTCAACAACCTGGAAGAAGAAAAACAAGAAAGTCTCACTCTGCTCTTCAGGCCTCGCTCAGACACGCCGCTTTGGGAAGTGCGCGCGCTTACGTGCGCGAGCACGATCGTCACTCTTTTAGTCTAGAGGATGACAGTTGTCACACTAGAAACTGCTTGTGGCGGCAAACTACAGCGTTGACGCTGCAACATTTTGTCGCCACAACCCAAATTGAAATTTGGGGCTGCAGTCGCGTCACGTGAGCTAGTTCAGCCAATAAAGGCGAATAGCTCTGTGACGTGTTTGTTATGCCCCATTCCCCCGCCAAGCCCTCAAACGCTACGACCCAACTCCTACCGTTTGAGCGCAGATCGCTGGACTGCAGGAGCGCGCGGCGGAGGCACGCACGCAAGCACGTGGACGTGGCAGCCTGTCTGAGCGAGGCCTCAATCAACAAAGGATCAATTGCTTTGGGCTCAAGTTGAGTATCCAAGTTGAGGATCCATCAACCTAGGATGCCATCTGATTGGAAGAATGCCAAGGGGGTAGTTGTCCTGGGGAGAGGGTGGTAAGGCCTCCCGGGAGGTGGGGGGGGGGGGGCAGAGGACTTTACTAACCACTAAGGTTGCCAAGGGGGGTAGGTAGTTTTGTTTATATAGCCCCTTTTCCCCCACCCTAAGGGAGATGGTGTAGCTACTGCTGTAATCTGTGGCTGCTGAGTCTCATATCTGAGTGGTAAACAGGAGGCAGGAGATCTCCGCAATATTGTGAGGAGGACATAAGAACAGGCTCACAGTGGTTCTTTACGTGACAGCGCCTCCAGTTCAAGAGGATCTTAAGACTTTCAGGATGAACCTCAGGGACACTTCTTCTTGTGGACAAGTCAATCATAACTCCAGATAGGGTATAACTGGGATTATTGGTACATGCATGTTGATATATACAGGTCACAGTCCCTGATGCAGTACCCAGACATTAGACCTTTACTATCTCTCTCTTTGTGGATATTTTACCACCTCATGGGGCAAGGCCTCAGCCTTCTTCTTCTGGGGGGAGGGAGCGGGGGCGGGGGGGCTCTCTTCTGTGTCTGCACACTCGGAAGTCTATCCCAGAACTCCTCCACCCACCATGCCAGGCCTGGAAATCAGTAGCACCAGGACCCAACTGAAATCATGGGGCTCAGGATAAATGAAAGGAGCATACCTCCCCCCACCCCACCCCCAAACCCATAGCGCCTCATCACGAAAAAATATTTTTTAGCGCAACTTTTACTTAACTGTTTTCTTCTTTTTGTAATACAGAAAAAACCATTACAATGCAATCTGTTTATTTTTATATTTTCAACAAAAGACAGGTGACTGCCTGCCAGTGTGGTAGACTGACTGCCTGCTTGGTTGAGTGACTGGTTGGGAGACTGAGTGGGTGACTGAGTGACAGGGTGGGTGATTGACTTTGAGTGACTTTGAGTGGCTGAGTTGAGTGACTGGGTGGGTGAGTGACTGGGTGTTTCAGTGGGTGAGTGAGTGACTTGAGTGGGTGGGTGAGTGACTGGGTCAGTAGTTGACTGGGTGGGTGGCTGACTGAGTGGATGGGTGGGTGGGTGCCTGAGGGACTGGTTGGGTGGTTGACTGAGGGACTGCGTTGAGTGACTGGGTGGGTGGGTGAGTGACTGGGTGGGTGGGTCGGTGGATGAGTGAGTGACTGGGTGAGTTACTGGGTGAGTGACTTGAGTGGGTGGGTGAGTGGTTGAGTGAGTGACTGGGTGAGTGGTTGACTGAGTGACTTTGACTGGGTGGGTATGTGACTGAGTAACTGGGTGGGTGACTTGAGTGACTGGGTTTTGACTGTGACTGGGTAATTGAGTGACTGCTTGATTGAGTGACTGGGTGGGTGGGTGTATGACACCTGGTTGACTGAGTGACTGGGTTGACTGAGTGACTGGGTGGGTGGTTGGGTGACTGAGTGACTGCTTGGGTTGGTGAGTGACTGGGTGGGTGGGTGAGTGACTGGGTGGGTCAGTGCATGAGTGACTGGGTGTGTGGGTGAGTGGGTGAGTGACTGAGTTGGTGTTGACTGAGTGACTTTGACCTTGACAGTGACTGTGTGGGTGGTTGACTGGGTGGGTGACTGAGTGACTGTATGGGTGGGTGACTGACAGGGTGGTTAACTGACTGGGTCGGTGGGTGGGTGAATGACAGGGTGGGTGAGTGACTTGAGTGAGTGACTGCGTGGGTGACTGCCTGGGTGCGTGATTTGGGCAAATTGGGTGACTGCCTGGGTGGGTGACTGAACTTGACCGGATGGGTGCTGCTTCACCCCCTGCCTGGAGCAGGAGGTAGGCTCGGGGGCGCAAGGGGGAGGGGGAGTGGGAGGTGGGCGGTGAGGGGGGCTAGACTACGGATTCCGCGGCTGGAGGCGGGTGCATGGGGTAAGCTAGGTTGACGTGCACGGGGTAAGCTGGGTTGCAGGTGCGGGCCCACCATGGCGCTTCCCCTCCGTCCCACGTTGGGAGCGCCAACACCGGCAGACCCCCCTGTTGGCGGCCCTGATCCCAGGGCTACACTCTCAAACTTACCTTCACTCTGCCAGCGTCAGGACTCGTGTCCATGGCAACGCGGCATTAAATGACACACCACTGGAGCAGAACAGGCAGAGGGAGCGCAGCAAAAATGTTTGCGCGCTCCTGATGTAATATACCCAGCATAGTCTACTGCTAACACTGCCCACTTACTAAATGGAGAAAAAATAGCAACCAGAAAAGCAGTCTATGATAAAGTCCCATGTGGGGATGAAACGCGTCAGTGTTCCTGTTTGTGATGTTCAGCATTTTGTTTCAATAAAGGTGATTTTATTCTCTAAAGCTTAGCGCAGTTCAAGGGAGCAGTGATCATCTACCATTTCGACTTAACCTACCCTTACTAAATGGGACTTACAGTGTTATAATGCCAGGAAATCAGTAGTCCGAGGGGACTGGGCTGCATTTATATAAAACCCCTTTGTAACCCTTAGGGTCAGCTAGAAAACCACGACTAGTTGACCCGTGGGGTACTAAGGGGTTAATATGTACTGTAATGTATTTGAATGACTATTTTATCATCTATTTCAGGTTGGCTTAGCTTACCTTATCTATGTATTTAATGGCCACTATATAAATAGAAAAGATAAGGTAGGTGATAAAATATTTGCCTTATTTCTGGCGTTAATTCTGTTTGGATGAATATCAGAATGTGATGAATGGTTGTTAATTGCAAAAAAATGCCGTATTTGGCCCATTTTTCTTATTGGATCCAATATTTTGAACGAAGCAAAAAAAAGTGCGTTATTTTTGACGGTGCAACGTTGATGTATTGCGTTATAAAAAGAAAGAACTTTTTTTTGGCAATAGTTCCACATTTTTTGGTTACCACAGTTTGTTGTATCCAGGCCTATAAGTCCTAGCACAGCAATAGTAGTTTTACACACAGGTTAAGTGGGTAGGTGGGCTGTGGCTCAGCAAAGTCACAATACAATGTTTAGAGGTGCCACAGTAATACTATATTTTTCCAGAGGCCTGCAGTCGTTGAAACATAGATTTGTAGCAGGTCGTGATACCTTTCAATGGAAAGAACATGAGTTAGATGCTTTCGAAACCTCACAGGTCTCATCTTCACTTGCACAGAGGGTTCTAAACCTCCCAGGTCTCCTCTTCACGTGGACAGAGCTTTCCAACCCTCAGACGTCTCTTCTTCATGTGTACATAGGTTTCCAAACCTTCCAGATCTCGCCTTAACTCTTACTATTACAGCGCAGTACCCTAAGGTGATAAGTATGGGTATTTGAAGACGACTAGTACAAAAGAGGTGTTTTGCACTGCCATTATTAATTTATAACAGCGAGATTATAGCTTAATAGTAGTAGCGAGGGCGTGCAGACAGCAGAAATTCAAAGCACATAGGCACATTTTAAGTTTCCAATTTATAGCCTAATCAGCCTTATTGATCACAGAACAAAGCATAATTTCCCTGCTTCCAATTTACAGTTTAATCAACTCCGCTAATGCCAGAAAATTATACACAGTACATACAATCTGCTTTCAAATTAGTCTGTGGATTTTTCTTAACGGCCTTATTATCTGGCCCTCATTATGAATGTTCTGCTCAGGCTGGCTTGGTGTGTCATGTTTAAGTCAGGAGCTGTCTGTAGAGTTGGACTTGTGCCCTGTTAGAAATTATGTTCAGCTTATGTGTTTTTTCTTTGCGAGTCTATTAGAAAACAGCTTTCGATTTATTAAAGTTGCAGTCCCACTTAGTATTATTAATGTTATTATCGTAGGTATCTAATACTTGTTTGTGAGTTTATCAGAGCAGCGATATTGGCATCCACACATTATTATTATTATTATTACTAGCTCAGGGGCGGCAAACTCCAGTCTCAAGGGCCAGGTTTTCAGGATATCCCTGCTTCAGCACAGGTGGCTCAATCAGTGTCTCAGTCAATGACTGCACCTGTGCTGAAGCACATATATCCTGAAAACCTGACCTCTTGGTGGTCCTGGAGGACTGGAGTCTGCCACCCCTAGGCTAGCTCATAATAATTTTTTGGGGGGTGACTGTAAGAGAATAGCTTTAGCAGGATTAAAGTCTTATCAGTATTGCTACTGTTATTAATAATGTCATTATTATAAATACCGTCTCTGTTTGTGAGTTCATAAAAAAAAAATAGCGATAGGGGAATTAACCTCACTATTTTAGGCTTCTATGTGGATGGGTATGTACATTTTTCACATAATTAACCCCATCAGTTCCAGTGAAGCTACAGAGTACCTAGGCTCTCCATGAGAAGGCCTGGGTAGCCTTACTGGAACTGAAGGGGTACATGATCCCTTAATTTAACACGTGTGTGTGTATGTATTTATGTATGTGTAGCCCTGTGTAGTTTTGGGGTTATATGTCTTTCTCCACCTGTGCAATAATCCCTGTTAAGGGCAGGTTTGCCAGGAGTAATCATGGGGTTTTCCCTCACACTCCTGTGCTGTGTAGTATCTGGTGAAGGTAGTGTCATCAGGCTCTGTGTCCAATTACAGTGACACAGGGTGGTGCCTATTGGAGCTATTTAGTGCACAGCATTTCCTGTATTTAGGCAGTGTCTCACCCCACCTGAGTGAGACTGGTCTGACCCAGCAAACTGTCAAGCCTTTGGCAGGTTTTGTGGCCCTCCCTTAGGGGAGAGGTGTGGGCGACTATCCCCCTTACTCCATCAGGGAGTAAGGGAAGAGCAAGGACAGCTTCTAGGGCCCTGACTAAGAGTGGTGTCCAGGGACTTCCTTTGGGTTGGCAACCTAAGATGAGCGGCTAAAGACCGGTCGCTATGATGGGCAGCTTGCTATGTAAGATGCTAATAAAGGATGCCAAAGATAAAGATCACTTCTGTCCTGATTGTGGAGTCATTTGGGAAGAAGGTGCACAAAGAGGTTCTCTTTCAGAGACTCCTCCCTACTACGCTGGGGGTCTGGAAGAGATGGAGGCGCTGTACCATGAGTGAGTATAACTCAGTACTACCTCATAAGCAAGTCCTGATGCCATTCCCCATACCATCGCGGGAGACTCAGGGTTTCTGTAAACCAGCAGGTGCACCACACTACACATCATATAACATGGGTCAGTTTCCATGAGATTGGGGGTCAACATGAGATTGGGCCAGGGAATCTGTTATGTGTATGTATATATGTATGTATGTATGTGTATATATATATATATATATATATATATATATATATATATATAAAAGCAAATAAAAAGATCTCTTGTGAGCACATTCACGTATTAGACATGTCTGCAACCCTGCCTTTCACCATTATCATCTAGCATACAATGCTTCCACTACAGCCAGGGATTCTAGGAAATGACATGAAATGAGCACACCGTGTCACCTTTTGCCTGAAAACCAGTTTTACATGGAACTCTTATAAGCTAGCGCTCGCTGTTAACACAGCTTTTAAGCACAGCATGGGAATCAGATACAAAGCCAAAGAAACCACTCACAGACACGTTTCGACCTTGATGGTTTCGACCCTCATCAGAATAGGGTTGCCAGGTGTCCGGAATTGAACCGGACTGTCCTGTATTTGGATACTCTGTCCAGTAAAAAATGAGACGTACTGTAATACTGGACATGTATGTGTCCGGTATTACCTCCCTGGACATAAAGTCCAGTATTTTTGGTGAAGCCATCTGGCAACCCTACATCAGTTGGTTGTACTGGCTTTGCAATTTTCAAGGCTGTAGGATTTACCATACACATTCTAAGTTATGGTGGGTGAAAAAGGCAACAAGAACCCTCCACCGTATTGCATATGGCAAATTAAAAGATCACTTGTGAGCACATTCACATGTCTTAGGCAGGGTACCTGGTGCAAGTTATCAGTAGTATCAGCCCTTTAGCTAACATAGCAGACATGAAGGCATACATAGCCCCTATTGTTACTAAGAGGTTAATAATATGATCAGTTTATATGTGTGCTTTTTTTTATATGGCGAACGCCACATAGATTTCCAAATTTACCGGTTCAGCAACCTGAAATAGCCAAAAAAGAACATTGCTACCTGGACGTTTTTCAGCGGCCTCTTTATCCTTTATTGAAGCGAACGTAGAAGTCTTCGCCAAAATGGCCGAAGCTTACTCTTTGGAGTAAATTAAATACCGTACAGAAATTAAAGGTGCAGTTCCACTTATTCTTATAATGCTGGTTTGAATTCCAGTGTCAGTTCTCCTTGTGACGACGGGCTAGTTATTTTTGCCCATGTCTGCTAAACCATGCTATAGTATTCTATTTAAATCCTCCAGCATTGAAAGATACCTAATTCACTACATGTGTACAGAGCTTTTGATACCTCAAAGGTCTCCTCTTCAAGTGTACAGAGCTTTCCAAATCTCACAGGTCTCTTCTTTACATGTACAGAGCTTTCCAAACCTCACAAGTCTCTTCTTCACGTGTACAAAGATTTCCAATCCTCACGGGTCTCTTCAACAAGTTCCCATATTCACAATGGTGGGCATATTTAAGGAGTCCCTAAAAAAACAGTTTTCCTAAATATTTCTCTGAAATCAAGAAAGGATAGACAATTAGAGTTCTTTTTCATGAGAAATAAAATTAAAAGCAAATGCAACTCTTAAATGAAGAATATTTGTTAAATTTGTACGTGGGCTAAGGTTCGAACTGTAAAAGTGAGGTCTTTTATATATTGAGGCAAAGATTAAAAGTCAAAATAAAGAGTATTTTTCTCTTAAGTCGTAAAAGTGTAATTAGAGATTGATGAGAGGGAGAGGGTTAAGACCTCACCCAGATGGTGGTTATGCTGTGCTCCAATTAAGGGAATTTATCATATAAACCCTGCAACTGAGTTATGAAATGAGATTTCAACTGAGTGTCTATACTGTAACACGTGAAATCTCAATTTCCACTCAAGACCCTTTGGGAAAAAATCTTGTCAAGGTTATACGATAACGTAAGTTAGATTCTTTGTTTATACTTTTTATTTGAAGGAAATGGCTGCAGTTTTATACGGTATGTTCTTCTGATCTTTTTCTGTAACCTACGCCCTGCACTTTTTGTATGTTAAAGCTAAATTGTAGTAAGTCATTACTTTGGCTCCGATTGAACTGTTACATGCTTTGCAGACACAAACACAGAATAGGTAGCGCTAACTATATATAGGATTTAACCCTAATGCAAGTAATATCCTCGCATGGGGGGCTGCCTAAATACTAAAACTGACCCCCTGGTCAGATAACAGAACAAGAGAAAAAATATTGTATTAAAAAGGCGCCGGCAGATAAAGGATATATTCACCAACAGGAAGAAACCGGTATGGATTCCAGACGGTAGAGATGTGCTTAAAGATAATGTAAAAAAACACAAAACATAGTATAATACTGTATGTATAAGAGACAAACAACATATAATATAACATTAATACTAAAATAAATATATATCAGCTGAGATCAAGGGTGATAGGAATTTTACAACATTTAATAAAATAGTTTAAAAACACTGGACATAAAAAACAAATACAAATAATATAAACACAAATATTCTATGACAATTTAAAGGACAATTGGTGTGGGACCAATAATCAGCTACACCAGGTGGAGTGCCCACTCACCGGACGAAAGATAAAAGCAGGCGGTGGATATATTTGAGAGTATCCCCTCTCTTTTCAGCTCACACAGCTACTGCACAGGGATCAGGGCCGAGATGATAGCTGCACACGCCAGACCGCGTGTGTTACTCCCTTGGCGCTCGTTCCTCCTCGCAGCTGGTGGTAGATTAAACGCAGCAGATTCGTGCTGCTCACACAGCTATTACACCGGGTTCGGGGCCAGGATGTCAGCTACACACGCCAGGCTGCGTGTGCTTACTTCCCCTTGGCGCTCCTTCCTTCTCGTGGCTGGTGGCAGATTCACCGCTGCAGATTCGTATTGATTCTGAATGCAAGCTGATAAACAGCTGATTCGTCACGGCACTGGAAGCAACTCAGGCGTAGTGGTTTGCGTCCCAACAAATTAACCCTACGCGTTTCGAGAGCGAGCTGCTCTCTTCCTCAGGGGTTCGTATTAAGAATGGCAATGTTACACCCGCCCCTGGCTGCATCAGGACACACTGACTGACAAACATACACACACACTGACACACATACACACACACACTGACTGACACATACACACACACACTGACTGACACACATACACACACACACTGACTGATACACACACACACACACACACACACACTGACTGACACACATACACACACACTGACACACATGCACACACACTGACTGACACATACACACACACTGACTGACACACACACACTGACTGACACACATACACACAAACTGACTGACACACATACACACACACTGACTGACACACATACACACACACTGACTGACCCACACACATACACACTGACTGACACACACACACACACACACACACACTGACTTACACACTGACACACACACACTGACACACTGACACACACTGACTGACACACATACACACACTGACTGACACGCATACACTGACTGACACGCATACACACACTGACTGACACGCATACACACACTGACTGACACGCATACACACACTGACTGACACGCATACACACACTGACTGACACACATACACACACACTGACTGACACACATACACACACTGACTGATACACATATACACACACACACACATTGACTGACACACACATACACACTGACTGACACACACACACACACACACACACTGACTGACACACTGACACACACACACTGACACACTGACTGACACACACACACTGACACACTGACACACACTGACTGACACACTGACTGACACACACACACTGACACGCATACACACACTGACTGACACGCATACACACACTGACACACATACACACACACTGACTGACACACACATACACACACACACATTGACTGACACACACACACACTGACGCACACACACACACACACACACACACTGACTGACACATATACACAAACATACACACTGACTGACACACATACACACACTGAATGACACGCATACACACACTGACTGACACGCATACACACACTGATTTACACGCATACACACACTGATTTACACGCATACACACACTGACTGACACACATACACACACTGACTGACACACACACATACACACACTGACTGACACACACACACACACACACTGACACACATACACACACACTGACTGACACATACACATACACACTGGCTGACACACATACACACGAGGAATTCACATGTAGTGCAAATAGCTAATACAGGAGATGTGTGCCGAGCACGCGCATTCTAAGTCAAATTTATTTGCGTTTTGTCAATGAAATTGTATTTTGATTTTTAATTAAAACATCACCAATACAAATACAATTTCTGTGACAAAAGTCAAAGAAGTTTCACTTACTATGCGCGTGCACAGCACACACAGCTTTTTTTTTCATTTGAGAGTCCATGCGTGGAGAAAAGCGAATCTACTAGATATCTGTGTGTATTAACCCTTGTCCCATATACATGTCATGTACAGGCATACCCCGCTTTAAGTACACTCACTTTAAGTACACTCGCGAGTAAGTACATATCGCCCAATAGGTAAACAGCAGCTCACGCATGCGCCTGTCATCACGTCCTGAACAGCAATACCGGCTCCCTACCTGTACCGAAGCTGTGCGCAAGCGGGGAGACTATAGAGCCTGTTACAAATGCGTTATTTACATCAGTTATGCACGTATATATCGATTGCCGTACAGTACATGCATCGATAAGTGGGGAAAAGGTAGTGCTTCACTTTAAGTACATTTTCGCTTTACATACATGCTCCGGTCCCATTGCGTACGTTAATGCGGGGTATGCCTGTACTCACAGGTGTGCCGTATGTGACAAGCGTTATATACACTTTCAGTAGACTATAAGAAAGTATTGTTATTAATGTAGCCATGCTGTAAAATGGTCTGCAGTTTCTTCTCCTGCTGGCAGTAAACCTGGTAAGTTACAGGGGTGCCAGCAGTAATCGTGGACGTTTGCCCTCACACCCTGGTGAGGTGCCCTATGTATGGATGGGAGTGGCTACATACTCTGAGTCCACAGTTAGTGACATCAGAGATGTGCCTGCCTCCTGAGGTATATAAGGCACAGCACTGCCCAAAGTTAGTGTTGCTGCGTGGTTGGTAGTGAGTGTTCTGCAGAGAGCAGTTGAGTTGGAGAGTTTGGAAATGTAGGGTCCACTAGTGCAGTAACTTGTGTCCCATTCCTGCATCAATTAGTATCCAGCCAGATAAGGCCACACTGTGTCCAGGGACCTGGCGTAGGGGTGATCTCCCTGCAGGAAGAAGGGAGCCCACCCAATTGGGAGGGCGTACCTTTCAAAGGGACAGGACGGAGAGATGTGTGGCTGAGCTGATCGCTGCGAGGGGCAGTCTGTCCATACCAACGTCTACAATAAAGATGCCCTGTTCAAAGATACCCCCACTGTGTGAGTGTGAAGTTACTCTCCAGTGGAAGGCACCACCAAGAAGGAGTTCCTCATCAGGACCCTCACCCTGCGGACGCATAGATACTGATGAGGTGGAGGCGCTGCACATGATATAGGTAGGAATCGCACCCACTACCTCAGCTGCCTGTCTGGCATGACAATCCCTGAATAACACCATGCGGGAGACTCAGGAGTCCTGTTGCCAACAGGTGCACCACCAGACACGACCATGTAATGGGGCTTGGTTAGACCACACGGGCCAATATGAGATTGGGTGGGTCAGACAGGAGGGAATACCCGTTTCATTAATATAAAAATATAGACTAAGAAACTCAGTTTACAAGAGTAATAAAGCAAATTGTCCCCCTGTGAAACCTCATTGTCTTTCAACAAAACCAACCGTTTTCTGCAGAGGGAATTCATTTGTCAGAGTTTAATTAGCTGCCACTGAAGTCAGAATTCATAGCTACCTTTTCTAGGGAAGAGAGTCCCTTTTACATGGGTTTAAAGCTTTACATAATCGAGGTTTTAAACTTGGAGATACAAGATAACCATTCCCCTGGGGGCTAAAAGCAAAAGCATTTGTCATGTAAATGTTCTCGGGAGGCTAGTTAAGTTCATTTTAGACTGTCTGAAAATCCAGTGGAAGTTATCATAAAATATTAAAGCTAACATCGGCAAATTCTTTTCCTAATGACAAAATCATTCAAAATTGATGGGCCTGAGTTTGAAATACTTGGAAGTAACTCCGGTGTCCTTGATAATTTATGTCAAATCTAAACAGGAACAATGCTCTCTTAAATGGATCCACAATTCAACAGCTCGCTGGTAATTCTGTTGTATGTGGAACTTCAAAAGATTAGCTCAGAATGACTGAGACATTATTCTTGCACAACTGTGAGCACTAGAATTGCATTTCAAATAAGTGTATGGTAAAGATGGACAAATTTTGGGGGCAGATTTGGATCCACAGCGGATCGGACGATTCCTGTGGTCCGCGGATTGCAGCGGATCAATTTCAAAAAAGGGCGATTCGCGTCTGGCGGATTTTTTCTATTATTATCACCAATACACTCTGCGGTTTCCACAACCCATCGATGGATTTAGCAATCCGTTGGCGGATTGTTAAGAATCCGCCAACGGATCGCTGAATCCGTGGATTGGATCCACCGGTTGTATCCATTGACGGGTTTTGATGAATCCGCGTGGATTGAAACCGCCCAGATCCATTTGCGTTTTTTACACTGTGAAACTGATTTTGGGGGTTACACCAGCGAAAATATGGTAAATGGATTTGGGCGGATGCGTCCATCTCTAGTGCAAGGTTGCTGCGTGCTGTGATACCTGTAAAAGGTCCAGTCCAACATTGGACCAAAGTGATAATTTTGAAAACCTATGTACGTGTAACAGGGACTTGTCTCTGTTAAAGCATCTTGCCTCTAATCCAGCAGTATGCTGGTTAATTGCTGGTGTGCAATCAGCCAACTCCACCTGGCTGATTAGAGCTCTCTCAGAAACAGCCTGTTCTGAGACAGGAAGGGAGGATTCCTGAGCTCACAATTGGAGCTGACCTAGGAAAGACAGACCAGAGGATTTCCTTAGTGGACACTGGACTGACCAGAGGACAGATGTGTTGAGCTGCAAAGAGACTGCAAGCTGACAGCAAGACAAAGGGGAGCAGACTATACCTGGACAGACATTGCCTTAGCACACAAAGGTACTGACCCAGGAGAACAGAGAGGCTTCCTCTACAGCTACGAGAAACAGATGAGACTTTCTTGTGGGACTGTTATATATCTGTTTATATGTTTATATATTTGGGGCTGGTAAATAGCTTAGCTAACCACCCAGTTAGATAGGGCTGGACTACATGTGTAGATATTCTCCAAAACGGAGCAGGTTTTTTCTTTGGCTTATTTTGAATATTCTGCAGTGTTAAAGGGACAGGCGCAATAAAGCCTAATTTTAGTTTCACTTTAAACGGTCTCCATTGCGTACCTCTGCACACATCTCTTACAGTAATTATAATATAAATGTATATGAAGCACACCGTGATCTGCGAACCATGTAGCGTCTGAGCATCTGGTGTAGAGATACACTATGTGCAGATCGGGTCCGGCCTGTTCAGGCTTCTTTAGTGACATCATCCAAATCAAGCGGAGGCAGCATCGGACAGCAAGGAGGGAGGCCAGTTGAGGAAACAGAGGACCTAAAAATACTCAAGGAGCTGAAATTAAAGACACTCGTTTGTGAGTGCATTACTTGTATTATTCATTATCATTTTGTTGAATTAAACATACAACAATATATGGTGATTCCTGTTCTTGCGCTTCTGTTTTTGCAGCATGTATTGTTCCGGGACCGCTGTCCTGGCTCTCCTTTTTTGTTCTGGAAAAGAGGTACCAATACACTGTACCATCACAAAAAAAGCATTGTGTGTAGTTATCATATCCCCTTTTAGACGCCTATTTCCTAATGTAAAAATATCGAAATTAGCTATCCTCACCTTATGTCAGATTTTCCATCCCCTTAATTTGGTGGCTATTCTGTGGAATTTTTCTAGTTCCATAATGTGTTTTATATGGAGTTGTGCTCAAAACGGGACTCCATATTCTGTGTGGTCTTACTGGCGGACTTACAGTTTTGCCATTTTTGCAGCCCTCTGCCCTAGCATATTGACATCTTGATGCTGCGTTGTCATGGCAACGCAATGTCATGTGACGTTGTAGCGTCAATTGACTTTGGGTCAAATTTATTTATTACATATGTTTGAAGCAGGGGGGCTTTGGAATTGAACCTCATTCATTTTAGCTCTGGGGATCCTCTGCCTCTTGAGAAGTGGGTGCCGTTATCTCAGTGGAGTTTAAAACACCCAGGCATGCAGGCCAATAGGAAACCACAGTGGATGACATCACAGCTTCCTATTGGCCTGCAGTATGCGGGTGCTTGAAGACGTCATTACGAGAAACCCAGCAAGGGTTCTTTAGGCCCAAAAGATTTCTAATAGCTTCTAAACACAAATCATGGTGGATTCATGTATACAGTGATTGTACACAAGTTAAATAAAGGTGGTGATAACGCTCAATACCACAAATAATATGAAGTAAGCACCAGGTGCATAGAAAAAATTAACATAGAATACAAAAAGATGTTGACCGAGGTCACATAAGTCCCTTTTTAGAACGCACTCATGGTGCAACATTAATGAATAGTAGTGAGGATATAATGATCCTCAGAGGAGCCAAACTAGTGCCAATCACCCACAAATAGCGGGGCTATATGGCGATGGGACGTCTAATCTGTTAAAAGTAAAAATAATAAATGTTTATTAGGATAGCAATACGACGAAACAAGTGATAGTATGTCTAGGTGAATTAAAACTTAGAATAAATATTCCCCAAGCTGGGAGGTGGTAGAGTGGTGAATGGTAGTGCGGGCTAGTAATGACAATATGAAATCCACAGCGAAACAAACGCTCTCGTCACACACTAGTGTTGCCCTCCAAAAATCACCACCAGATAGCGAGATGGTAAATAAATTCAGTAAAGAAGTGTCTCGTGACACAAAACGATCGTCGGGTGCTGTGACGTCACGTCGGTGGCGTCCGCATGAGGTCAGGGGTTAGTCAGCGGTTGTAGTGTCCACATCTCAGCAGCTGTCAAGGCGCCAGATACATTTATATCACCTGCGGCTACTCATAGCTTGATTCTGTTATTCACTTCTTGTGATCCCAGGGTATTACTTGCAACATAGTTGTATTATTGTATCTGATACACTCAGCCTGTTACACTAGTGTGTTACTAATCACACTGAGCTGCTACTTGAGGTTGATGGCGGTATTTATATGGGTGTTACACATATAGTGCTCACTTTGCTTGTTTATCTATGATATATTTTGTACCTACATTGTATGACACAATTTACCATCCCACTATCTGGTAGTGATTTTTGGAGGGCAACACTAGTTTTGTGACGAGAGCGTTTGTTTCGCTGTGGATTTCATATTGTCATTACTAGCCCACACTACCATTCACCGCTCTAGCACCTCCCAGCTTGGGGAATATTTTATTCTAAGTTTTAATTCACCTAGACATACTATCACTTGTTTCGTCGTATTGCTATCCTAATAAACATTTATTATTTTTACTTTTAACAGATTAGACGTCCCATCGCCATATAGCCCCGCTATTTGTGGGTGATTGGCACTAGTTAGGCTCCTCCTAGGATCAATATATCCTCCCTACTATTCATTAATGATGCACCATGAGTGCATGCTAAAACGGGACTTATGTGACCTTATGCACAAGTTAGCCAGTAATAGGTTCCTACATGATGTTTTTAAGGAGCCTCAACACATGTAAAATGGATTCCTCAAGTAGGATTATAAAGATACCACTTTTCTTTGCAAGAAATCGGCTACAAAGTGTGAATGATTGGCTGTGAGATGCCAGAAGTTATTGGTCTCCCAGGGGACCTATGGAAAATATAATGGATATCCAAAAAAAAAAATCATTCTCTGATGATACAGCTCAACCCCCTTATAACGCTGTGCTTGGGGTCCAAAGAATCACATCGCGTTATAAGCGGATCGCGTTACAAATAATGTACAATTGTTTGCATTGTACAATAAAGTATTTAGATTGCAATAATCGTGTTGTAAAGTATTCATAAATACGAATATTGGGAGCCACGCTTGCATCGCGTTATAAGCGGATTCGCGTTGTAACGGATCGCGTTTTGCTGGAAAATAAAACTAAGGTTATACTTCTTATTTAATCTCTTAAAAAATTGGGTAACACCTTTGTAATTCACAAATATAGTGATATATATACATATTTAATATATATATATATTGTGACAGAAACCAGGGGTTGGTAATAAACTCCATATACAGGGCTCCCAGGATACTGAACAGTTTCTGTCCTGTCTAAGCTGAACAGGGCAGCCTCGTGGTACAGGCACTCCATTCCACAGTTTGTCTGCTGCCTGTTTTCTGTCACCTGTCATGCTGATTAGAGTTCAGGTATATAAGACCTGTTTCCTGTTTCCTCTGAGCCCCGCCCAAGAGCCTGGAAGGCTGCTGAACTGCAGAGGGGTGAGAAAGCCTCTTTCCCAAATCGCTTCATTCATTCTGTTAGTTTGTCTAAAGACTGCAAAGGTACTTATTTTGTTGGTGGAAGTGGACAAGCCACTTCCAACTCTGAGTCAGGGACATCTAAGTTTAAGTTATCGCTCAGACGAGCAGCTTTTTGTTTGGCTTTGTTTTCTGTTTAAACTGTGGCAGTCTCAGTGCCTGGGACTGAATAAACCAGGCATAGCCTGTTTAAAGGAACAGTACGTGACGTCTCATCATTTAACCTACCCTAAAAGACCGTGTTCTAACAGTCCCGGACAGACGGCGGAGCCCCGGAGTAAGCCGTTTGTCACATATGGTGGAGAATGCGGGCAGAACACTAAAAGGTCTGGGGGTTAAAGAACTTTAAAAAAAAAAAAAAAAAAAAGAAGGTTTTTTTTTCTCTCTCTCCAAACAAGATGGAAGACGTGGTGAGTGCGCTGGTACGCAATGTCGCTGTCCAGAAAGACGCGAATGAAGCCCAGCAACAGGCGAGTGAAACCCAGCGACAGCTGTTAATAGCCCAGCAAGAGACTAATGCAAACCAGCAAGAGACAAACCGCCTGCTGAGAGAGGAGCAAAAGCGGTTCGCTCAGGGCTTACAGCAGGAACTCGAGATCCTGAGGGGGACTATCAGTAACCTTCCACTGGCAGAGGCAGCCCCAGTTCCGAAAATGACCAGGGCAAGCCACTACCTTCAGAAGATGGGACCCTCGGATGATGTGGAAGCCTATCTTCTCACGTTTGAACGCACGGCACAGAGAGAGGGATGGCCAGAAGCTGAGTGGGCTGGTCTAATCGCACCCTTCCTAAGCGGCGAACCCCAGAAGGCTTACTTTGATCTAGAGCCAGCCGAAGCTAACGTCTATGCAAAATTGAAGTTCGAGATCCTCGCCCGCCTCGGCGTAACCACGGCTGTTCGTGCCCAAAGGTTTCACGCATGGTCCTTCACGATGGATAAAGCCACCCGAAGCCAGATGTATGACCTCATCCACCTCGCCCGGAAGTGGCTACAACCCGAGATCAACTCAGCAAGCCACATCGTGGAACGGTTGGTCATGGACCAGTTCTTGAGGAAACTTCCCTCTGCCTTACGCCGTTGGGTCAGTCGGAGTGACCCCCACAATGCGGATGAGCTTGTGGCCCTTGTAGAAAGGTACAGTGCAGCAGAAGAGCACCCGCAACCCACAGTCGTGGAGCAACCCCACTATCCGAGGTTCCAGGACTCTTCCAGAGACGGTAAAAGGGTACCGGGGTTAAGGGGCGCTGAAGAGCGGCGACCACCTTCACGCTGCTCCAGCAACAGTGGTTCGCACACTAAGGGCAATAGCCAACATGGGGAGCCGGGAAAAGGCTCTAAGTGGGACACAGACTATGTACCTAAATGTGTAAATTGTCATGAGAGGGGCCACACAGCAAAAATCTGCCCACTAAATGATGAGCCCATGCAATGCAACAGCGTGGAACCTTATTCGCTGTTGTCCCAATGTATGGGCCCTAGCCCAGAGGACCCCTTGAATAACCATATGTGGGCATTTGTAAAGGTTAATGGTAAGAGGGTTCGGGCACTTCTTGACTCTGGGAGTATGGTCACACTAGTGTCCGAATACCTATTGCCCATTAAGAAGAAACAGGTAAACAGTTCACAAAGAGTGGCAATTTGTTGTATACATGGGGATAATCATGAATATTCCACTGTTGATGTTTTTTTTGAAACAGAATTTGGTTCTTTAGATTTCAAGGTGGGTGTTGTACCCAAACTGGCACATGATGTGTTAATAGGGACCGACTTTCCCCATTTTCTAAAAATGTGGTCCCCAGCTCAGAATAGCGCCCAGAGTTCAATAGCAGACCATAACGAAGTGTTAGAAGAAACAAATCCTTTCCCTTTTTCAGAAATGGAGGTTGACGAGGGCCCAAATAAGAAGGGGGAAAAGGAGGAGTGCTGTGAAATTCCCTTCCCCATCACTACTTTGGTAGGGAATACCCCAAATCAAGATGTTGATCAGGCACTTACCACCCCAGTACAGGATAAGACCCTCGCTGACCTAGAGGTCAGTCCTGGGAGTTTTAAGAAGGCCCAGTGGGAGGACCCCACATTAGCGGTAGCAAGGGGAAATATACGGGACCAGAATAGTACTCATGGCCAACCAGATAGGTCACTTGCTTACCCCTACTTCGAGGTAGAGAACGACCTAGTATATCGGGTTGATAAAAGAAAATCAGTTACAACTAAACAATTGTTGGTACCACGGACATTCCGTAACGTAGTATTACACCTCGCACATAGTCATCCATTGGGGGGACACCTAGGGGTGGAAAAGACAAAAGAAAAGGTTCTCCGAAGCTTTTATTGGCCTGGGGTTCTGGCAGAAATTACAAACTATTGTTCCTCATGCCCAGAATGTCAGATCACCGCCCCGTTCAAAGCATACCGCAGCCCATTGGTACCCCTTCCCATAATAGAGGTACCATTTGACCGGATTGCTATGGATCTAGTAGGACCCCTAATAAAGTCTGCTAGGGGACATCAGCATATATTGGTAATATTAGATTATGCTACCCGATATCCGGAGGCAGTTCCCCTACGTAGCACCTCTGCTAAAAACATAGCAAAAGAGTTAGTACTTCTGTTTTCCCGGGTCGGAATTCCTAAAGAGATCTTATCTGACCAGGGAACACCATTTATGTCCCAAGTAACAAAAGAGCTATGTAAACTCCTAAAAATCAAGCATCTCAGAACCTCAGTCTATCATCCACAAACAGATGGTTTAGTGGAAAGGTTCAATAAAACCTTAAAGAGCATGTTACGCCGGGCGGTCGATAAGGATGGGAAAAACTGGGACTGTTTGTTACCATACCTGTTATTTGCCATTAGGGAAGTTCCCCAGTCATCCACAGGCTTCTCCCCGTTTGAACTATTGTATGGCCGACATCCAAGGGGCTTACTGGATATAGCCAAAGAAACTTGGGAACACGAGGTTACCCCTTACAGAAGTGTAATAGAGCATGTTGCCCAAATGCAGGACTGCATTGCTGCAGTCCTACCCATAGTGAGGGAACACATGGAGAAAGCTCAAGAAGCACAAAGGAATACGTATAATAAGGGTGCTAGGGTCAGAATTTTTTTTCCAGGTGATAGGGTACTAGTTCTGGTTCCCACCGTGGAGAGTAAATTCCTTGCTAAATGGCATGGGCCATATGAGGTCTTGGAAAGAGTGGGAGAAGTAAATTATAGGGTAAGGCAGCCAGGTAGGAGGAAACCTGAGCAAATTTACCATATAAACCTACTCAAGCCCTGGAAAGATAGAGAGGTCTTGTTAACCCTAGTACCCCCAGGTCCGTCAGAGAATCAAGAAACTGACCCAGAGGTTAGCATAGCTGAAACACTGTCCGTGCATCAGAAACGAGAGGTCCAGAGTTTAGTGAGAAGGAACAAAGAAATCTTCTCTACACAGCCAGGTAAAACTAACGTAATTAAACATGACATAGTCTCTGAACCGGGGGTCCGAGTTAACCTTAAACCGTACCGAATCCCAGAGGCCAAGAGAGAGGCTATAAGTTTAGAGGTTAAAAAAATGCTAAAACTAGGCGTAATTGAGGAATCCCAAAGTGGGTGGAACAGCCCTATAGTTTTAGTCCCAAAGCCAGACGGTACAACAAGGTTTTGTAATGACTACCGGAAACTAAACGCGGTGTCAAAATTTGATACTTATCCTATGCCCAGGGTGGATGAACTTGTAGAGAGACTGGGCAAAGCCCGATATCTCACAACCCTAGACCTAACAAAAGGGTACTGGCAGGTTCCCCTCACAGAAAGGGCAAAAGAAAAAACAGCCTTCTCAACCCCAGACGGCCTCTTTCAATATAAGGTGCTGCCTTTTGGCTTACATGGAGCTCCCGCCACATTCCAAAGAATGATGGATAAAATTTTAAAACCACATGTTCGGTACGCTGCCGCCTACCTGGATGATGTGGTAATCCATAGTGAAGATTGGCAGTCCCACCTTCCAAAGGTCCAAGCTGTGCTCGACGCAGAATTCGTAGTCCAAACCGACGCATCTGAGGTAGGGCTGGGGGCGGTACTCTCCCAGGAGTCTCAAGGGGAGGAGCACCCCATCCTTTATTTAAGTAGGAAACTAAATCCCCAGGAGAAAAATTACTCCATAGTCGAGAAAGAGTGTCTCGCAATAAAGTGGGCTGTAGAGACACTCAAGTATTATCTGTTGGGGAGAAAGTTCCGATTGGTCACAGATCATGCACCCCTTACCTGGATGTGTCAAAATAGGGAGAAGAACGCTAGGGTGACCAGGTGGTTCCTAAGCCTACAGCCCTTTAAATTTTCTGTGGAACACAGGTCGGGGCACAAACATGGCAATGCCGACGGGTTGTCAAGGATGCACTCCCTAATATCCATGGTCGCTCACCCCTCGAGGTCTGAGCTGGGGGGGAGGATATGTGACAGAAACCAGGGGTTGGTAATAAACTCCATATACAGGGCTCCCAGGATACTGAACAGTTTCTGTCCTGTCTAAGCTGAACAGGGCAGCCTCGTGGTACAGGCACTCCATTCCACAGTTTGTCTGCTGCCTGTTTTCTGTCACCTGTCATGCTGATTAGAGTTCAGGTATATAAGACCTGTTTCCTGTTTCCTCTGAGCCCCGCCCAAGAGCCTGGAAGGCTGCTGAACTGCAGAGGGGTGAGAAAGCCTCTTTCCCAAATCGCTTCATTCATTCTGTTAGTTTGTCTAAAGACTGCAAAGGTACTTATTTTGTTGGTGGAAGTGGACAAGCCACTTCCAACTCTGAGTCAGGGACATCTAAGTTTAAGTTATCGCTCAGACGAGCAGCTTTTTGTTTGGCTTTGTTTTCTGTTTAAACTGTGGCAGTCTCAGTGCCTGGGACTGAATAAACCAGGCATAGCCTGTTTAAAGGAACAGTACGTGACGTCTCATCATTTAACCTACCCTAAAAGACCGTGTTCTAACAGTCCCGGACAGACGGCGGAGCCCCGGAGTAAGCCGTTTGTCACAATATATATATATATATATTTTTTTTGTATTATTAGTACACTGAGCATATTTAGCGCCAGTAGAGAAAGGTGGGTGTGTCTAATCTGTCATCATTTTAATGGTTTTTATTATTTTTAAACACACAAAGGATTCTGGGTAGTAACATGCAAATGAGCACAATGGACATGGTCACTGATTCTGCATTGTGAGGCTGCCATTTAAAGTAAATAGAAAATAGTATACTCCCAGTGCACTCACTTTCACGTTACTACCGAGAATCCGTCTTTGCAGCGTAACCACTGTGTTTCATGGCAATGGGGTAAACTAAGTAACTTTGGGGACCTCTGGCAGATTTGCAGATACACTTATGCGATCTCACCATTACCTAATTGTGTCTGCCTAGAAGCATTACAAAATGAAGCAGTATATAGATTCTAGAAAGGAAATACTGGGACATGATCCAGCAAGGAGCCAATGTGCTAACTGAGTAACAGATTTATTAAAGGGGCCAAGCTAATTCAGAGAAAATAAATTTAAGGGAAGAAACTGTCACGGTTGTGCTTACCACAAACTGTCACGGTTGTGCTTACCACAAACATGGCTGAGGTGGGGTTGTATAAGCACTGACCTTAGACCGCGCAGGCTGATCCAGATTGCGCAGTTTGTAGTCGTACATAGCAGGGTCGGGACTGGAGAGAGCAGTGTAGTCAGTGGACGCGCCAGGGTCAGGATTGGAGACATCATGGTAAATGTAGTCCAAGCAGGGAGTCGGCAACAGGAGATCAAGCAGGTCTTCCTGCTTCAGCGAAATTGCTGCAGGTCAGGAATGGGGTTTGCGCGAGTGGCGTCTACGGTCCATGGCGCTGGTCTCAGGAAGGGGAAGGCTGACCGGAGTGGGCACACCGCCAGGCAGCACTGGTAAAGCAATGCTTCAGCGCAGGAGTCCAGAACGAGCCTGTGCGGAGAGAGAGAGCTACAGGCCTAAGGACTCAGAGACAGACCTCTGCTATGGGAAGGGCAGCAGGTCTCAGGAAACAGGGAGCTGAAGTTACACTGGAGATCCACCACTTCAGCACAGGAACCAGGACACGGCCTCTGCAATGGAGAGAGAGCAGCAGGCCCCAGGAACCAGAGACAGGCCTCTGCTATGGGAAGGGCAGCAGGCCTCAGGAAACAGGAAGCCGAAGTTACGCTGGAGATCCAACGCTTCAGCACAGGAACCAGGAACATGAACTAGGACAATAACAAAGTTAGTAACAAGAGAGAAAAAGCCAGGGGCTTGTGGCAGAACACTTGGTTACATCCAAGAAGGATTATGCTCAGCAGAGAAGCATTGTGGGAAAGCTGTATTTAAAGGTCAGCGAACCTATAGCAAAAGGGGCGTGTGAGAGCATTGCTCTAATGACTGAACCCAAGCTGGGACTGCAGTAACAGCTTGCACAGCTGCAGAATATATCATTGGGAGTGTTCCAGGACTGCACAGGTCTGTAAGGCAAGGTAAGCAATAAACCGAGGTGTGGATTCCTTACAGAAACATTGCATTAGATTTATAGGGTGGGAGGCGCATGCGCGACAGCCAAGTGGATGGCAGCTTAGAGTGTAAGCTCCATCCCTCGCGGCACTATTAAAGCATTCAACCGGCGCAATATTTCTTATAAAAAAGAGAACCAAACTAATAAATGAGAATCGGAGTACTAGGGGATGACTTCGAGGGCAAAATCACGGCGATCCACCTTCGTTTTAACGGACACTTTCAACAAGGGAGATATGGCGCAAGCAGGAAGCTCAAGGGTGGGAGGGATCGGACTCTTAAGGAGATAAAAGACAAAATGGAGATAAAAGACCAGCAGCTGGTCACAAGGAGTGACCTAAGAGAATTCTGCAGTGAAATAAAAGCTTTCTTTCAAACAGAAATGACGGAAATCAGAAGAGATATTAATAATATACTGTAGGAGATAGAACAGATGTTATTGAAAAGCACCTGGATTCAACTACTGTATTAAAGCACTTTAAAAAAATTAAAAAACTACGTCCCTCCTAAAGTCCCTAAAGACTGACCGGTCTGACAAACATGAAGATTCTGAGAACAGGGACAGGCTTAATAATATTCAGTTAAGAGGGGTGCTAGAAACCTTCACAGACCCCGAGGATTACGTCTCAAGATGGCAGACGCACGTTACCGGATAGGGCTGAGGCAGACCTACATTTGGACCATTGTCACAGGGATGTCAGATCCATGCTCCAGGCAGGAGACCCCCAAGGGACATAATAATGAGGTTCCACTTCTTCGTGTGAAGTAAGCACTATGCCAAATAACTAGGCCCTAGAGTCACTAGTAACATTGAGTTCGAAGGAGTAAAATTACTGGTCTATCAAGACTTGTCCCCGACCTCTTTATCCAAAAGAAAAAAACTCCTACCAGTAACAAAATCTCTAAGGGATAGCGGGATAAGGTACCACTTGGTTTTCCCCATTTGGACTCCTTGTGATTAAAAAAACGGTGCTGCTATCACCCTGAGATGCCTGGAGGATATTGGGGCCTTCCTGCAAAAAGTGGGCCTAAATACAAATTCAACTGAACCGCAGGCTGAAGAGGCATCCTCTCCCGATCCAGCTTGTAGAGAAATGAAGTCTCCGGCGTGAAATCGGAAGGATAAGTCCTTTAATGATACCAATTAAGATCAATTAAGTTCTTAAAGGGGTCTTGCCACATGTTGTCCGTTTTGTTCATGTTCTGCCAATAAAGTTGCACTACTTCAATATAGACTCCAGATTTCAGCAGCTCCGGAGGCAACGATCTACTGGAGAGAAGTATTACGAGACATGGCGCTGGATCAACTGGCTTCAATTCTTCCCTGAGGGTTCACCTTGGCAGGGAGCTCCATGATGGCCACCCCACCTAGAAGAAGCGATGGTCCTCTCTGCTCGGGGTGGAAGGGTTCGGGAGAGGGGGCTTGAGAGGAGCGGGCCATGCGTTAAGAAAAGAATCAGCACAGATGACAGCTATGGCAAACTTCTCCCCCACCAAGGGTTAGATTGGAAAGAGGACACAAACCTGACCCTCCCTTAGAATTACACGGCATCCCAAAGTTTTGGATACTCGGGGGGAGGTTGGGTTTCAAAGCTGCAGGAAATTTGAAATGTCTGCCCAGGTAACACTCGGTCAATAGGGCTGCAATTCTCCTTCTGAGTCTCACCCCAGAGTGGGCTAACGGGGACTTATGTTTTTGGCACCTAATTGGCCTGGACTAAGGGTGTGTACGTGCCAGGAGTATATCTCTTGCCCTACTGGATAATTTCGTAGACCACATTGTAAAGCTTCAACCATCCCTGCAGTGTGAGATGAAGGTGCTAAAAATCTACTCCATGTTTTATCTTCAAAATTCTGGGGCTGCAGATCTAGGTGGTGATGTGGGTTCCTGGAAATTCAGCGGCGGCAGACTCCACAGTACCTGACTGGGTCAATTTATATACAGCCACAGAGGGTTACGAGGGGGAATAGGATCACAAATCAGGAAGCTGCCTCTGTTGGGTGGGGGGTCTGAGGCTGTGGTTCAGCGGTCGGTTCCCCATCTGTGGCTCTGTGCGCCGGGATGATTTCCCATGATCTGTGGGGAGGGGAGAAGGTAGATAACAACAACAACTTAGGCATAAGACTTTTGTTGGACATGTGGCCCTGGTCTTTCCCCCCCCCCCCCTAAGCCTCCCTGAACCCCAAAGGGTAGCTAGAGAGGGGAATTAATGGTTGGGTCATCTCACTCCATGTTAGCAAAGAAAAAGTTGACCTAGTTAGAAAGGCAGATATAAGTCTTTAGGTTTTAGTAAGCTAAAGGGTTACAAAATGACTCCAATAAAATAACTTTGAAATAAATAAATATAATAATATAATGTTCCCCTGAGTCATCTAGAGTGAAACAGATCAGTTAGCAAGGGAGCAGCCCAGATGCAGCGGCCGTTATTTGAACATATCACAGAGCCGTTTTCGTGTGCGCTGCGAGCAATCACACGGTTGCTTTGTTCGAGTTTCATGGATCCCGATTGCTTCGGGTGCAATTCTTCGCGTTTCCGTGGCAGAAATGAATGAATTGTAATGTGTACAGTACAGTACTGTGTCAATTTGCAGGTGTTTAAAAACCAGAACACTAAAACGCCATTTTCTGCCCTCAATAAAAACGAGTGAACATGCGGTCATAAAGCACCATGACGTGGGTATTCCGAGGTATACAACGAGTGATATGTTCGAATAACGGCCGCTGCATCTGTATTCTAGAGATAGCTCCGAAAGAGGAATAGAAGAGGCATACACTAAATGTTTATAAATTAGAGGTGGATGAGATGGGCCCCGGAGGACAGTGCCAGTAACCAGGCTCCACACTAACACGAGATGTGCGGGACACTTGCTGGACATTTCACTGCCTAGCAACACGCGAAGGACCCTCGAGTCTCTAGGATTAAACAGGATCAATTCTCACTCAGGACTCACTGATTACAAGTTTGATATATCATTTAATACTGTTATTTGAAGCGCTGATTGATGTTTTGTAGACATATACTGCTGCGGCCAGCTTCAATCTTACAAATGCCCGTAATTGTCCGGGGCTTTTTTTGGCTGGCGCCGAACTTGGCCGCGCTCAGCCGCATCTTCCCCTCCCCTCGCGAACCCCTGGCTGCTTGGCTGCTCTGCCTCGGCAGCTTCGCGTGTCTTCCCCTCCCCTCGCGACCCCCTGGCTGCCCTTACCCGGGGATGGCGGCGGAACGTGTGACCGGCGCCACAGTGACGTGCGGCACGCGTCACCAGCCGCGTGTCACCAGCCGCGTCTGCCCGGAGTCTGCCCGCACATTGCGGTGGCGGCCGCAGAAGACTCAGCTCGGCCGCCACTGTATAATACACGGTGCCGGAGGTGGGCTCACCCCGGCTGTTTACCTACGTCTCAAAATTAGTGACCTGGATTGTTCCCAGGCACTCAACCAAGATCTTTGGGAAACTGGGTACCAAATCTGCTCTGTTCACTGGACACCCTTCTTTGGTGTTCCTGTTACCGGTTATTTCCCAAAGGCTAGATAGCCAATTTCGTCACCAAGTTTATTCCCTTCCCTTCTTCACTTCCCCCCCTCACCCCCCCCCCCATCCCTTCCCTTTCACCTCTTTGGAGGAATCATCAGTTCTCTTCTAGATTCCATATCTGGTTCGATCGGGAACACTGGAAAGATCTTCATAAGGAAAACTCAATCAGATATAGGAAGATAGAAAAGCAACTCCAATGAAGGGAACGGACCCCCCCCCCCCCACAACCCCCTCCCATTCCTAACTTTTATTTTTTCTCTGACATTGTTGTTAACTATGATTGGCATTGGTAATTTCGATGTAACAATGGATGAATGCTGTGTTTCTGTCATGCATTGAAAACCAAAAAAATAAAAAAGATTTATAGGGTGAAGCAACACTGAATCTATATTCAGTGCAGGGGCAGAACAATAGAATGGTGAGCCCAAATGCTAACATTTTTGTGGGCTCTCCCTCCTGCTTTTTCCTCCTAAGCCCCCATTATGGATTTCAGGGGGTGGGATTTTTCTCTGCTCAGCAGTGATTGACCATCCTGGTGAAAAGATGTGCCCCAGAATTCTTAGCACCAGTGCCGACACACGAACTACCAGGACAGGGGTCAGCAACCTGTGGCTCCCAAGCCGCATGCGGCTCTTTCCGCTCCTACAGTACTTGCGGCTCTCTGTAGGTTGCCGACCCCCAGCTGCTGCCTCTCTCCCTCGCTATCCTGGCGTTGACTGCGGGAGAGTCCAGCCGGTGCTGGTCGGGCCTCACGTTGCAGCTGAGCCTGAAGTCTCCCCAGCAGCTGGCCTGCCTCTCTCCTGTACAGTCCCACGCCGGGCTCTCATGCCAGGAAGTCCCACACAGCATCCGGCGTTCGCCGACATCACAGAGTCCCGCGTGGGATAGTACAGGAGAGAAGCAGGCCAGCAGCTGGGGAGACTCCTTAATGCTTTGGCACCTGGTGTCCTGCATCAGTTATAGGTCGGGCCCTGATTCAGTGTCCTTTTAGGAATACAAACCCAAACACACAACTGTAGCTTATTTTTTTATTTGGCAAAATATGAAGAGCTACAGTATGAAACGATCTACCAGTAACAAATGCAGTCTGTTATTATGATAGATATACTCCGTAAGTGTTACATGCAAAGAGAAAACATAATTATCTGAGTTTGTGTCAACCTAAAAGGTAAAAATTGACATTTTGCAAACAGCTTCACAATGTCATTAGCATTAAAGAAATGTGACTAGACTTAAAGCAACGGCTGTTGGCTGTTTTGGTTTCTTTGGAAACCCCTGGCTTCTGAATGAGGGGAGTTTGTCAATCAAGTGTTTACTCAACCTCGATTTCACTCTATTTTAGATATTTGAAATTCACTGATACTGAAAGAGACCTGTTTACAGTCAGTGATGCTATAAATGAGTCAGATTGCCTTTCAATGAGTGAGACCCACTCTACCTGAGTGAGACTTCTTTCAAATTGAGTGCCGTGCTGCAAATGGTTTAACCTGTGTGAGTGTGCCTTATTCACAATGAGTGAAATTGCATTCCAGTAAGGGAGAGTCGCTATACAATAAATTAGTAAGATTGGCTGCCAAATACATGAGATACAGAAACACTGTAAGACTTTCGAATGTGGGTACAAAATAGTGACACTAACTTCAAATGATTTGTTCTTACTTTGAATGAGTGAGGCCACCTTATAATGAGGACGGCTCACTTGTGAGACTACCTTCCAATAAGTGAACACACACTTTTATATAGGTGAGACTTATTTAGAAAGAGTTGGGGCTGCTTTCAATTGAATTTGCCTCACTCTAATTGTCTTGATACTTACTTTACCCTGAGTGAGACTTACATGCTGGGAGTGACACAGAGCAAGCCTGCCGCTCCCGTACCAGCACATATCTCTCATTCTGTAGCAGACACCAGCATTTATTTGAAGCCATATTTACCATTCTGGGTCAGGAGAGGACAGAGCAAAGTGTCAGAAGCATCGTTATTTGGCTGCCAGTCTGAAATGATCAAGTGACTGGCAGCTCCTCACTCTTGAATACACTTGTCTTCCGTCCTGGCAGATCACAGTTATGTGAAGTGATAGAAGAGCCAATGTCTGACGGTCCTTCTTCAGGATCAGACAAGGCTGACAGAGTTGGTTGGGTAGAAAGTGTTCAGACTGTCCAAGGTGTCAAATACAAGATTGGTCTCTAAATGTCCTTTAGTTTATATTAGAACTTTTACTATACAGTATATGAATACACTTCTCTTACTCACTTATTCATTATGGAAATAAAGAGCATATGGCCCACAAACTCTGCAAAGCCTACCATTTAATTTCTGGCTTTTCCCCAAATTTAAGATCACCTGGTGTCTACCCAAACTCCTTTTCTGTATTAACTTTCACCCCCTCTTTGTTTGGACGCTATTCCATGCAGTGCAGATGGAACTCTTGTTCTAGCATTTCTCTCTATGGAAAATGCCTCAATCCTGCACCTTATTGATACCCTTGGCGTATTATTGTTATTAATTTGTAAAGCGCCAACATATTCTGCAGTGTGGTACAATGGGGGCACAGAGTAATGTGTATTACATATGTAACCCCTCTTTACTCTCCTGGATATCTTAGTGTGGAGATACTAGGTAGGATAGGGGCCTGAGTCCTCCGCCCCTGTGCGGTAGATAATGACCAGTCAAAACTAGCTTAGGTCAGACAACTTCAGTGACACGTATAATTTGGGATAACTGTATTTTATGTATATGGAACACAATAATAACATACAGAGGCCCTTGCACTGGGAGCACCCTGAACACAATTAGGGACTTGCAGAGGGAGAAATATAAGTTACCACTGTGTAATTGTTCTTTGATGTCTCTTTTTTGTCCTGGTGGCCCCTATACTCTCTCATGGGCCACTGTTGGTGCCGCCACAGCGTTGGGTCTCATATCTATATAGTGATGTTATCAGTGCAGGCCTTTTACTTTGCAAAGGGTGGGGTAAGAGATGCACCATGTAAAAGGATACTGTATGGTAGGGGGGAATCCCTGGAGGATGTTTCCACATAGGTTACTCACTACTCCAGGATCCCTTATCACTGACTATGTATTGTCTCAGAAGCATTCCTGTTTCCTCGGGTACATACTTCTTTATCAGGCTCTATGACTCTGCTCCTGTCAGACTCCTCAGGACCTGTACCACTTTTCTGTGGCTCTCCAGCTCTGCCTCTCTTTCACGTCCTCCTCCTACTTTAATTCACTTGGACCCTCCTCCTGTGACATGATCCTACCTTATGTCCAATCACAGGGATCCCTTCCTGGGTTCACAGTCATTTACCAGAGGGCATGACCAGTATTATACATTATAAGTAGAAGGGGGGTTACACATGCCTGGAATCCTAGGGAGGTCACATCGGTGTAGTTATGTGTTTAACATCAGCATAGAGGTACCTTGTCTCAGGGTGCTGGATGTGGTCGGCTGAGCTATGAAAAAGATGGGCCCCTGGAGTTTTTATAGTTAAACTTCAATCTTTATTCATGTTCCTAGGCTTGGGAACACTGCTTTCACATTTACAATAAGCTTTTCATGGTTGTACTTTGTTTCATCCATACTGTTATCACTCTACGCATAGTTCTTCCCTGGTGCCTCCTATTAACACCTGGGAGGTGCATACACTTGTTACTGACAGGACTACACGTTTTGGACTAGCCCCCCTTGTTACATTTGCTTAACTCTATCCATGTGATTATTCTATTTTGGACCCTTCTGAGATCCTGTCTTGCTCTGGGGTGATTATCAGCCTCTTTTCTCCTGCAGGAAACTGCTACTTCCTCCGGGGCTATTAACTCTGTCTATGGAGATCCTCTCGTGGGGCTGACCTCCTGACATCCCACAGCCCTATATAAAGAGCGCTCTGTGGCATGTCTACATTCCTTTTCTGGGACTTGCATATATCTTCTGTGCATTGTTGTAGGGGTCCTAAATGTTAAGGCACTGCCCAAAACTAAAAGACAATAAACAGGGCGACTTAATGTCTCCTTTACGAGGCTCCTACTCTCCTCTCCTTCTGGAAACTAACCTTCCAGAACTTTTCCTCTGATTCTTATACCCCCTATCACGTAATTCTAACTAGTACCTGCTTAGATTACATTATTTACCAACACAAGGAGGGAGGGGGGGGTGTTATACACAAACAGAATGTCATACCAAATAAAGTCAAACATGCACAAACTGATACGAGCAGGGCCCTCATTATCTTTTGTGAGAGCTTACACTCTAGAGGGAATAACTAATTAAATTCATTCAATTTAAATTAATGTTGGAGGGGGGAAGGGGTGCCAGATAGGTTTCCTTGAAAAGCGGAGTTCTCAGGCAGTTATTAGATGTCTGAAATCTGTGGGAGACTCTGATGGTGTGGGGTGGGGAATTCCAGAGATGGGTAAAGCACAGAAGTCTTGTAGGCGGGAGTGTGAGGCAGTAATAAAGAAGGAGGGAAGGCGGATGTCGTGGGCACAGCGGAGAGGATTGCGTCGTAGGGCTAGGTTATAGCTCGCCTAGTTTCTGCTTTACAGAGCAGTTCCTTGGAGATTTATGACTCCTCCCTTCAAGACAGAGCTCCTATCATTTCTACAATTAGCACATCCTTCTAATGGAAGGCTTTTGCCATAACAAGTTGTTTCTGCTGAAAACACTTCTTTTTCCCCCACTCCCCCCCCCCCACACACACAAACACACTCCCCCCCTACACACACACACACACTCTCCCCCCCACACACACTCCCCCCCTACACACACTCTCCCCCCTACAAACACACACACACACTCCCCCCTAAACACACTCCCCCCTACACACACACACACACTTCCCCCTCCCATACACACACACACTTCCCCCCCCACACACACTCCCTCCCCACACCCCCTCCCCCGCGCACACGCACAAATATGGAGGTCAAACCTTTGAGGGAGTGAAGGCCAGAGCTCTGAAAAGGACTTTCCAGACAGTGTATGAGATGCATAGACAGCAGCTAATCTTTGTACCAGCCACATCGGCTTCGTCTCAGATAACCAAGGTTTGTTGCATAAAAGACAAACGCCTGTATAGAAATGCAGCTATGTTGTCAAACCTACTATCCCCAGCGTGCTCTTCAGCACCACATGAAAGGTGCAATTCTATGCAGCCAATGAGAAAACAACCTTTGGTAAAGAATTTAACAGTGTAATTGACATCCCTAAACAAAAGAAAATATTTGGCCGCATTCCTTTTTTTTGGGAGGGGGGGAGGGGAGGAATAAATTGCAATGTTTTTAACCCAAATCCCAACTTGTCCTTATCAGATAGTCAATACAGGTAATGGGTAAGAGAGTGAGGGAAGGGGGGGCTTTGTCTGTGCAAACTCTTTGCTAAACATACAGGGACCTCAGAAAAAAGGAAGCAGTCAGATGAAATCAAACCCGCACAATTCTCAGCTCACCATGTTTACAAACTAACTTGAAAACGTGATTCAAACATGACCCTTTTAGCATGTCACTACCATTAATACATAGTGGTCCAAATGGGACCAACCCCTAAACATGTCACTGCCATTAGTACACTTTTGTCCTACATGGGACTGATGCTTTAAGCTTTTGGGTACCGGAAGGATTGTGGTACTCCGTGCCGCCAACCTTTCAGCAGCTTAGTCATGTGATCATTGTTATAGTAATCACGTGACCTCATTCTGAAAGGTCTTTCCCCTCTTACGTTCCCATGGTGATCTCGCCTAGAAGCGAGCCCATTGGGGCAGCTATGTAAGTGTTACGCCGGTGCTGCCCGCAGACCAGACCCGTCCCCTGAGCTGAAGGGGGAAGTGGTAATACACGCACCCGCAGCAAAGGGAGCGTGTCCGGAGTGTGGTATGAAGCGTTGCCAGGCCAGGTGTAGTAAGGTAGACAATACTTGCCGGTACCGGTTGTAGAGATAGAGTGAAGGATGCCTCGCCGAAGTCAGGGAGTGGAGAGTGGAGATAGGTCGTTTTCCAAGCCGTGTTCAAGGGGTTGCCAGAGTGAGCGTTGTCCAAGGAGTGCGGAGATCGAGAGCCAGAGGGGGTAGTCGTACGAGCCGCGTCAGAACCTGTGAAACCACAGAGAGAATCCAGAAGTACTTCCATACAGAGACTATGTCGAGCAAAGACTGAGAGCAGAGAGGAGCTAGATAAAGCAGGAAGGTCCAATTAGGAACGGAGGCGGGACAGGAAGAGCTACAGGGAGACACTGCAGATTGGTGCAGGCATAACAGGCCAGGTGAGTCTTGTTAGTAACCTGAGTATGCCCGTGCAGTGTGCGGGGGCGGAGCCTGAGGTCCGGGGGACGGGAAGAAGAGTGTGCAGACTGAGCGTGCTCCGTAACTCGTATACGTGTGTGAAGCGAGCCAGTGGATGGTGCAGGTGTGCGTGCAGGAGGGCGTGGGCGCGCCCGGCGCTGAGCAGAGGAATCGCCGAGGGGAGTGATCCCACGACGGCGGCAGGGGCGAGGAGCCGTGGAGGCCGGTAAGGCAGGATTGTTTTGTGTGTCCCGGGGCTCACTGCGGGGAGGGAGTGCTCTGTGTAGGGAGCGAGGAGAACGCCGATTCCTGACAGTACCCCCCTCTTCAGGAACGGCCTCAGGACGGTCCAAGAACGGTTTCTCTGGAAACTTTTTCCTGAAGGACTTAAGAAGGGCCGGGGCATGAATGTCCTTTGAAGGTACCCAGGATCTCTCTTCAGGGCCATAGCCCTTCCACTGCACCAAGAACTGGAGCTGACCCCTGGATAGGCGAGAATCCAAAAGAGAGTGAACTTCGTATTCCTCGTTATTTTGTACAGTAATGGGATCCGGTTTACGAGTCTGATCCGGAAAGAAGTGACTGGAGATAAATGGTTTTAAGAATGACACATGAAAGACATTGGGAATCTTCATACTGGGTGGTAGTTGGAGCCGGAATGCCACGGGATTGATTTGTTCACAAATATGGAAGGGACCCAGGAACTTAGGTGCCAGTTTAGGAGATGGTACCTTGAGGTGGATATTCTTAGAGGAGAGCCATACCAAATCCCATGGTTTGTAACTGGGCGCCGAACGACGACGACGATCGGCCTGTAGTTTCGATCTGCGGGAGGAGTTGAGAAGGGTAGACTGAATCCTGGACCATGCAGTTTGGAGGGAAGAAATGCGTTCATCTACGGCTGGTACTCCAGAAGGAATGTTGGGGATGGGAAGACAGGGAGGGTGGAACCCATAATTTATAAAGAAGGGTGACTCCCGGGTGGACTCGTTTTTGGCAGAATTGACGGCATACTCTGTCCAAGAGAGGAGTTGAGCCCAATCATCCTGGAAAATCGGATATAAAACATCTCAGGTACTTCTCCAGGGATTGATTGATTCTCTCCGTTTGTCTATTGGACTGAGGATGATAGGCGGAAGAGAAAGACGAAGAGCTTTGTGAAAGCTCTCCAAAATTTGGATACAAACTGAGAACCTCTGTCAGAAACAATGGACGACGGGATCCCATGAATCCAGAAAATCTGCTCCGTAAAGATATCAGCAAGGGCGGGGGAGGTGGGTAATCCTTTAAGTGGAATGAAATGGGACATCTTCGAGGACCTGTCCACGACCACCAAGAGAGTGTTCATTTCTCTGGACCTGGGCAACTACACGATGAAGTCCATAGAAATGTGGGACCAGGGGCGGTCGGGAACTGGAAGGGGTAACAGAAAACCCTGAGGCTTTTGATGGAGAGTCTTGCTTTGAGCGCACGTTGGGCAGGCGCGGGTAAACTCCAGAAAATCTTGAGACATCCTTGGCCACCAGAAATTCCGACGAATGAGATCAGTAGTCTTCTTAAAACCTGGATGACCTGCAGATTTAGAGGAGTGACCCCAAGACAGGACCTCTGGAACAAATTTGGAAGGTACGAAGAGTTTGTTGTCGGGAACCACCAAGTCCTTGGGAATGCGTCTCTGGGAGTGCAAAATCTTGTCAAGATTCTTGAAAGAAGACATGGCGAGAATCCTCTCTTGTGGAAGGATAGTCTCCAAAGATTCCTCTGGCCTCTCTTCAGAAGAATGTATTCGGGAGAGTGCGTCTGCCTTTACGTTCTTGGTCCCGGGGATATAGGAAAGGTGAAAATCGAATCGAGAAAAAAAAAAAAAGAGCCCAACGAGCCTGTCGTGGACCAAGGAGTCTAGCGTTCTCTATGTAAAGAAGGTTCTTGTGGTTCGTGAGAATAGTAAACGGCTCTTTCGACCCCTCCAGCAGGTGTCTCCACTCTTGAAGAGCCATCTTCACGTCCAGAAGTTCCCTGTTACCCACGTCATAGTTCCTCTCGGCAGATGAGAATTTCTTGGAAAAATATGCACAGGGATGTAACTTATCTTGGGGCGTGGGTCTCTGAGAAAGAACGGCACCAGCGCCGCAATCAGAAGCGTCGACCTCCAGGACGAAGGGAAGTTCAATGTTGGGATGACGGAGAATAGGTGCGGATATAAAGGCTTCCTTGAGTGTCTCGAAGGCGGAGATGGCCTCGGATGACCAAGCAGAAGGATCAGCTGCTTTTTTGGTAAGCGCAGTAAGGGGTGCCACAATGGTGGAAAAACTCCGTATAAACTTACGATAATAATTAGCGAACCCTAAAAAACGTTGTATGGCCTTAAGAGAATTGGGTCTTGGCCATTCAGTGACTGCTTGAAGTTTACCGGAGTCCATCATAAACCCCTCATCGGAAATGATGTACCCCAGGAATGGAGTAGAGGTCTGATGAAAGGTGCACTTCTCCAGTTTGGCGTATAAATGGTGTTCACGGAGACGGGAAAGGACGTAGGAGGTGTGGCGTATATGGTCCTGGAGATCTTTGGAAAAAATCAGGATATCATCCAAGTATACAATAACAAAAATATTGAGTACCTTACGAAAGATGTCGTTAATGAAATCCTGGAAGACAGCGGGAGCATTACATAAGCCAAAAGGCATTACCAGATATTCGTAGTGTCCACTACGCGTGTTGAAGGCCGTCTTCCATTCATCCCCCTTTCTGATGCACACCAGGTTATAGGCACCACGTAGATCCAACTTGGAAAAAATCTTGACCCCCTGTAATTTATCGAACAGTTCGGTAATAAGGGGAAGGGCGTAACGATTTTTAATAGTTATGTGGTTCAAACCCCTGTAGTCAATGCAAGGCCTCAACGACCCGTCCTTTTTCTTGACGAAGAAAAACCCAGCCCCTGCTGGGGAATTGGAGTGACGAATAAAGCCTTTCTTGAGATTCTCCTGGATATATTCATCCATAGCGTGAGATTCTGGTAACGACAAGGGGTAGGTCTTGGACTTGGGTAGGGAGTAACCTGGAACTAGATCGATCGGACAATCGTAAGTCCTGTGTGGCGGCAAGAGGTCTGACTGTACCTTATTGAAAACGTCCCGGAATTGATGGTAAACGGAAGGTAGAATAACTTCGGGAACAGAGGTATTGGCCAGCTGTTGATGAGCCTCGCCTGACCTCGGCCTCCAGGAAATGGGAGCAGAGGAAGTCCAGTCAATGAGAGGATTGTTCAGCTGTAGCCAAGGAAGACCAAGGGTGATGGGTATCCCAGGAGCGTGAATGGCATCGAGAACTAAGATCTCCTTGTGCAGATGTGAGGACAGAAGCAAGGGAGCCGTCTCTAAGGAGATATGGGCTGGGATAAGGGGACGTCCATCGATACCGACGAGTGCGATGGGAACCTTCTTCCTCACGAGTGGTATGCGGTTTACCCTGGCGAATTCAAGATCCACGGCGGTAGAAGTCTTGAACTTATCGCCTGAAAGGGAGACAGGAAATGTAAGTTTCTTAGGGAGTTCACCTTTAGAAATGGGACGTGGAGACATTACACCCAGAGAGAGCCCCTCTGTACTCACTGGGTGTTCCCGTTTCCCGGACGCAGTGGACACTCCCGAACCAGATGTTCCATGGATCTGCAATAGAAACACAATCCCCCGGCGTGGCGGAACTGCCGTATCGGTGTGCGGATGCGTTGTACCCCCAATTGCATTGGCTCAGGCAACTCCACTGCAGGACGAAGAGATGTGGTAGCACTTAGGGGAGCAGGAGTGTTGCTGGGAGTACTGGAGAATGGAACTTGAAAGATAGGGAAGTGAGTGCGCTGGCGCTCTGAGCGGCGTACCTGGATACGTTGATCCACTCGGACAGCCAAATCAATGAGGACCTCCAATTGATCCGGCCTGGATTGGCGACAGAGTTCATCCTTGATGGGATCCGCCAGGCCCTGCCAGAATACGGAGACGAGAGCCTCTTGTCCCCAGTTAGTCTCGGCTGCTAGAGTCCGGAATTCCACAGCATACTGTGTCACCATTCGCCGTCCCTGAGTGATCTGGAGGAGAGAAACAGATGCCATCTCCCGACGAGTGGGAGAATCGAATACACGTTGAAACTCGGCTTTAAATGCTGGGTAATCTTGGGTAAGATCAGAACGTCGCTCCCAAACCGGGGAAGCCCATTCCAGGGCGCTGCCAGTGAGGAGGTTATAAATGTAGGCTACCTTCTTGCGATCAGTATTGTAGAGATGGGGAGCCATTTCAAACTGCACCTCAGACTGGTTTAGGAAACCCCTACAATCTTGCGGTTCACCTGCATAAGGCTTGGTGGGAGGAATCCTTACATCTGAGCTGCTAACTGCGCTTGCGGAGTGGGGGCTTACATCTGGCGAGGTCGCGGTCGGTACACGGTCTGTGAGTACTGCGACCTGGCGTGCAAGTGCCACAATTTCATCCGCCATGGCCTGGTTTTGCTGAAGCAGATTAGAGAGAAACTGTTGAAGTTCGGTCTGGTCTGCGTCTTGTGGGCTCGACATAATGTTACGCCGGTGCTGCCCGCAGACCAGACCCGTCCCCTGAGCTGAAGGGGGAAGTGGTAATACACGCACCCGCAGCAAAGGGAGCATGTCCGGAGTGTGGTATAAAGCGTTGCCAGGCCAGGTGTAGTAAGGTAGACAATACTTGCCGGTACCGGTTGTAGAGATAGAGTGAAGAATGCCTTGCCGAAGTCAGGGAGTGGAGATTGGTCGTAGTCCAAGCCGTGTTCAAGGGGTTACCAGAGAGGGCGTTGTCCAAGGAGTGCCGAGATCGAGAGCCAGAGGGGGTAGTCGTACAAGCCGCGTCAGAACCTGTGAAAACACTGAGAGAATCCATAAGTACTTCCATACAGAGACTATGTCGAGCAAAGACTGAGAGCAGAGAGGAGCTAGATAAAGCAGGAAGGTCCAATTAGGAACGGAGGCGGGACAGGAAGAGCTACAGGGAGACACTGCAGATTGGTGCAGGCATAACAGGCCAGGTGAGTCTTGTTAGTAACCTGAGTATGCCCGTGCAGTGTGCGGGGGCGGAGCCTGAGGTCCGGGGGATGGGAATAAGAGTGTGCAGACTGAGCGTGCTCCGTAACTCGTGTACGTGTGTGAAGCGAGCCAGTGGATGGTGCAGGTGTGCACGCGGGAGGGCGTGGGCGCGCCCGGCGCTGAGCAGAGGAATCGCCGAGGGGAGTGATCCCACGACGGCGGCAGGGGCGAGGAGCCGTGGAGGCTGGAAAGGCAGGATTGTTTTGTGTGTCCCGGGGCTCACTGCGGGGAGGGAGTGCTCTGTGTGGGGAGCGAGGAGAACGCCGATTCCTGACAGTAAGGCCCTCAGGGTGGCCCCTATTGTGACATCATCAGGGTTCTCAAAGAGTTAACATGGTAGTAATGAGGCAGTGAGAGGCACTGGACCTTGTGCAGCGGCTTAATTTATGCTAATATATTTCCACTCCAAGTCAGATCTGCAACTTAAATCCAGCTATAAATATCTCAGAGGTCAACAGACTCTGATTCATTGATTGCCATAAAATCTCGGTTAACAAGCAGCGTGAAAAAAGCACCTCGCTGCCTTTCTGCTTAAAGCAGCAAAACATGTAAAATCTTATAGGGTTTTTTTTGTTTTTTTTATCAATTTTGTAGTATTAGGGAATAGTGACTGTATTTTTATTTTTTTTAAATTAAACACATATGCACTTATTCGGTAAGGCAGCAGTGCACAAACTGTGGGGCGCGACCCCCAGGGGGGGCGCGACACTGCGGACGGGGGGCGCGGGGTTTACAGAGGCCCCGCGCGCTTTCCGAAGGCACTTAAATTAAGTGCCGGGGGAGCTGCAGGGCCTCTGTAAACCTAACTTACCGTGGCTCCGGCGGCTTCCTCCCTGCGTCGCCATGGCAACGCGGCGTCAAAATGACGCTGCGAGGTCATGTGACGTCACGTTGCTATGGCAACGTGACGTCATTACGCCGGAGCGCGGGTAAGTTGGGGTTGGGAGGGGGGCGCGGGAGTGAGGGGACAGCCGGCAGGGGGGCGCAGGGAAAAAAGTTTGCGCCCCCCTGCGGTAAGGTGTGATAAGCGCAGGTGATGTACTATCACATGAAAACCCCCTAAAGCAGCAATGCTAAATCTCCTCTTCCACTTTTTTTTAATTCTTATTTATTTTGCAAAGCATGTGAACATGTATCATTCTACATTCTTACCTAAACTGGCAATCGTTTGTGCTCCTGTTAAAAATCTGATTGTGTGCCTAACATAATGGCCGCCTTTCAGTTTGAATCAATTTTTTAGTCAGTGTAACTCAGCAGCAACAATGTATCCTTATATTACTAAGGTCACATTATCTATTGTTACAGTTTGCAGCTCAAACTGCTGGGAACATTGGCAACAAATTATCACGGACAGGAAAGTGTTGCAAAGATCTTGCACTCCTGGGAAGGTGGGCTAAAACCTGCTATAAAAATCAAAGAATGCTTTAGAACTCCTTAAAAATGGCATTAAGAAATGAAAATATTTAAAAACTAAAAACATTCAAAAACAGTCACTATTATCTAATACTACAGATTTTTTTTTTTTTTTTTTTTTTTAAACATAAGATTTCACATGTTTTGCTGCTTTAATGTAATTTTTAGCGAGATTTAAAGCATTCTTTAATTTCTGTAGCAGATTTTAACCCACCCAGCTATATCTGTTTATCTGTTTGGCTAATTATGTCTCTCTGATAAGGACAGGGTGGGCTGAGTGTAAAGAAAACACTTGGTTGGAAAACACTCCCCCCATTCAGAGGCCTCCAAAGAAATGCAGCGTGTAATTAATTTCGAAACCCATGTAAGTGATTACATCTTTGCAATTAGCCAGGTTAGATTTGTTTAAGTCCAGTCGACTAGACTGTTAAATTGTGTACAAATGGTTGTTTTCTAGCCATGTATGTGAAATTGCACCTTTTTAAAGACGCGTATTATGAACTTGGAGGTTTGCAGCGGGGAAATTACAAGGTCATAGGGGTCAAGTACAAGTAGGGGTGCGCCCTGTGCTGAATTTGTATGAAACATCCCATCTGCAGCTGGTGGGACAGCAGGAAGTCCCCTGTGCATGTGACTGAGTTTAGTGATGAGCTGCTGAGGACTAGAGATGTACAGAGGTAATCGTGAGAAGGGAGAGACAGGAAGTAAGGTCACCTGCTTAGCGCCCTCTCTCTCTCTCTCTATAATATAATTTATAATATATTATATATCTTTAAAATAGATATATATATATATATATATATATATATATATATATATATATATATTAAATTCAATTGGCTTAGAGAAAGTAGTGGTTCACTGCCAGAAGTAATAACATTGTGTATGTGTTAAACATTGGGGGGAAAGTTGCTGCTTAGAAAGCAGAAAGGGAGAAAGGTTTTCTAAAATCAATCCACTTTTTTTAACTTAATTAAATGGGAATAGTAAATAGGTAAATAAAAACTATTGTTCCTCTGGGGATGTAAATAAAACGTAGTGGTCCTCTGGGGAAGTATATAAAAAGTAGTGGTTCTCTGGGAATGTACAGTATATAAAAAGTAGTGGCACGCTAGAATCGTGAATAAAAAGAAGCGATACTCCTTATTTCCTTTTATCATCACACTTATCATGTATATCATGTAATATATATATATATATATATATTTATATTCTGCTGACAGTGTCTGTACCGCTATACATCTATTTTGAAAGCACCACGAGTCCCTGCCCTGAAGAGCTTACACTCTAATTAGTGACACAGGGATTAGAATCGGATTCATCCAGTTCAAAGGCTTTTACCACAGTGCATGTTCATTAGCCACCAGCCACCACTGTGCCAGGTTCAGATGGCTACCTTGTCACAGCTGATGTCATCAATTTATTCCGCACGCCCCCTGCCTGAGATGGTTGGCCTCAACACAGTGGCTGTGGCTGCATTGATCCTCCCAAGATGAAAGGCAGGCTCTCTGGTGTTGGCTGAATCGATAAGACGTCAGTTAAAGTGGATTCGCGGAGGGAGTGTAACGCGTAGCTCACCACAAACGAAGCACGACCGCGGTGCTGAGGTAGGGAATTGGTTAACGCCGACCCACAGCCACTCGGGCGCGCCTAGGATGTAGAGTAGTCGTTCAAGCCAGGTCAGGGTTATAGATTTGAGAGTAGGGTAAGTACTTGCCAGGTCTGGAGTGGAGAGTTGCGGATCGTCGGAATGTGTAGCCAAGTTCGGGATAGGAGAGTAGCGGATTGTCTGGGTACGTAGCCAGGTTAAGGATAGGAGAATATCGGATCATTGGAGTACTTAGCCAAGGTCAGGACTGGAGACAGGAGAATGGTCATTCGCAGCCGGATCAGGAGAGGAGAGGTGCGGAATCCAAGAGACAAGCAGGGTCAGGCAACAAGAGGTTAATCAGCAAGGCAAGGTCACAGGAACTGGAATGCAGCAAGGCACGGCGTCACACTAGACTATGCTCAGCAAGGAATGAGAACAGATTGAAGGCAGAGCCTCCAATAGCCAGCCAGGGCGGAACCAGGAAGTAAGCACCGATAGGCTGCTGGTGCACACAGGTTTGCCCTATGATGCAGCCTAATCGGGGATGGGGCGGAACTGCTCGCACGCCGACCCGCGCGTGTCACGGAGGACAGGGGGTGGAGCCTGGAGCGCGCGTCACTCCCACGCCAGTTCTGAATGTCCTTAGAGCAAGAGGGGGTGGGAACAATCGTGCACCGCGTCACTCTCACGCCGGTCCTGTCCATCACCAGAGCGGGGACGGGGCTTGGACCGCGCGTCAGCAGGGAGGCTGGCCAAACGCACCCATCGTGCGTCAGAGCGGGGGGTGGGGACCAAATCCGCGGACAGGGAATCAGGCCGCGCAAGATCCGCGCGCGCTCGTATTGGGACCACGAGACCGCGCATCCTGAGTGTCCATCACGGAAGGCTTGTTGAGGTGAGGAGACGGTCCGCGACTGTCAGGATTGCGAATCCTCACAGGGAGAAACACTGCAGTACCAATCAATGCAAATTAGGACTGAATGGACCTTTTAATTACCCAACTGTACCCCCTCCCAACCTAGGCCGGGTGTCTGCATTGAGAGGCCGGATGCCTGCATTGAGAGGCCGGGTGCCTGCATTGAGAGGCCGGGTGCCTGCATTGATCCTGCTCTGGCAGCCGTACGCCATGATTTTTATATTGGAGTGAAGGGCTTAATCTCCCACATGTTCTGATCTTCCAGCTGTCCCTGGGCTATTTCACTTATTAATGATAATGAAATGTTATAGGGCAGTGTGAGGTAGTATATATCGTATAAAAAACTGTTACTTAAACTCTTGTATTATTCTTATATAGCACAGACAGTGTATGCAGCGCTGTACATAGAATGATGTAGGCACAATAAGTCCTTGCCTCGTGAAGCTTACAATCTAATTGTGGTGCCTGACGTGCAGGGACGGTAACGGGACTCGCTCATGGTCACACAAAGCTGACACTGGGATTCAAACGAGGTACCACTGTGCTACTGCTTAACCATTCACTAATAGCAACGTATCAGTCTCTCATAGGACCAAAGTGACCTAGTGACATGTTTAATGTGTTAGAAGGTCAATACCATGTAGGACCACAGTGACCTAATCACTGCGATGGGTTTAATGAGTTACATACTGTACAGGTGACTTGTGCATTATTTAAAAAAAAAAATCAGGTAGCTTTATAAAGTATTAATTAGGCCTGGAAGACATTTTTGGTGGATTTCAATCCGCCCCAGATCGGCTGGTTTCTTTGGCTGGGGATATCCATGGATCAGTTCAGTCCCGAAAAGAACAAACCACATGGCGGCTTGAAATGTTCCATTTAAAAAAAGAAAAAAAAGAAATAGGATTGAAGTAGGGGTCTCCGGGCTGAACCTCATTAATTTCAGCTCCAGGGCTCCCCTGCATCCTAAGATACTTACCTCCGTAGGTGCTGCCGGTATCTCTTTGAAGTTTAAATGTCCTGGTCATGGCTTCCTATTGGCCCATGTGATCGGGACATTGAAAGAGAGATGTCAGCAACCCCCTACGGAGCTGATATGAATGGGGTTCATCTCCAGAGACCCCTTGCTTCAAACCTTATCAAAAAAATAAAAGGATTTTGTAATCAATTCGTATTATTAACAATCCTGTAAGTGATGCTCACTACAACCTGGACTAGACAGCGGGGCTGAGGTGGGGATGTATATGACCAACGGCCCTACAACCACAGGGCCAGGTCCGGATAGCAGAGTCAGGGACGTGTAGCCGGGTCAGGGTAGGAGAGTGTAGGTAGGTCGGGGTACTTTCCGTTGTCCGGGGTTGGAGAGAGAAGAGTCATCGTTGTCTGTTAGCTGTGGTGAAGGCGCGGAGAGAGCGGGAATACAAATACGCCCCGAAGTCCAGGGATGTAGAAGAGATGGGTCAGGTACAAGCAGAGGTCAGAACAAGGTCCGGATACAGGCAAACTCAGGCTGCAGTGAGCACGGTGCATAAACAGCGGTTTATGCTCAGCAACAGGCAGGGTAAGCCTAAGAAGGAACAGGAGCCAATGGGATGGAGGCAGGGGGGAGTGGTTAGACGTAGGCTGAGAGCCGATAGGAAAAAATTACCTATTGAACAGGTGTGGCACAGCTGAGGGCGGTACCGAGATTAGCCGTCGCACTATGTGCACATGCGGGAGGCGCGCGGCATGTGGCCGGAGGCGTGCGGCGCATGGCGGGCTCGCCACCGCCAGGACCAGGAGATGTGGTGCCGTCACGGGCGCACGTCTGTTTATTGTGGCACTATGCGCGCATAGCCAGGAATTCGTGCGAGTCCCAGGATGGCTGGTGTGACACGTCGGAGGGGCATCCCTAACAGTACCTCCCTCTTCAGGGGAGACCTCCGGATGACCCCGGGGAGGCTTTGAAGGATACTTGCGATTAAAAGCCCGGGTCAACCTGGGGGCATGTACTTGTTCTAAAGGGATCCATTCACGCTGTTTGGGTCTGAATTCCCTCCAATGTACCAGGTACTGGAGTTTCCCCCTTGATACCATAGAGTCGAGGATGGCTTGAACTTCGAACTCCTGTTGGCCTTGCACTAAGATGGGCCGAGGAGTTACGTCCTGGACGGAAGACTGGGGATCTGGTATGAAGGGTTTGAGGAGGGAAATGTGAAATACAGATGGGAGTCTCATCATCAGGGAGAGTTTCAACCGGTAAGTGGCCAGGTTGACTCTCTCCAGGATGGTGAAAGGTCCGATGAACCTAGCTGCTAGTTTGGGCGAGGATACTTTAAGGCGAATATTTTTCGTAGACAGCGAGACGTTTTGTCCTGGAGTGTAGGTAGGGGTCTCCCGGTGAAAGACACGGTGTGTCTTAGGTTTCCTTGAATTTTCTCCCAGGTCTTCTGGAGGTATCGGATTTCTGCAGCAAGAACCCCCAAACTAGGAACTGAGGTGGGAAGAGTGGAGAGGTGAAACACAAAATTGATGAAGAAGGGAGATTGTCGAGTGGATTCATTGCGCAAGTTGTTGTGTGAGAATTCTGCCCATGGAAGCAGATCCGCCAAATTGTCCGGGGCGTCCGAGATAAAACAATGAGTAAACTGCTCAAGCGATTGATTGGTTCTCTCCATTTGTCCGTTGGTCTGTGGGTGGTAGCCGGAAGGAAAATGTAGTTTGATGCCTAGTTTTTGGCAGAAAGCCCTGCAGAACTTGGAGACGAACTACGAGCCTCGGTCTGATACGATGACTTGCGGTGACCCGTGAAGTCTGAAGATGTCCTTTAGGAATATTTCGGACAGTCTGGCGGCGAAAGGTAGACCCCTGAGTTGAAAAAAATGTGCTTGTTTCAAGAAGCGGTCAATTATAACTAGAATAGTATCCATCCCTTTGGTTTTGGGTAACTCCACAATGAAATCCATTGATAGATGGGTCCAAGGGCGATCCGGGATAGGAAGCAGTTGAAGAAGACCTGGGGGTCTGTTGCAAGTCGTCTTGATCTGGACGCAGATGACACAACGTTCCTGATGTCCTTACGCATTCAGTACCTGGCCACCAGAAGGTGCGTTCCAAGAGGTCGATTGTCCTCCGAGTACCGGATGGCCCGGCATTTATTTTTTGCGAGACACGACACATATATTACAAATTTTGAAAGATCTGGAATGGCAGCCTGGTTATATATTGGCTACGGCTGATGTTACATCTTTGTATACTGTGATTGATCACAAACTAGGCTGCCAAGCCGTGTCTCGTATATTGGAAAATAGAAATAATTATTCTTCAATTAAAAGGAGTTTTTTGGTGCACAGTATTTGGTTTATTTTGACTCACAATTATTTCACCTTTAATTCACGTTATTACATTCAGAAATGTGGCACCGCGATGGGCACGAGGTTTGCTCCTAGTTATGCCAATCTGTTTATGGACAGTTGGGAGGAGGAAATTATTTGGAACAACTGTCCTCTAGGAGCGGGCCTGGTGCTCTGGCGGCGCTACATTGATGATGTGTTTTTTGTTTGGTCAGGCAGTCAAGCCTCACTATATGCCTTTTGCACTTATTTAAATTGTAATCATCACAACCTTAAATTTACTTGCAATCACAGCACTGAGCACATTGATTTTTTAGATTTACACATTTATATTAATCAGAATACACTTCACACCAGGACTTTTTTCAAGCCAGTACAAGCTAATAACTATGTACGTGCAGATAGTCAGCACAACCCACAATGGCTGCATAATATCCTTAAGGGCCAGTTATTGCGCCTTAAGCGCAACTGCTCTGAGGATGAGACTTTTAAAATGCAGGCAAAAGACCTAAAAAGTAAATTTCTTGAGAGAAAGTATCCAGAGCGTCTCTTAGATGAGGCATTCGAACAAGTTACTAAAATAGAAAGAGATACTTTACTCAAATATAATAATAAGAAAAGACACAACAGAAAAATGTAATAATAAAGTTGCTTTTATTACCCAGTACAACGAGATGGCCCCTAGAATAAAACAGATTCTAAACAAATATTGGTCCATCTTGATAAAAGATGATATATTGGTGGACATTCTCCCAGAAAAACCCCAAATTATATTCTCTAAGGCTAATAATTTAAAATCTAAATTAGCCCCGAGTTGTCCAGTTAAGCAACATAAACAGAAACAGATAGGGTGTCCAAAAGGATTTTATACTTGTGCAAAATGTGTGGCTTGCTCCTACAGTATGAATGCTAAACATTTCACATCTAATGTAACCTCTGGAAGCTATCCCATTAAGACATTTATTAATTGCCATTCCACCTTTGTAATATACTTGCTTCAATGCCCTTGTGGCTTGCAGTATATTGGCAGAATTGGGAGAACCTTCCAGAGACGCATCTATGAGCATGTTTATAACATCAAGAAAGGATTGGTCACACATAGTGTCTCCCATCATTTTCTTTTGTGCCATAATAAAAATCCTAAAGGTTTGCGCTGCCAGGCCATTGAAGTGGTTCAGCCCAGTCTAAGAGGTGGGAGTAGATTAAAACAGGCCAGTATGCGTGAAGCATACTGGATTTACGAACTAAAAACACTATCCCCTAGAGGGCTGAACATAGACTTCGAATTAAAAGCCTTTTTATAATATGATATATTATTCATTTTCTGTCAGACCCATTATTTATTATTTTAATATCAATTTTAAATGTTTTAATGTTTGTATGTTTCTATGTGTTGTTTAATGTTGTGTAATGTATGTTTAGCAAGCTTTGTTGTTGTCTAGCTCTGACCATGGCAATTGATGGGTTAACACCGTGTCATCTAATTAGTCAATTAGAACCACCCATGCAGTGTATATAAACTGCTGGTTGTCAGGGCAAGCCACCACCCCTGAAGAAGTGCACGTATGTGCATGAAACGTCGTTGGGAGATTATCCTGTTTTTAGAGCTGTCTGTTTGGTTGTGGAGGATATTGGCAGCAGTTGTGTAGGCTGTGGGGGGAAAGGAGAGGAAGAGGAGCAGTGATTTCAGTAACACCGCAGCGTGTGATGTCACATCCACCAGGAAGTTCCGGTTTTCGTGCGACTCAACATCCATCCCCCACACGAGGCAATCCCTAAAGGAGCTCCAGTTATCATCAGAGAGGAGCACCTGAGCGATCTTCAGCTTCACTGCTTTTACCATCCACTGTCCTGTAAGTAGGGTTTTAATTTTACCCCTCTGGACTTAAGTGCTGTATCCTCCGGAACCCAGTATTTCAATGTTAATAAATAGCTTTTTGTTAGGATTATAGTCTTGCTAGTGTCTGTCTGTCATTGTGTGTTATGTTTGTCATGTGTGAGTTTTTAATGTTTTAATGTCAACTTTTTTGGCATACTGCACCATTATCTGTTTGTTTTCTTCTCTTTTTTACATATTGCACTATCATTTTGTTGAGCCGTTCGTTGACCCCTTCACTGCCTGTTTGCTCAAGGACACTTTTGGGACTTTGCAAGAGACGGTTTGGTCTTTATTCAGATTTATTATTATTTAAAGGACTGATTTGGCGCCGGTAATTCTTTCTTTTCTCTGTGGTCCATTTTCTGACTGTACAGTCAGTATTTGCCAGGCTGCCTGCAATATTTATTTCAAGTATTGTCATTATTTATATTTTTTTAGCGCTGTTTTGCACCGTCTTTTTTCGTTAAGTTTGGGTGAAAAACAAGGACCATTGTGCCTGTCGTCACCCCAAGCGACATGCACCTTCAATATAAAGTAGGTTCTTGTGGTCGGTCAGGATGATGGGAGTTTCTGTACCTTCGAATAGGTGTCTCCATTCTTCTAACGCCATCTAAATGGCAAGGAGATCACTATTTCCCACGTCGTAGTTCTTCTTGGCTGCAGATTTTTTTTCCCGAAAAGAATGCCCACGGGTAAAGCCTGGATTGAGGATTTCTACTTTGGGAAAATACCGCCCCTGCTCCGACATCTGAAGCGTCTACTTCAAGGGTGAAGGGCAGTGCCGGGACCGGGTGCACCTGTATAGGTGTGGGGATATAGGCCCTTTTTAGCTTTTCAAAAGCTCTGGTGGCTTCAGGAGGCCACTGGGCTGGAGAAGCTCCCTTTTGGGTCAAAGCCGTAATGGGCACCACTACCGAAGAGAAACCTTGGATAAATCTCTGGTAGTAGTTTGCGAACCCATGGAATCTCTGCCCAGCCTTGAGGGATAGAGGACGTGGCCAGTCTATGATTGCTTTGATCTTGCCTGGATCCATGGCAAATCCTGTGTTGGATATGATGTACAGTATACAAAGAAGGTTGCTGAGGTTTTATGAAACTGGCACTTCTCCAGTTTGGCGAAGAGGTGATTAGTTCGTAATCTTTAGAGGACTTGTTTCACTTGTTCCGAGTGCTCAGAAGTTCTTTTGGAAAAGATCAGGATGTCTTCCAAATACATGACCACATCCCTGAATATCTCATTCATGAAATCTTGGAACACCGCAGGTGCATTGCAGAGGCCGAAGGGCATCACCAAATATTCGTAGTGACCACCCGAGTGTTGAAGGCCATCTTCCACTCGTCCCCCTGATGGATCCTTATCAAGTTTTATGCTCCCCGCAGGTCCAGCTTGGTGAAGATGGTGGCCCCTTTGAGCCTGTCGAACAGCTCTGTGATTAAGGGCAGGTGATAGCATTTTTTAACCGTTATTTTGTTGGGCCCCCGGTAGTCTATGCACGGCTGAGGGACCCATCCTTATTCTTTACGAAAAAGATACCCCCACTTGTGGGTGAAGAAAACTTACGGATGAAGCCCCTTTGAAGATTCTCGTGAATGTACTGTCTCATGGCCTTGGTCTCGAGAGAGGACAGAGGATAAGAGCACCCCCTGGGGAGAGTAGCACCGGGCAGAGATCTATAGGGCAGTCATAGGGACGATGGGGTGGTAGTTCCTCGGCCTGCCTTTTGTCAAAGATGTCCCGGAACTCTTTGTAGATCTCAGGCAGCCGATTCCCTGATTCTGGCAGTAGCACTCCTGCTAGACCTTTGGAAGGAGTCTGGCACCTCCCTTGACACTGAGTGCTCCAACGGATAGGCAGGGCTCCCATCCAATCAATTTGGAGGTTATTTAGCTGGAGCCATGGTAGTCCTAGGATGACATCCATGGAGGAGGTGTGAATGACATCTAGTTGTATGCTCTCGGAATGGCTTCCATTGGCCTGCAAGGAGAGAGGTCTCGTTTGTAGAGTGATGAAGGCAGGTTGGAGTGGACGGCCGTCGATAGCGTCGAGGCCTACGGGGTGATCCTTATCTTTTAGGGGTATTTTGTTCCTCTCCGCAAATCCCTGGTCAATGAAGTTGTCCCCTGACCCGGAGTCCAGGTAGTCCTGAAGGTGTCCCCGCATAGTATGATGGAGATGTAGATCCTGGAGGGAAGTTTGGGAGGAGAAGCGATAGTTCCCAGTGTGGTCCTCCCGGTTTTCACTGGGCTGTGGCATTTCCCAGCTTCAAAGTGCAGGTGGCAACTACGTGTCCGCTGTTACCAGAGTATAGACATAATCTGGAGCGGCGAATACGCTGTCTCTCACTGGTGGACAAGCGGGTGAGTCCAAATTGCATGGGTTCATCCATGGCTGCTGGTGAAAGATTTCTGATTGTGACCGGCTGAGAAAAGAATGAGGGCATACCCCTTTTGTACCTTCCTCTCTCCATCCTTCTCTCCTGGAGACGTTGGTCCATGCGTATGCAGAGAGCCACCAGGGCTTCCAATCCCGCTGGGCGTTCTAGTGCCGCCAGCTCGTCTTTGAGGCTTTTGGAGAGCCCCTGCCAGAATGTCGCCGTCAAGGCCTCATCGTTCCAACCGGTCTCAGTGGCGATGGTACGAAACTCGAGAGCGTAGCAGGCCATGGTACGATCCCCCTGTGAGATATTTAGAAGAGTGGAGGCTGCCGTTACCTTTTGCCCTGGTGTGTCGAAGACTCTTCAGAACTCTGTGGCGGACCGGTCGAAATCGGAGGTCAGGTCTGGTCTTTTCTCCCAGATAGGTGAGGCCCATGCCAGGGCGTTGTCCGTCAAAAGGCTAATTATGTAAGCCACCTTAGAGCGTTGGGAAGGAAATTGTGAAGGTAAAAGTTCAAAGTGTATAGAGCACTGATTGAGAAACCCCCGACATCCCAAAGGGTCACCCCCATAGCGGTTAGAGGTAGGCAAGCGTGGCTCTGAACTCGAGGTCAGGGGAGCAGCGGAAGGAGCTGACACCACAGGTGTAGCAGTGGTCAGGTTGAGGGCTGTAAGCCGGGTATCCAGGTCCCCTAGGATGCGTTGGAACCTCTCAATACGCTGGTTATGCTGATTCAGACATCCCTCCACTTGTTTAAACATGGCTTCAATTTTATGCAGTTGTCGACCCACCTCAGCGGGGTCCAGGTTTGTTGGGCTGAGCATAATATAAGGGATGCTAACTATAACCTGGACTAGACAGCGGGGCCGAGGTGGGGATGTATATGACCACCGCCCTACAATCACGGGGCCAGGTCCGGATAGCAGAGTCGAGGACATGTAATCGGGTCAGGGTAGGAGAGTGTAGGTAGGTCGGGGTACTTGCCGTGGTCCAGGGTTAGAGAGAGAAGAGTCGTCGTTGTCCGGCATGCAATGTTGCTCTGACGTTAGCGCTGCTCGGCACGCTGGAAGCTGGGCCAAGCTTACTTCCGACGCACTGACGTCTGAGCCCCGTCGCGTGCTGGCTGTGGGAGCTCGGTGGTGTGGGAAAGAGAGAGGAAAGGTCCTGCAGGCAGCTGAGAGTCGGGGCCTGGCCGCGACCGGCAGCAGGGCCTGGCCAGAGGTTGGGGGAAATTTGTAGCGCCGGCCGGCCAGACCCCCCCAGCGGGCCCGGGACACCAGTCCTGGCTGTCCCCCCCAACTCAGCGTCCCTGGTATGGATTAATACGGGAAGGACACAGTATATGAAAATGCTTGGGATAAACAAAAGCCTATCTCCAAATACGAAATAAACCATTGGATGAACCCAGGTGATTTGAATAGGCGCTAAGATCTCCACAGATAACAAGTGCAAATGCAACAAATCAAATTTGAATATAATGATGTGTAACCAAAAAGATACTTCTCAACCTTCCAAGGAATATGCAAGGATTCCCTACAGAAGCAGTCTTGTTTCGGGGTGGGAAGGGAGCGATGAGATCAGGAACACACCATGAAAATAAAGAAAATAAAAACAATAATAGTGCAGTATATCAATAGCAATAGCAATTGGAGCTTAGTAGATGTCTTGGCTCTGTAGAAATTCCTACTTACAACAAGTGTAATAAAAACTGGCAGTGGTCTGACTCAGTCAGTGTTGGTGAAGGTATATCCCACACAGGAAGATAGATTCTGGCTCAGGAGAATTTCAGAACAAACTTCTTGCAGATATCTTTTGCTCAGATCCAGATGAGATGAAGTATATATGAAATATATAAACGGACCAATGGTATAGATTGCAAAGACACTTTTATCGCATAGAAATAGAATAGGAAATGTACTTACAATAAGTACAATGATTTGTACACATAACGGTTTCGTGAGACAGTTGTAAAGCTGATCCTGGATAGTGAGGGTTACTCCCGTCCTCCCGCAACTCCAACCTCGCCGCCGATGGATGGCGTCTGACGTCACTGCCAGTTTTTATTATACTTGTTGAAAGTAGGAATTCCTACAGAGCCAAGACATCTACTAAGCTCCAATTGCATTGATATACTGCACTATTATTGTTTTTATTTTCTTTATTTTCATGGTGTGTTCCTGATCTCATCGCTCCCTTCCCACCCCGAAACATAAACCATTGGATGTCATATGGTCTGATGTTTTACAACAGCTGGTGTGGGTCAAGCAGTTCTTATCTTACATCAAATTTTACGTTTCTGTGTTAAATATAAATACGGAATAAGCAAGAATGTCATAAGGCTAGGTAAAAAGAAAAGAAGGTTCATTTTTTTTTCAAAGGAAACAAACCAGTAAATATTTTGCTTCGGAGTGTGGCTTAGGCCCATTTTTACTAAGCGGTGCTATTCCAGAAGACACCTTATGGAAAACAGAAGTCACCTTGAATGGGGCGTACGCTTAGTAAATATGGAACGAAATATTTCTCAGCAAGCTGATTACCCTGACAGAGCATGAAATAACCTTGTCATATGGTCTAATGTGCTATATATGGTTTAATATACGGATGGGCAACTCCAGTCCTCAAGGGCCACCACAGGTCAGATTTTCAGGATATCCCTGCTTCAGCACAGGTGACTCAAAGACTGAGCCACTGATTGAGCCACCTGTGCTGAAGCAGGGATATCTTTCAAACCTGACCTGTTCGTGGCCCTTGAGTACTGAAGTTTCCCACCCCTAGTCTTATGTCTAGATGTGCTTTTCTTGATTTCCAAAAATGTAAATATTCTCCTACTGTAGTATGTGGTTTAAATGAAATGTACTCATGGTTGGAAGGTAGCAAGTCAGCTTAGCCTGCAAGTAACAATAACTGGCGTGGCACCTGACACAGTGCCACTAGTTGGTTTTTTTTTGTCCACTAGACTAAAATGCAGACCTGCTAATGGTCACAGATATTCTGTCCGTCTCACTGATCTGGAAACAGTCTCACTGATTTTTAGTGTCGTCGTCTCACAGACTTCAATGGAGTCTTATTCACAAAGTCATCCCTTTTCCATTAAAATTTCTTTTTTTTGGTCCCAATTCCCCTGAAAATGTCACTGATCTTGATGTTTGGATAGTTCTCTGAATACTCGGTACAATGAGGTGTTAATAAGCACAGTGACAGTAGAAAGATTGCTGCATGCTCAGCACAGTAAATGCAATGCGTGGTACAAGTAGCTCAATGTGTTTGGTGGGAAGGTTGAATATATTAACTAATAAAACTTGTGCCTGTCGCCTCGCCTTGGCACACCAGCCCTGCCTCTCCTCCTGACCTCGTTGTGGATGTAGGAAATGAGATGTAATTGTACAATCTCTAGCCTCTCTTGAAGACAGGTACCAATATTGACTTTGCTTCTGCGTCAGTCGTAGGCACTTTAACAGAAAACCCTTCCTAACGTTTTATTTCCTTTGACTACTATTTGAAGGTAGAAAAATATTTCAGAGATGATTGTAGGCGCTATTATTATATATTTTGTTTTAATCTGTACAAATTTTGTTAAGACGTCTTCATTATTGATAACAAGAATAATGTTATCATTTACAGACTACTTTTGGTTAGGAGGAGAAAAAAGCTCCTCCTATTGCACCATATAACCACTCCCTATAACTCCTCCTATTGCACCACATAACCACTCCCTATAAATCTTACTGCTTCTTAAAACTCCTCCTATTTCTCCCTATAACTCCTCCTATTACTCCATATAACCGTTCCGCATAACGCCTCATATTGCTCCATATAACCGCTCCCTATAACTCCTCCTATTACTCCATATAACCGTTCCCTATAACTCCTCCTATTACTCCATACTGTATAACCATTCCGCATAACGCCTCATATTGCTCCATATAACCGCTCCTATAACTCCTATTACTCCATGTAACCGTTCCTATAACTCCTTGTATTGCTCCATATATATCTTCCTATTACCCCATATAACAGCTCCCTATAACTCCTCCCTATTACTCCTACTATTGCTCCATCTAACAACTCCTAAAACTCCTCGTATTCCTCCATACAGACGGTTCCTTATAACTTTGGATTGGATCTTTCTAAGGAGACGAGTAAATTGAGAAGTTGTTCAAAGAGCTGATCTTTTAACAGCTCAGCAGTCAGATGAAAGGGGTTAAATCGTGTTAGCATTCCGTGTTTTTATTGTTTGAGGCTAAATATCTGTCCTTGTAGAAATACAGACAGGGCGTTTATCTTGCTCCATCAATTAAAGAAGAGAGAATGAAAAAGAGGACTGACGGATTTCTCCAGGGCAGTGCTGCTCGAGATCAATTTGATGTGAAAGGGTCATAGAGTTTGCTCTAGGCAGCAATAGGAGCTAAGAAGCTAAGGAAGTCGCTTTTCCTGCAGCCCGGGATAGAACGACATGGCAGTCTCACATTGGTCGGGAAACAAAATCGAAATGTTGTTTTCAATTTTTTTTAAATGGCTTTATCACTGTGCGCTGTTTTTCTTTCTATTCCAGGAACTCAGGGCCGGCCTTCTGCGGTCAGTCAATGGGGTCCCTTTCCTCCACCAGGCCCAGGCTGTTTGTCTTGGCAATCCCCCCCATCATGGCTGCCCTGATTACCTTGTTGGTTGTGCTTATACAGTAGTTTTACTTGTATATTGTTCTCCACACTTACAACTGAGTAGGTATATAACCATTTTCAATTTGACACACAATTGAATTAAAGGTCATGTGGCCCCCACTTTAGCTTCCACTTGAGGGCCCCCTCCCACCACCCTACGGAGCAGACACACACAGTTTGTAATTTGGTAAGAGGTCACAGCTTTATGGCAAAAATCCTACACAATGAAACCAGCCCACTCAACATTTTCAGCATTTATCATAAGACTAGGCTTAGATTCGAGGAGCTAGCTGTACAGCTAGTACTCTCTTTTTCCAATGCCCCACTGGACTAAATTAGCTCTAAGCGTGGTTTAAGGGCTAAACCCACAGCTACTCTGCATCCTGCAGCACCTCCCATGGCCCACCCCAGCAGCACTTACAACTTGCCCAACTTCCTGCAATTGCCTGGTCCAGGCGCAAGGCTAGTTCCATGCCTTAAATCGGTTCACTGGACAAGTGGCTATAAAGCTGGCCTAGTTGATGCCCCACTCGGTGGTCCCATTAATCCCTTAATTGGGACGGCCGTCCTCCCCAGCCGTGACCTTCTGCATTACCTTTGGTAGGGGATCCTGCAGTCCTGAATATGTCAGATATGTGGTCCATATCATCCCTGTAAGAGTCCCCAACAATACAACTGGATTTCTATCTACTCCCTGATGAATTTGCCAATAACCTTGTTAATCTCTTTCTAGCATTATCCACCCCACCCATGCTGTGCACGATGCACCAGAACCTTCTCTGCAAAATCTCAGACCAGATGAGAGCTACCCCTAGCTACATTACATTTATCCTGGCGCAACTGGACTGAATCATATCAAACAAGTTTAGCTAGTTTTTACCAAAATGATTCCCACCTTGGTGCTCTAGCACCAAGTCCGGTCTACCTCCCTTGGATTTTGATTAATCCTAGAAGTAGCCTGTAGACGGATGTTCACAGAGGTACACACTTGGAGTCGTTTATAATGTGAAATTATAATAAGGCTTTATTGTGCCTTTTCTTTTTCATTAGGAAATTCATCCAAACAGGGGGAGGAACAAAGCTTCTATTCACTTGGGAGTATTTCTAGTGAAACACTATGCAATAATTCACATCTCCCCTAGTCAAGCAGTTCTCGCAGCCCCAAACACATAGCATGCAATAAGCAGATATAAGCAGTCTTTTAAGAATGAAAGTCTTATCTGTTCCTTGTGGTTTGGAGGGAAAATCTTCACTGTTCCTGCTTCAGCTCCCTTGTCTCCAGGTTTGGTCAGCATACAGGTTTAGAAGTTTTCCCTGTGTCTTGTAAGCAGCTCTGCTGTTTCTTCTGGCAGGGCTCAAGACTGTTGTGAGAGTCAAAGACAATCTCTGCTCTCTCTCCCAAGTTCAGCTCTCAGTCACAGCTAAGGAGTTCTCACTTCCTGTTTCAAAAGACAGGCTTTCTAAGCCATCTAATCAGGCAGGTGGTGTTTTGTTAATTGACTACCAGCAGTTAACCACCACACTGCTGGATTAGAGGCACATTACCTGAACAGGGATAAGTCCCCTGTTACATAGCCTTTTCCAGAACATCCCTCTGTAGACAAACCAGCGATTGAAGCCCAGTTACCTTTGTTAGCTTCTAATTGTTATATGTATGTATATCTTTATTTATATAGCGCCAAAAGTGTACTTAGCACTTCACAAAGAATACAGTAAAGGAAATTATAATAATACAATAAACACAGTAAAATCAGACAATAGGAAAGGAGATCCCTGCCCTGAAGAACTTACAATCTAAGTGGTATGATGGGAGAATTGCAGAGACAGCAGGTGAGGGAATAAATGCTGTAGATGGCAGTGCTTGGCCACAATGGTTGGTAGGAGTTACTGTGGGTGTGGGACAGGATCCATGAGTGCAGACTATTGGGATTCTTCTTTTGTGATGTGAGTTTTAAGATTGGTCGGTATTACATTTACTAGCAGGGAGGCATGGGTGAGAGCAGGTGTGTATATGGCTGGGTCCAGGATTAGGAGAGATATCCCCAGCAGCAAGAAGGAGGAGTAGAGAGAGAGAGAGGTGGTGCATAGAGCCAGAAGAATCAGAGGTGTCTCAGGAGGCAGAGACTCTCAGGGATTATGGTGAGTTTTAGCCATGGCTGTAGCAAACGTATTGATGCCTGCTTTAAATGAACATTATGAAAAATTGTAAAAATCCCCAGATGATCTTAAAGGGGAACTTACCCTGCAAATCACCAGGATGGGGGAAGTTGAATCTAGAGTGGGGGTCCTAAAGGATGTATCCTCAGAAATGCAGCAGGACATGCAAACTCTTAAAAAAAGAAATACAACTCTAGAAGACACGGTGGAGGAAACAGGTTACGCAGAAATAATATAAGATTAATAGGAGTCCCTGAACAGGTGAAACCCTCTCAATTGCAGGATTTCTGCACAAAATGGCTGCCTGAATCGCTTGGACTACCACATAATCACACTAACATCAAAGTGGAAAGGGCTCATAGACTTGGTCCGGTTAGGCAGAACCAGGAAGGTAGGCCACGAGCAGAAATCGCAAAGTTTCTGGACTTTAATGAAAAATCAACAATATTAAGAGCCTATAAGAATTCGGGTGGCCTTAATTATGAGGGAAAGAAGATCCTAATCTTTCAGGACTATTCTGCTGCAGTATCAAATAAAAGACGGGAGTTCAGTAAAGTTTGCAGTATGCTATATAAGCATTATAAGACATTTTCCCTGGGATATCCTGCCACCTTAAGAGTCTTCATAAATGGAGGGGCCAAAATATTTGCAGAAGCAGCAGAGCGCTTTATCCCCCAGCTTGCTGCAGGACCGGAGGACAGAACCTCAGAAAGGAGACGGAGATACAGCATGGAAGAAAATAGCGCAGCCAAGAAAAAGGTTCCCCTGCAAGATCCCCGCACCGCTGTGCGGGGCCAGGCTGCAAGGAATTAAGTATTGCACTCATAAAAGGGGACTAAAGTGATCTGGTTACAGAGAGATGGTACAGTACATGCATAAAATCATATGAATGTTGGGAGAAAAGGTGTTTATACAAGAATTGTTGCATTTAGCGATTATTAAATGGTACATTTCAAAAGCAATTGAGGGGTTATATTGCTAGGAGAACAGTATACTGTACTGTATGTCTTTAAAAAAAAAAGTTCTCTAATTGGTTACGTGTTACAAAAAAAAAGTTAAGAAACCCTGTTTTGAAAAATATAAACACATCTAAACAGGGAGGAGAGTAAGAAATTCCAGACTAACTGGGTAGGTGAATGCGTATTCTCCCCAGCAGTGGGAAAGAAAGGCTGGGGGGGGGGGGGTAGCGATTCTGATAAGCAAAACACTACCATATGAGCTTATATCAACTTGGAGTGACACAGAGGGAAGGGTGGTACAGTGTGTTCTCAAGGTCAACAATATGGATATATGTGTATATATAGTATTTATGGTCCGAATGAGCAGAGCCAACCTTTCTTCCAGAGTGTAACTGACAAATTGTTGAAAGAAAGAGGAGGTAACCTAATTGTGGGCGGTGATTTTAACGCTGTCAGTGATCCATTTTTAGATAAATCTTATCTTAATCAGAAAAAAGGAAAATCAAGATCTGCACAGAGTAGCATAGGGCTGTTACAATAAACATTGGCTTTGTTAGACTGCTGGAGGCTATTTAACCCCACTGAGAGAGACTATACCTCTTTCTCTCACCCACATAATTCTCTCAAGAATAGACTATATTCTAACAAGCGACCATATGATGGACAAGGTGTCCGCAGTGGCGGTTGAAGATATAATCATATCAGACCACGCACCAGTATGATTAGAGATACATTTAGGATATAGGGAACACAAAAATAGAATCTGGAGATTTCCATCTTATCTTCCTAATAATGAGGAGTTTAAAACTTTCCTCCTCAATAGCTGGTTCTATTTCCAGGAAACAAACGCTATACACCAAAATGTGGGGAAATTGTATTGGGAAACCGCTAAAGCGGTAATGAGAGACAAGATTCTAACAAACATGAACAAACATAGGAAAGAAACAGAATCAGAATACATTAAATCTAGCAAGGAACTGAACAGGGCATTCTGTCACTTCAAACAAAATCCCACCCCAGAAAACAGGGACAAATACATGGAAGCAAAGAATGTATGCAAAATGTGGCTACACAGAAAGGAACAAAAAAGCTCCAATTTAGAGACCTTAACCTTTATAAGTACGGTAACAAGGCAGGTAAATTATTAGGAAATCTAGTTAGGAGTGGAGAGTTGTGGATCGTCAGTGTGCGTAGCAAGGTTCAGGATTGGAGAGTATCGGATAGTCGGGGTACGTAGCCAGGTGCAGGATAGGAGATAGTCGGATCGTTGGAGTACTTCAGCCAAGGTCAGGACAGGAGCCAGGAGAAAGGTCAACAAGCCGGATCAGGAGTAGAGAGGGTCAGAGTCCAAGGTACAAGCAGGGTTCAGGCAACGAGAGGTTAACAGCAACAAGGTCAGGCAAGGCAAGGTTCAGGAACCAGATGTGGCAAGGCACGGCGTCACAACGACTATGCTCAGCAAAGGTAAGCTGTAAGTGAAGGGTATATAAAGGAGGAGGCTCCAATAGCAAGCAGGGGAGTAACCAGGAAGTGAAAGCTAATAGGCTGCTGGTGCACGCAGGTGTGCCCGATGATGCAGCCAGATCAGGTAGGAGGTTGCTTGCAGCTTGCAGCCTGCGCTTGTCACAGATTTCAGAAGGCAGGGTTTAGAGAGAGTGCTACTCCCACGCCAGTTCTGCGAGACATCAGAGCAGGGGCAGAGCCTAGAGCACGCGTCACTGCCGCGCTGGTTGTCGATCAACAGAGCAGGGGCGGAGTTTACCACGCGCGTCAGCGGGAAGGCTGGATGAGCGCCCGCATCGTATACCCAGGTGAGGGGCGGGATCAGGATCCGCAGATGCCGGAGCAGACTGCAGAAGGTCCGTGCGTGCACGCGTCACAGGACCAGAAGAATACGCATCTTGAATGTCTGTCACCGGAGGGCCAGTAAGGTGAGGAGATGGTCCTTGAACGCCGGGACGGTGAATCCTCATAGACTAGCCCTGCAAAATGCCTTCAAAGAGATAGTAGACAGGGAAATATTTGGAGACCGGGAAAACAGCATTCATCAGAATTTTACATAAAGAAGGTTAAGACCCTCATGTGCCAGGTTCATATCGACCCATATCCTTATTAAATCAGGATGTAAAAATTCTCTCAAAAATTCTGGCAGAGAGGCTGGCCGCAGTATTACCAGGTCTGATCCATAACGATCAGACAGCGTTTGTAAAGGGTAGATCTTCAGTGAAGAACATAAGAAAAGTATTAGGAGCCCTTTATTGGACCAAATCAAATCCAAAGGCACGGATCATGGCAGCGGGAATACTCTCTCAGGAATTCAATTTATACAGAGGAACAAGGCAAGGGTGTCCCTTGTCGCCATTGCTATTCAACATAGCAATGGAACCATTAGCTATATTCCTTAGGGACATGGCAGACTATAAAGTTATTGAAATAGGAAATAAGGAAGTGAAGTTGGCTCTTTTTGCGGATGACCTTCTGATGTTTGTGTCTAATCCGGAACAGCGGTTAAAAAAAATATATGAGACACTTAAAGAATATGGAAAATGTATGGGGTTTATAGTTAATGCCTGCAAAACTGAGATTCTAGTGCTGTCTCACAACAATAATGTTAGGTGAGAGGAGGACCTCCCTTTTAAAAAGACAAGACAGCCAATCAAATATTTGGGGATTAATATAGACCCCGACCTAGAAAAATTGTACGCAAGCAATTTTAAATCAATCCTAACCAAAGTGATTAAAGAGCTTGAAAGCTGGCAAGGCCTCCCATTGAACTTAGTGGGTAGATGCCAAATCGTTAAGATGATCAGCTTCGCTAGGATTATATACCCATTGCAGATGCTGCCTATCCTGGTTCGCCATGCAGACATAAAATTGATTAATAGTGCAATAAATAAGTTTATATGGAACAAAGGCAGAAATAGAATTGCAATGTCAAAACAATTTCTCCTAAAGGAACTTGGTGGAGTGAGTTTACCTGACATTGGAAAGTACAATTTGGCATGCATAGCCAGGCATATGGGAGACTGGCTAATGGACAAAGAAATATATTCCTGCACGAAACTTGGGAAACAAATGGTGCTACCAGTGACGCTGAAAGAGATCCTACACACGACTTGGGGAAATATACCTTTAGTAATTAGAGGGAATCTACTGATAAAAGATACATAGGCCACGTGGAAGACATTGTGAAAAAACTGTGGGATGCCCTACAAAATATCCAAATTTCTGCCTATACAAGGTAACATGAAATTTGAACCAGGTCGATCTCAAAATATGTTTAAGACGTGGGAAACCAAGGGAATAAAAAATATAGGGCAGCTGGTAGATACAGAACGGGAACAAATTATGTCATTTGAAGAGCACAGAGTTCAGAAGGAATTCCCACAATCTCACTACTTCCCCTACATGCAGATCATACATTACTGTAAGAGCCTTGAGAACTATAAGAGATATTAGAAAACAACATTTTTGATTTCTTTAGGACTGAAAATAATATAACATATTCGATCTCTGAATTATATGATTGGATCCGAGATAAAGACCATGGCAAGCAATTGCAAAAAGTGGCAGCCAAGTGGAACAAGGACTTCCCAGAAATAACGGAGATTGACTCATTGCTGGTAGGATTGGGTAGAACCAGGATAATAATTATATCAGAGACATGGAGGGAATTGCAATTTAAATTACTACATAGAGCATATTATGCGTTTGATATACAATATAAACAGATAGAAAAGGATCAAAATAAATGCCCGAAATGTCTGCTTATTAAAGAGGATCTAAAACACTGCCTATGGGAATGCCCATGTATATCTGATTTTTGGGACCAGGTTCTAATATATATACACGACATGACAAACGTGGTAATTGTGAAGGAACCTCTATCAGTTTTATTTGGGAACATGGAGGGGTGGAAAGAAGTTAATGGGGACTCAGGGATCCCAAGGATTGCTGAAATTATACTCATGGCAGCTAGAAAGTCTACAGTATAATGGTGCAATGGTGAAGTATGACCTCCAAACTTGGAAACGGTTAAAACATATCTCACTGGGCTAATGACCTTAGATAAACTGGACACGGAGACCAATAAGGAACAAAAAACTGAGAATTTCTTTACAAATTGGGAACCCTATATTGACTCCCTACCACAGAGTGAAAAAGACCAAATATATCAGGCTTTCACACACACACAAGTGTAAAACAAAAATTGTGAGGCGCTTCCAATAAAGGTGTGATAAATAAATATATAAATATATAAATATATAGTGATCAATATAAATCGTGCTCAAAAATAAAAATAGCAAAATTCGCTGCTCAACCCTCTTAGGAGAAGATCCAGTTCCTCCTCTCTTGACTGTTTGGAAGAAGCTTGTGGGGAGCGCAGATTTTTCACCATATAAAGTGAAGAAAATGTATAATAGTGTAATATAGCCAAACACCTTTGGCAATCTGTATGGGGATCGAGATTAAGAACTCACATTCTCCCAGTTAAAATACAGCATTGGAAGACAATCTGAAGACTCTGTAGTTTGCAGGGGGGTCTTGCTTAGTGTACTCTCCCTGGTGTCAGTGGAACAAACCCTCGGTGGAAACAGAGACAACTCTAGTGCAACGTTGTATGTTCACTAATGGTATATTCAATAAAAGCAGTGGTAATTTACACTTACATTAGCACCATGTGCATAGACACATAAAAATCAAAGCGCAGCAGCAGTATACACCATCTACCCCACTCCCGGGATTGCGTCGCGTCACTTCCGGTCCGGCCCGTTGCGTCACTTCCGGTTTCGCGATCGATCTTGAAATGGATCCACACGGGTTCTGGGGCATGGGGGGCACACTCTGGGTTGCTGCTGGTTCACTCTATGCGTTTCGCTGGCGTGCCAGCTTCGTCAGGAGTCCGATCTCGAGTCTACAGATTGTCTTCCAATGCTGTATTTTAACTGGGAGAATGTGAGTTCTTAATCTCGATCCCCATACAGATTGCCAAAGGTGTTTGGCTATATTACACTATTATACATTTTCTTCCCTTTATATGGTGAAAAATCTGTGCTCCCCACAAGCTTCTTTCACACACACATCCTGGAGTCTCTTGTGGCAAATTGCACAAGGTTATAGATGAGGTAAACAGAGGGAGAAAAGAACCAGGTTAACTGGGTATCAAGACAGGAGAACAGTATATCCGAACCTAACGTCTGTAATATGTGTCTGACTAAAGTTAAGTTGTGTACATTCTGTGAGTTAATTATTTAATTTAAAAATTGTGTATTTTTTTATTTTTCAGTTAAGTTTGAGCATCTGATTTATACCTTTTTACTTGTATATATATTTTTTCTTTAATGTATAATTTAAAGTAATTAGTCAGTAATAGCCAAACCATTATATTTAATATTCAAGGACTCCATTTCCACAGGCTCAGTACCACAAGATTGGCGTAAAGCAGATGTGGTGCCTATATTTAAAAAGGGAGCTAGATCACAACCGGTGAATTACAGATCTGTAAGCCTGACTTCAATAGTGGGGAAACTACTTGAAGGTTTAATACGGGATAATAGTCAGGAATACCTAATGGAAAACAAAATTATTAGTAATAGTCAGCATGGATTTATGAAGGATAAATCATGCCAAACTAACCTTATTTGTTTCTTTGAGGAGGTAAGTAGGAATTTAGACCAGGGTAATGCAGTTGATGTGGTCTACTTAGATTTTGCAAAGGCTTTTGATACGGTTTCACACAAGAGGTTGGTGTACAAAATAAAGAAAATTGGGCTGAGTAATAATATATGCACCTGGATTTAAAACTGGTTAAAGGACAGACAACAGAGGGTTGTCATAAATGGAACTATTTCAGGTTTGGCTAAAGTCGTGAGTGGAGTACATCAAGGATCGGTACTGGGACCCCTGCTTTTTATCTTGTTTATTAATGACTTTGAGGTTGCCATCGAGTGCAAAGTCTCCATCTTTGCTGATGATACTAAATTAAATTGTGGAAGGTAATAGAATCAGAGCAGGATGTAATTTCTCTTCAGAAGGACTTGGAGAGACTGGAAACGTGGGCAGGTAAATGGCAGATGAGGTTTACTACAGATAAATGTAAGGTTATGCATTTGGGATGCAAGAATAAAAAGGCGACTTACAAATTAAATGGGGATAAATTGGGGGAATCCTTGATGGAGAAGGATTTAGGAGTGCTTGTAGACAGCAAACAAGATCATATCTTGCATCAAACGGGCAATGGATGGAAGGGAAGTAAACATAATTATGCCCCTTTACAAAGCATTAGTAAGACCACACCTTGAATATGGAGTACAATTTTGGGCACCAATCCTAAGAAAATACATTATGGAAATAGAGAGAGTGCAGAGAAGAGCATCCAAATTGATAAAGGGGATGGACAACCTAACTTATGAGGAGAGACTAGCTAAATTAGATTTATTTACATTAGAAAAGAGGCGTCTTAGAGGGGATATGATAACTATATACAAATATTTTCGGGAACAATACAAGGAGCTTTCAAAAGAACTATTCATCCTCAAGGGCAGTACCAAGGACTCAGGGCCATCCCTTGAGGTTGGAGGAAAGGACATTTGACCAGCAACAAAGGAAAGGGTTCTTTACAGTAAGGGCAGTTAAAATGTGGAATTCATTACCCATGGAGACTGTGATGGTAGATACAATAGATTTGTTCAAAAAAGGTTGGACATCTTTTTAGATAGGAAAGGTATACAGGGATATACCAAATAAGTATACATGGGAAGGATGTTGATCCAGGGATTAATCAGATTGCCAATTCTTGGGAGTCAGGAAAGAATTTATTTTTCCCCTTATGAGATATTATTGGATGATATGACTCTGGGTTTTTTTTGTTTGCCTTCCTCTGGATCAATAAGTAAGTATAGATATCCTCTGGATCAATAAGTAAGTATAGATATAGGAAAAAGTATCTATTGTCTAAATGTAGCATAGGTTGAACTTGATGGACGTACGTCTTTTTTCAACCTCATATGTAACTATATGTAAACATAGAAAATTGTAAAGATGTGTTGAAATCTGGCATGTTTACCAGCAATGTTAGAAAATCAATAAAAATAACAATGAGAGAAAAAAAAGAAAGTTGCGTTCTCACAGTTGCAGAGTTGTTGTTGTTGTAGATTGTAGAGTCCAGCTCTTCTTGTATTGTTCACCTCTAATTCCAACTCAAAAATTAACTCCACACACACTGTATATGAGACACTTAAGATGTTACACAGCCCATTCTCTTGTTCCATTAGCCTTGCTGTTTCTCCAGAGTTCCATTGTTTTCCTAATTCCTCTATAACCGGTAGTCACTGAGTTGTGGTGAGATTTCAGGACTTCTGACAGGTAGTGCCAGGGAAAGTTGGGTCCAACTTCGGTGTCTGGCTGCCAGGCCTCTGTTAGCTGCCAGGCCCCAGCTCTCCTCAGCAGTGGCCCAGCCTTCCCCCCAGGCCTCTCGCACACATGGTCAACTCTGTGCTGGAAGTTGGGCCCAACTTCCGCATCCGCCCACGGGATCGGCACAGCACCGGAGACCTCCCCCTCAAGGTAAAGTGTACAGTATGTATTGTGTTAGGATGGGAAGGGGCTGGTATTGAATGTGAGGAAGGGAAGGGGGTGGTATTGAGGAGTGTTAGGAAGGGGGAGAGGGTGGGGAGAAGAGGGGGACATTTGGTTGCGACCATTTCACTGCAACCAAATGACACCAGCATTTGACCGCAGACAGACACTCCCCTGCAGCCGATCTTCCGCTGGAACCTCCACCACTGGCCACTTCTAGGAGAAGGTAAGTTTTAACGTTTAGGATATGGGGTTAGTTTTAGGAGTTTTATTGGTTAGGGCTTATGGTAGTGGGTTTTAGAATAAGTGTTTAGGGAAAGGGTGTTTAGGCTAAGAGTTAAGCTTAGTCACTTACCTTAGTGGCAAAGTGGGCAGCGGTCATTTAGTCCTAGATCGAAGGGGGGAGGGTCTACACACTGCGCTTGCTGTATGCATTAGATCAGATTAGAAGATGCCAGAAAATTTCCTGTTTCTGTTGCAGGACAGTGGTGGCAGTGAGTGGAATGGACAATTCTCCAGCGTATTGCCTTGAGAGTGCATCTGCTTTGCTATTTCGTGTTCTGGGGTGATACAACCCAATGAAATTAAATTGAGGAAAGTTCAGGGCCCACCAGACTTGTCTCGGGTTCAAACAACAAATCTTTTTGCTGCATGTTCCCCACAGTATAGACAGAGATGTTTGCATCTATAAGTGTTTCCCCGATAGCATTGCTTTTCATTAAAAAGCCAGCATTCTGCTCCGTTATTACCTTGTGAGCGGCTGTTCCATCACCCATCTGGTCCTACATGAAAGGGGTTCCCTTGCATTTTGTATCTGAACTATTCATCATATTCTATACACACTACTCTCCCCTTCCCCTCCTCCCCCCAGCGTAAGAGACAAATTGTCTGCGTGACTATAAAAAGTAGCTTCAGAATGTGCAATCGCCCTTTATTCAATTACTGATGTTCTAAGCGGGTCACTCCTCTCTGACACCGCAACTATTTTATGCCTTTTCCCTTTCCTTTCTAATTCGAAGAAATCCACAAAATTACCTTTCAATCGATAATCTTTTCTTGCTAACACTGAACAAATGTGTCGCCCCAATCACTCTGACCCCCCTTGTTATTTATTGTTATCTGCTAAAGTCCTTTTTACAGTACATGATCTAGCCCATACATTGATGTCCTATTATACTGTATTCTGCCTTTTCATAACCTTTACGATACGGTCTAGCTCTTTTTTCCTTCGATGATTTACTTACGGGGGTTTGCTCCAGGTCAAGGTCATCTGTATTCTGCTGGCCTGCTTCATGGCCCCTTCTTTTATGCCTCTAACCTTCCTTGTGAATAAAGCTTTGCCCCGTCCGTTATCGCCCTGCTGCTCCCACTAGCATCAAGGGGGAGGGGCAGACCTTTATTCCTACAGTACCTGGGGCTGTAAGAGCCCAGGCCTGAAAAGCTGCACTTCGGTATGTTTACCACGGTAAATTAAAGCTTCCTTTAACTTTTATTTCAAAATATTTTGTCAAATGACTGACCAAAGAACAGGTCCAATGCCCTGATGGGAGCAACATCCCTACATCACCTTCTGCCCCTACTATGACACTAGAATTAGTCAGTCAGTAATATGTTTAGTGCAAGTATCCTAGTGCTCTTAAACTGTAACGGTGTGAGCCTCGCTTATTAAATAATCTCGTTAGTATTTCAAGGGAGGGCTTAGCACAGAAGCCTTTCGCAGCTGTAACTCAGTGAGCTTACTAAAGAAATCAATACGAAAGGAATATAAATTCCGAGGCTGAAGATGCAGTACCAGTGACATGTACATAGAGCTTATCATCTCATTTTGTTGTCTGAGACACAGGGAACTAATTGCCCAAGGTCACAAGGAGAACTAGTACTGGGATTGAAACAGTGTTAACTCACTTCACAGGCAGTGTTCTTAGTGATAAAATACTTATTCAGCCCTATACCTAGCAGGATTCCCTTCTTGGTCTCTTCCTTGGCTTTGTTCACCCGTACACCTCAAGTTCTGTGTCTAAACAAGAAAGTCAGGATGTTGCCAAATTCAGGCCATTCTGGTGCCCAACCCATGTTGTGTTGATGACATGAGACAGTTAAGCTAATTGGAAACATTGGGCAAGCTTGCTGCAGACATTATTGTTTAGTCCCATCCTAAAGAAGGACAGACAATGGATCTTGTAATAATAAAAATAAGCGCAGCAAAATCAGACAATAGAAAAGGAAATCCCTGCCCCGAAGAACTTGCAATCTAAGTGCTATAATGGGAGACTTGCAGAGACAGCAGGGGAGGGAATAAGTGCTGTAGATGGCAGTGCTTGGTCACAATGGGTGGTAGGAGTGATTGTGGGTGTGGGACAATAGCCATACGTGCATGCTATTGGGATGCTTGATTTGTGGGGCGAGTTTTAAGGTTAGTCAGTATTAAATCAGAAGGTTAACACCATTTACAGGGGAAGATATATCAGGGAGGTGTGTGTGAGATCAGGTGTGTATATCTGGATTTAGGCTTAGGGGAGATCCCCAGCAGCAGGAAGGAGTAGATAGAGGGTGTGAATAGAGGATTTGAGTGAGTGTTTTTTTTTTATTGAAGGGTAAAGAAGATGTTGGGAGAGAGGTGTATAAATAATAGTGCAGTGGGGAGTGGGGAAGTTGGAGAGAACAGAGACGTGAGGAAACAGAAAAAGCAATAGGGAGGGCATAGTGAAATGAAGGAGGAGAGACTTCCCAGTTATTGGAGGATAGGAAGAGAACAAATAATCACAGCATTTAGCAAGTCAAGTTCTCACAATTGCAAAGTTGTTGTTGTTGTGGTGCAGAGTCCAGATCTTACTCTTATCTTCACCTCCAATTTCAACTCCAAAATTAACTCTACAGACACTTTAAATGTGACACTTAAGATCTTACACAGCCATATAGCCATGTCTGGCAGGAGCGAAGACAAGTGTATTGAAGAGTGAGGAGCTGCCAGTCACTTGATTATTTCAGACCTGACACAGCTGCTTAATGACACCTTTCACAGAGCAGCTTAACAAGTCACAAGGTGAACAAAACAAGCTCAGCAGATCTCAGCCAGAGCCAAATAACTATGCTTTTGACACTCGACTCTGTCCTCTCCTGACACTGAATGGTAAATGTGCCTGCAACTAATGGCTGGTGTATGCTACAGAATGAGAGAGATGTGTGCATGTACGTGAGCTGCAGACTTGTACTGTGTCACTCTGTCACGCTTGTGCTCTCCACACAAGCGCAGGAAAAGGGAAGGACCCGTTAGCAAGGTGGGGAGGCCGCAGGGGACACGAAGGGAGTGAGTTGCTGCGCAGCTGGGGATCGGCGCACGTAGTCACGTGAACGCGCCGGAGTTGCGGTGCCTGGCTCAGAGACATGACTGATCCAGCTGCATGTGCGCGCATGCTCTGACAGCAGAGCAGGAATGCGCGCGTTCTCAGGCACCAACGCGGGGGTTGTGGGAAGCCAACGCTTCATCACGGGAGTCTGGAACGGGAACGAGGAACTAGGAACATGGACATGGAACTAGGAACATGAACATGGAAGGAACATGGGAGGTAGAGTCCAGAGCACAAGGTAACATTCACAAAGGAATTGCTTCTTGGAGGATGTCCAGCCTGCTTTATAGGCATAGTGCCAGAAACAGCAAGGATCAGCGAAACTAAATATAACATAAGGGTTCTAAGTCTAATCCATTGGCCAAGGAATTATAAGCCTGCTACCACGTCAAGGTGAACCCTACTAAGCAGGTACTTACACTATCCGACGGTAAACTAACCTCAGTAGTATATGAGTGACTGTCCCAGTCTTCCGGAATCCAAAAGAGAGAAGTAAAGGTCCCAAGGAGGTCCAGGCAGGAACAGCATGCAAATAGTACTAGCAGGCACCAGGGCAGGCAGCAAATGACTAATAGCAAAGAGAAAGTCAAAGAGAGGCTTACTTCCTGTCAGGAGGAAGAGGGCAGGATTTGCTAGGAAGCAAGATGGCGTCGTTTGCTTCAGAATCCTTAAAGACACAGGATCTTGACTCGCAGCTAGAGGGCGGCGACCAGAAGAAAACAGGTAAGGAAGGAACACGCCACAGGGGGCGTGTTCCGTGCATCGTTACACCCTCACAGCATGTAAGTCTCACTCGGCTTCAGTACATTTCATTTGGAGTGAGGCGCACTTAATGTAAGGCGGTCCCACTCTTTTATGGTTGAGTGTTACTCATTTAATTTGTGTGTTCACTATTGGAAGGCAGTCTCTCAATTACATTGAGTTTCAGTCACTAGAAGGCAGTTTCACTCATTAACAATGAGTTTTACTTATTAGAAGACAGTCTCATTCACTTACGGTGAATCTTAGTCACTAGAAAGTGGTTTTACTTATTTGAAGTGAGTATAACTCATTGGTAGTTAGTGTCACTCTTTTGTAATAACTCTTGTTCATAGAAAGGAAGGAAATCTCACACAGTGCATCTAACTCGATGGAAGGCATTCTCAATTATTAGCAAGGTTTTGAATTTGTAAGCTAAAATGAGACCTGTGACTGTGAGTCAAGGAGAGACCTGCAATGTTTGGAAAGCTCTGTACATGTAAAGAATAGAGTTGTGAATTCTGTACATGTAAAGAATAGAGTATGGAAAGCTCTTTACACGTGAAGAATAAACCTGTGAGGTTTGTGACGCCCTGTACATTTGAAGAAGAGACCTATGAGGCATGGAAAGCTCTGTACGTACACATGAAGAAGAGACCTGTGAGGTTTAGAAAACTCTGTAATCGTGAAGAAGAGACCTGTGGGGGTGGAAAGCCCTGTACACTATCATAAACTCTCACATTCTGCCACTAAAAAGAATCTCAACCTACAACAGATCTACCTGTCTCCAGGACAAATACAGCTGCTAGAACTTACATTTCCAATGCTAATAAACAGAAACGTTTAAGAAACTATTAAAATGCCAGACGAGTTGTTACACGGCTAAAGGCCTCATGCAGTAAATTCCGATAGAAAAAAATCGCCAGGGTTTTTAATTCGCCATTTTTGACAGCGTTGCTATCACGGTATGCAGAAAGCCCCAAATACCAGTGATAGCAACATTTGCAAACATGGCGAGTAGCCGGCAAGGTGAAGATCGACCCTCTGAAAATGGCTCACCCGGCGAGTACTATCTGCTGCAGAGAGAGAGAGACGCCTCTCTCTGCGCAAATCTCAGCCGAAATGAAAAAATAATTACTTTAAATTTTATTACTAATGTAGATGAGCAGGGGGTCTCCGGGGCAGACCCGCATTGTTTTCAGGTACGGGGACCCGCTGCTTCAAGAGATACAGGCCCCTAATTCTAAAGCATGAAGGTCCAAAAAACACGATGATAAAACATACTGTATATAACAAGCACCTAAACTTCCAGAAACAAAAATTAAAAGCACTAGCCAACCAAGCAATTACCTAAATAAAACCACTAGCCAATCAATTAAAGAAATAAAACCACTAGGCATTCAATAAAATAATTAAAACCATTAGGCAATCAATTACATAAATCATACCACTAGCCAAACAATACATTTAATACATAAATGAAGTAACCAACACAACAATTAATTTATAGAACAACCTGGCAACACATAAATTAAAACCAGTAGCCAACAAAATACATCATTAAATAAAAACACTAACAAATCTGTCAAAAAATAAAAATAAACAAGCCATCGCAATTCAAAACAATTTAACCTAAACAATAAACAGAAATAGAAAATATAATAGTCAATAGAAGAAATGCATTTGTCCAAAAATTAATTGGCTATCATTGTATTCATCTGTACCATAAACAGGCACAGATTAATACATTAGCAGTCAATGGGCAATAAAAATACATTAAAAAAAAAAAATCAAAAAAACTAAAAATAAAAGTACAATATTTATCTTTATCAATGGGTTGGCCTTAATAATCCTGGGGAATCAGCAAGCTCTTGTACTGATGTCATGAAACTCAATCCAATGCCATCCACCGTGAAGATCAGAAACATGTAACCAAATTCTTCTTTCTTTAATCTTCTCTCAACTTCTTCTTTCTTCATCTGTGATTATTTCTTTATTTTCTTTGTCTTCTGTCTTTACCTTCTGTCTTCATCTGTTAATCCAATAACCCCATGTTAAATCCACGATGTTGACCCGTCCGCTTCTTGAGCTCAAATGAGATGTCCCGGCCTTAAATATGGCCTGTGACATCACATTTGAGCGCAAATGCTTCCCGCGCCATGTGATTGGCTGTGAAAACCATGTGCCCTTTTTTGTTTTATAAATGTGACGTCATGTAAAGGGACTGAAGCCAGCCAATCAGAATGGCTGAAGCCAGCCAATCATTTCCCTTTAACATGTTGTCACAAAATCCAACATGGCTGCCATCACATGGTACTTCAGCCAATCAGATTGTGAGAACAATATACATACATATATATATTAGAAAAGAAAAAAGAGAGAGAGCGCACGTCCCATAGCATAATACCGTACATTTATTGGAAAAGGGGAGGGGGGGGGGTAGAAAATCCACTCACAAGGGTAGGTTAAAATCAAGCAGTGTGTGAAATATATCACCGCCAACTCTGGTCACTCAGCCTCCAGACCCTGCAGTCCAAATCTCACTTGAAGCTGCTGGTAGATGTTCTCTGGTGCATGAGTAGAAAGGCCCCTTAAAATCAATGATGCAGTCTTTGAGTTTTAGGAAAATCTCCAATCTCTGCTGGCCGCAATGAGTATCAGCGCTCGATACGGCCTGTCATGCGCTTGCATGATGACGCAGTTCTGTTCCCTAACGCGTTTCGTCACGTGCTGTGACTTTCTCAAAGGGTTGCAACCCTTTGAGAAACTAACGAAAAAAGACGGTGCAAAACAGCGCTTTAAAAATATAATAACAACAATACTTGAAATAAATATTGCAGGCAGCCTGGCAAATACAAGAGATAGGGGAACGAACCCCTCGGGATACTGTGGCTACCAAAACCGTGGTGGTTCAATTTATGCAAGTCCCTGGTAGCAAGAGGTGGACATCCTTTGATATGTAAAGACAATAAGCAACCCAGATTTAGCCGTGCAGACTAAAGCAGGGCGGGGGGCTTTATACCGGGGGAGATACCTGCGGGCACGTCCAGGGAAATGCCCGAAAATAAACCCCAACCAGTAGCAATGTGCCTCACCCACGCCCTGTGTCCCGGACTAAACCCAGCGGTACTCACGACTCCTTGTGTGAACTGCCAGAGTGCTGGTTAAGGGGTTGCTCAGCGGTCTGCTGTATGGTGGTGTCCTCGTGGGCTCCAGCGGGAAGTAGGAGAGATAGGCGAAAAAGCGAGTGACGCCGCAGTCACGACTCCTCTAAACAGCCAAACGCATGTAGAAAAAATAAAAAACTTTATTGAACAAACAAGTGAACAGCAGCCATAGTCATAGAGGTTGACTATGGCTGCTGTTCACTTGTTTGTTCAATAAAGTTTTTTATTTTTTCTACATGCGTTTGGCTGTTTAGAGGAGTCGTGACCGCGGCGTCACTCGCTTTTTCACCAGCCTGGCAAATACAGACTGTACAGTCAGAAAATGAACCACAGAAAAAAGAAAGAATTGCCGGCGCCAAATCAGTTCTTTAAATAATAATAACTCAGTATAAAAACCAAACCGTCTCTTGAAAAGTCCCAAAAGTGTCCTTGAACAGATAGGCAGTGAAGGGGTCAATGAACGGCTCACACCAAATGGTAGTGCAATATGTAAAAAAGAGAAGAAAACAAACAGATAATGGTGCAGTACGCCAAAAAAGTTGACATTAAAACATTAAAAACTCACACATGACAAACATAACACACAATGACAGACAGACACTAGCAAGGCTATAATCCTAACAAAAAGCTATTTATTAACATAGAAATACTGGGTTCCGGAGGATACAGCACTTAAGTCCAGAGGGGTAAAATTGAAACCCTATTTACAGGACAGTGGATGGTAAAAGCAGTAAAGCTGAAGATCGCTCAGGTGCTCTTCTCTGATGATAACTGGAGCTCCTTTAGGGATTGCCTCGTGTGGGGGATGGATGTTGGTTTGCACGAAAACCGGAACTTCCGGGTGGATGTGACGTCACACGCTGCGGTTTTACCGAAATCGCTGCTCTTCTTCCTCTCCTTTCCCCCCACAGCCTACACAACTGCTGCCAATATCCTCCACAACCAAACGGACAGCTCTAAAAACAGGATAATCTCCCAACGACGTTTCATGCACATACGTGCACTTCTTCTTGAGAAAGTCACAGCACGTGACGAAAAGCGTTAGGGAACGGAACTGCGTCATCACGCAAGCGCATGACGGGCCGTATCAAGCGCTGATACTCATTGCGGCCAGCAGAGATTGGAGATTTTCCTAAAACTCAAAGACTGCATCATTGATTTTAAGGGGCCTTTCTACTCATGCACCAGAGAACATCTATCAGCAGCTTCAAGTGAGATTTGGACTGCAGGGTCTGGAGGCTGAGTGACCAGAGTTGGCGGTGATATATTTCACAAACTACTTGATTTTAACCTACCCTTGTGAGTGGATTTTCTACCCCCCCCCCCCTTCCCCTTTCCCAATAAATGTGCTGTATTATGCTATGGGGCGTGCGCTCTCTCTCTTTTTAATTTTCTAATAGGTATCATCTGGATGTGGTTTATCCTATTTGAGAGCTGCCGGAGATCCCCTCATACCAGGACTATTTTTTCCTATTTAAGGATTTTCACTCAAGGACTGGTTTTTATATCAATTTTTCTTTTTGCTTGTATTTTATGTTATCACATGTTTTTGGAGTGTTGTCTTAAATTGTTTTTCACGAAATAGGACCACATAATATATGTTATATATATTTATTTTAAATTGTAGTATACACATCTATAATTTTTAGTGATTTTGTCTATTTAGAAATATTCATTTAAATTATCATTAATAATATTTTTACACTATTTCAACACTTCTTATTTGGCGCTACTTCACTCCCTTTTCTTTTTCATACACACATATATATATATATATATATATATATATATATATATATATATATATATATATATATATATATATATATATATATATCCCTCTTACCCACACCCTATGTGAGATTGAGGTGGGTAGGTGTATCTGACTACTTATCAGTGTGGTGCTGTACCTGTTTGGCAACCAGGAGGGCTGAGCTTCCACCACGGGGAACCTGGGGTATATACTTACACTCGGTGCAGCACCTCCACTGATGAGGGATCCCAACATGGTGGGAGTGTGCCCTCACCAGAACAACCATACAGTAAATACACACAATGTGAATAAACAGTATTTACTGAGCATGAACGATAACTTCAATGAAACTCTCTTTGCATAACATCAATACATCATATGAATAACATTGCATCACCCTGAATACATAACATCCCCTGACCCACATGTCCATCATCACATCACCCTCAGTACCTTTGATAATGATGTGCTTGGGCACTTTATCCCTTGAGTGTCCACAACAATAAGGTGAGTGTGAGGGATAGCGCTTCCTTGTGTTGGGGCCCGGTGGTGCACTTATTATACTACCTCCCTGATCACTGCTCCTGATCAGGATAATCCTTGGAACTCAGCAACACCGCACAGTGATCCCACGCGCACTGCACTGCACTCTGCAGGAATGGATGCACACGCTGACTACACAGGGGAGGGATCCCCAGCCGGAATGAACCTTTACCACAGTCTCTGCTATGGAATCAGATACTCTTTCTGCACTCAGGCTGCACGGGCATTCAGGCACTGTCCTGCAGCATGTCTCTTCCTCTCTGAGTATGGTGAAGGAGTCCCTGTCTTAAGGCAGTCCCTATCACATACAGTTATTCCTCTACAGTGTCTCAGGGGATTAACTGGGCCCTGGGGATATAACTCTAGCCTAGTCCCTGCCTGAAGAAGATCTCTTGCTGTAGATTCTGTCTGATCCCAGACTCTGGTAGCTCACCACATGAAACTGGCACTGGTGATATTGCACACACTGTATAACTTGGAAAGCAACCCCCCTTCTCCTATGAGGGGCCTTTCACTGACACAGCCAAAGCACCTACTCTAGCTGCACTGCACACAACACTGTTGCAACTAGCTATCCTGCTCAGCTAAAGTGACAGCCTCCCCATCTGTGTCTGTCCCTATCTGCAGCAGCTCACTGGTGACTCAGGGCTATCTGGGGCCTGAGGAGGATTTTCTGGCCTAGTGCATGGGTCCTTGCCCTGCACACCTACCTCCTCCCCTGTCTGCTTCCCCACACTGACTGACTTCCTTCCTGCCAGCTTGCTAATATCCCTAACTAGATTCTCTCCTTTACAGGAGAATCCCTCAGCCCTATTGGCTAAGCTAAAGCACATGAGCCTCCCTGCGCCTCCTGCTGCTGGCTATCTCGCCGCACCGCCCTAACTAACCACGCGGCACCTGCGTTTACACCAGGGGGAGCACGGGGAAGCATCCCATAGCCGGGGATCCGCACTGGTAAGGTGACCAGGGCTATACAGTCCCCTGGGTTAAAAACCCAATGACCCCGCTTGGGGAAAAGCATTGCACAGTACAAGAATACACAAGCAAAGTACATTGCAATATATATACATCTTAATGCACAGACTTTATCACCAGTGGCATACATCAAAATGACAATCATGGTGCATAAAAGATACCCCACAGTGATACCTGAGGCCAGCTGTGTCCCATAGTGGAGTGCCCCTAACGAATTGGGTGAGGGTATCTCCCTCTGATTTCCATGAATCACTGCATGGTCAGTCACTGGTATTGAAATGATAGTCTCTGGTTTAGAGTCACTTCCTCCCCCGGTTGGGGAAAATAGCAAGGAGCCCTTGGTATTTACCCTTGCATGATCACCGCATTCGTCTCGTGGGAGACTGGGAGGTTCAGTCTCTTGCCTCGGTCCACCACATGGCGGGCAGAGTGCTCCATGCTGCGCTTAGAGGAGGCAAATTCCACTGGATCACTCGCAGCACAGTCCTTGTCCCTAATTACTTGAGAGGCTTCCACTGGGAAGCAAGCGACTAGCAAAGTCTTTGTACTCAATGTCATTACCACCTCCTGCAGGGGGTAAAGGGTTGATACTTTACCACTGCGGTGATTCACCGTGTCCAACAGGTCCTCAGGGACGCTGTCAGTTCCCACCTCGGCTGTCTTGGGACCTGCCCCGGCACTTCTGGGGCAGTCCCCTCACTTTCGGGAAACTTGGGAGCGTTGGATCCCAGTCCTGGGACCATTTGGGTTGGAGCGCACGGGCTCACACTTAGTCCATTCATACTGGTACTTATGGCGGCACACGGGCCCACCATCAGGTCATGAGCACTCCCACCTGGAGCCCACGGGCCCACCGCAGAGCACGCAGCAACATCTGGATACACCCCATCTAGGGCCCACGGGCCCACAGCAGGCTCTGTATCCGCCGAGATAGTTGACTCTTGATCTTTGCAGGAGTGGTCCGCCGGTTGGCGCATCACCACTAATGGTGGATCAGTGTAAGTGATAGGAGAGAGAAGAGATACTTCCACAGGGGGACAGCATCTGGGTACCTTGTATTCGCTGTTGGCTATCAACAGCAAACAGTCTTGCTCCGGTGCCACTAGCGGAAGTGCACCCCACTTTTCCTGGGCATTCACCCCTCTTGGTGGTTCTGGCATCTGAGGTTCCTGCTCGGGAACTGGGTCCGGAACCGACATCTGGGGTTCCGACATCTGTGACTCTGCCTTCGGTGGCTCCGGCTCGGGACCTGAGTCTAGAATGTCCATTTGGGCACACGGGCCCTCTACAACCTCCATAACTGAGGTAGGTTGACTAGCAGCGGAGTTGACCGCCTGGGTAGAAATGTCAGGCACCTCTTTCTCCACGGGTTCCGCCATCAGAGGTTCTTGTTCTAGAACTAGGATGTCCCCTTGGAGAGGGTCTGGAACAGTGTCTGCAACAGTGTCTGCAACATTGGTTTGGACACACTGGTCCCCTGAAGCCTCTGGAATTAGGACAGACTGATTAGCAGCGTAACTCACTTTAGTGGAGAAGTCCGGCTCCTTCTCTTCTGGCGGTTCTGTAGGCTGCAGCAGTCTGGGTTTCAGGAACTGCATCTCGCAGTCGGTACACTTGGGCCCTCAGGTCAATTCCCCGACGGGACAATCACAACCGCTCAGGCAGCAGTGCAGGAATCCTTCCCCATCTACCACTGTCATTGTGAGCGCTAATGGTAGCGTAGGTAACTCGTCAGTCCAGCCACCAGTCACATTCCAGTCTTCTAATACACACGGGCATACCACCAGGAGCGACCCGAACTTTGGGGCCCATATGATTCTATACAGTCGAGGGTGAAAGTCCGAGCAGTTGGTACCCTTCTCTGTATGGACAGAATTGGTAAAGTCACGCTCATGGTGATCCCTTCCCCTGGTTAAATCTGGGGGATGGGGAGTAGAGATTAAGGGCTTCAGTACGGAACCACCCACTTGCAGGGGGAGGGGTTCGGGGTTTCGCGCCAATCCCGGGCAGCTTTCTGCAAACCAATTTGGCGTCGCCTTGCGCACAGCAGCACGTGCTCTCTTCCAACTTGGGGAAAGTTGCCATGGCGCTGGGTCAGCGTAGACTAAAGTGTAACCCTCAGGCGGGCCCCCTGGCATAACCAGTGTGGACGGTGCCTCTGACAGGCATATATCCCACGTGGGTGACACCACAAAAAGTATCGATCTCCACATGGATGTGGGGTCTTGTTCTTCATCTAAAATACAGGCGTACGGCCACCAAGGCATTTTACGCATATGATCCCAGACCTCCACAATGGATATAGTTGCGGGAAGGCCTCCTACGGCCACCACGCGGCGGGGGCTAAAATCTTGCCTCAAGGCCCAGACGAGGACCTCGTGTCCGGACTTTACAACAATTTTTTGGAAATTTGG